>NW_008358490.1:137389-222858 GCF_000622305.1 Nannospalax galili
GCCAGAGCACATTCTCAGGATAGGAGGGGACTTGCAATGCCAAAGTCCTCAAATCCTGTGTCCTGGACTTTGGTTCTGTGATGAGTACAGCCAGGTCACGACCAGAAGGAGATTGGGACAACCAGAGACAGCACGCAGTGACACACTGACTCTACCACACTTTCACAACTTGCTACAAACATTGTGTGAGGTTTGAATAAATACCCGGGGCAGTGCCAGGCCTCAGGATGGGACCAAGGTGTCGCAGCTCGTGTTTTGGCAGAGCTGGCCTTGGTTTTCCCATCTGCAGCATAACATCTGCCCATTTAAAAGGAGCCCTGTAAAAGCAGATGGTCACCGAGGAGAAACAGGTGGAGTGTGCAGGCCCTGTGTCTCCCATCTGTGTAGGCGAGTGTCTGAATAGACCTGACTGCACACCCACCCCATGTGCATGTGTGTGTGCATGTGTGTGTGTGTGTCTGTCTGTCTGTCTCTGTCTCTATGTTGGGGTGATGTTGCTTGCCAGCTGACTGGACTCACATTGTAGCTTTCATCATGTGGCTGTATATTAAAGCTGGAGTCTTTCTGGAAGGGGACACTTAGCTCTGACATCTGTGACTGCCACTTCCTGTGGTATCATTCTTCTGCAGCTGGCACAGGCAGATCTTGAAGTGCTGGGTTGAGAGGAATGGGGTCGTCTTGGCTCAAAAGATTCTCCAGAGCATCTGTCCAGCCTGACCTAGCCTGGAACAGCTCCCTGCCACCATGGTCTGAGTGGGTGGTCACCCAAGGCCCCAGGGGATGCAAGACAAGGCCGGTGGACTGCTCTCAGGGCTGTGAGAGCTGCAATTGGGCATCCCTCAACCTCAGGACTGACTGGGACCAAGGCGCACTAGGTACAGGGCTACAGGCACATCAGCCAGTTGGCCAGGCCCCAGGCTGTGAATTGGGAAAGTGGAGAGCAGAACCCCCGGGGCCTTTATTGATATTAACCTACAAATGGGAATAGCGTGGCTGAGATGCCCCCAGAGCTGGGTAACTTAGACAAGTTACAGTTGAACACACTTCTCTTAAATCATCAGTCAGTGGGTGGGTGAGTCATAAGGAACTGAAGAGGGAGACCTTGGGTAAGGATAGGAGAGTTCCTGATGCTCATGAAAGCTGTGTTTGTAGCATGAACAGATTTCATCAAGCCTGGGGAGTGAAAAGAGGCCTGACGCAATGGCGTGGGCAACAAGCATGGTGCGTTCGTCCCTGCTGGGTGGCACGGCTTCCCCATCTTTTGATAACCAGCGTGGTGTCAGCCTCTTAGCATAGCATGCCAAAGTAAGAATGTGGCAGGATACGGGCAGAGTATGGTGCCTCGGGACCCTTCTGGTATCTGCGGGTGGGAGCACTGAGACCTTCAAATTCACAGAGCCTGGGGTGGCTGGGATGGGATGTGAAGACTTCCTGAAAGGTCATCTTGTGTGGTTGCAAACAAGGCCA
This sequence comes from Nannospalax galili, assembly GCF_000622305.1. Classification (NCBI taxonomy): domain Eukaryota; kingdom Metazoa; phylum Chordata; class Mammalia; order Rodentia; family Spalacidae; genus Nannospalax; species Nannospalax galili. The sequence goes on from NW_008358490.1 coordinate 138,857, forward strand.
CTGTTGTGTCCCTGTGGCTCTCTGACCCATAGGTGACAAAGGATGGGGAAGTTGCACTATGTAGTGGTCACTAGCTTGGCATATCTACTCTGTTCAGGGTTTTGCCCAGCCCATGTGGCCACCGGGCTTCAGAGATCACCTACCACAGGTTTCCTGGCCACCTGGAGCTCCTGGGGGTGTCTGCGGTCTGAGTAGCACTTCCAGGCCAGGGGCTGCTCTGGCCTCCCTGGGCTGTGAGGTGGGGCACACACTGCACTAGTGCTCCCTGGATTGCAGTGAGAATTTCCCAGCAGTGTGCTGTCCTTCAGCCAACCCACTCCCATTGTGCCACTGTGGGCCCTGGGGCTGCTCTTGGGATTGGTGGTGTTGTGGATGCTCTGGGAAACCCTTCCTCAAGTTCCTGTTTCCCTGCAGCGGAAGGGCTGTGAGATACCCTGACACCCCAGAACCGAGCCCTCCATTGGATTAGCTCTCTTACCTCCCTAGAAGCAAGTGATTTGCAATCATTTTCAGGAAATGAATGCTTATGACTGTACTTTTTTGTGTGTGTGAGATAAGGTCTCCTGTATTCTAGGCTGACCTTTGTGTAACTGAAGATGACCTTGAATTTATAATCCTCTTGCCTTATCTTCCAAGTGCTGGGATTATAGGCATGTGCCATCACGCCCAGTTTACATGGTGTTGGAGGGTCTTTTGGTTTACATTCTCTGTTGCTGTGATAGCGAATTCTGACCAAAACCAACCTGGGGAGGGAAGGGTTTATTTGAGTTACACGTCCAGGCTATGTCCGTCACTGAGAAGTCAGGGGAGGAACTCAAGGCAGGAGGTTTAAGCAGAAGCCACATAGGAACGCCGCTCACTGACTTGCTCCCTAGCTTCTCTCAGCTTTCTTACACAGCCCAGGAACCTGTGCCTGGGGATGGTACCACCCACAGTGGGCTGGCCTTTCCTATGTCAATGAGACATCAAGAAACTCTCCCACAGACATGTCCACAGGCCATTCCAATGTGGACAAGTCCACAATTGAGGCTGTCTCTCTAGGTGATTCTAGGTGGTTTCATGTTGACAACTAAAACTGAATATCACAGTAATAATTTGTTTTTTGGTCTTTTTGAGGCAGGGTCTCCCTGTGGCCCCAGCTGTCCTGGAACTCACATCTCCCACAGACATGTCCACAGGCCATTCCAGCGTGGACAAGTCCACAATTGAGGCTGTCTCTCTAGGTGATTCTAGGTGGTGTCATGTTGACAACTAAAACTGAATATCACAGTAATAATTTGTTTTTTGGTCTGTAATAATTTTTGATGCTATTAGAATAATGGTATAAATATGTATTTTATATGCATTTATTTGTATGATATAAATATGTATGCATGCTAGCCTTTCATGTTTCCCTCATCTATGACTTCCTTGAGGTATAAAAAGAGATCAAGATCTTAAGACCCTGCCAGAGGCCACACAGTTGCAAGGTGGGGCTAGGCTCAGGCCAGGCAGAAAGAGATCAAGATCTTGAGACCCTGCCAGAGGTCATACAGTTGCAAGGCAGGGCTAGGGTCAGGCCAGGCAGCCCTACTCAGGCATCTGTTCCCTTCTGGACTAGTTACCATGGTAGCATGGGTCTTGGTGTGTTTCCACTCTAAGATGAGCATCTGGGTGCTCAGAGAGATCATACACCGTGTCCCAGCCCCAGAGGGGACAGGCTGCCCAAGGAGACCACGTATCTGTGGGAAGGTTGTCAAGAACCCTCAGTAGGTAGTCTTCAAATAATATGTGCTTTTTCACCTGCCTCTTTAGTTTCCTCTGCCTGCAGGGCCAGACACAGAAACATGGTGTGAAGACCCAGGGCCTCCCTGACCCTCCCCAGAGCCGCCTCCGTGGATGTCCTGTTCAGAACCCTGTGCCAGCCCCAGAGGGGACAGGCTGCCCAAGGAGACCACGTATCTGTGGAAAGGTTGTCAAGAGCCCTCAGTAGGTAGTCTTCAAATAATCTGTGCTTCTTCACCTACCTGTTTAGTTTCCTCTGCCTGCAGGGCCAGACACAGAAACATGGTGTGAAGACCCAGGGCCTCCCTGACCCTCCCCAGAGCCGCCTCTGTGGATGTCCTGTTCAGAACCCTGTAGGACTAACTGGCCACTTGCCACTTGTCAGCGGCCACTGACTCATGGGTCTTCAACCCCATCTTCCTGTTGGACAGTGTGGGACACTTGGGTGAAATGCAGCAGAAGCCCTTCAGGACATGGGGAGAGGGAGGTGGACCTTCTGGAGCTGAAATCTATAATTCACCTTCCCAAGGTGGAGCAGGTGGCGGCAAGCCAATTCAGTGACGGGCCACCCCTCTTTGCAGTGACTCATCTGAGTACTTCACCTCCCTCTGCCTGGGGTAATGCCTCTTCTTGCTCCCTCCCTGCTCTGGGGCAGTTTTGCTCTGTTTACCCCCCACCCCCACCCCAGGAGGTTGGCACTGGGGCCAGGGCAGGGATGGGGGTAGGGGCAGGACACAGAACAATTCACACTTAGCTTGTAGATGTCTGAGTTCTTGCCATAGCACCTGCAGGTGCCCCTCCTCATTACCAGAATTGCTGGGGCTAGCCTCCTGGGTTATGTAAGTGGCCATTGGCAGTGTGCCTCACCACCCCAGGCCACTCAGGAACCAGGCAGGGGCCAGACAGACCCGATGGTGGCTTCCTCTCTGGGTTCTTCTGACAGTCCTTGGAAGCCTGGGTTAGCATGCTCACTTCACAGTAAAGGAAACAGAGTCCCAGAAAGAGGTATCAACCAATCCAAGATCACACAGCAGGACTAGGTCTGGACTCAGGGCTCACTGAATCTAAACCCAGGAGCCCTGAGGTACGTTCCAGCTCGGGAGGAGCCTGGAGTGCCATTCTATAGTGTTATTACTGTCCTCAGAACCCTGTGATTGGTAGAGCCCCATCAATCAAACTATAGCATCAAGCTGCCTGGGAGACTTAGTAACAGGTGCTGTTTTCTAAGAACATTCAGGAAAACACCTCATGGTGAGAGCAAAGGTGGTTCAGAGAACAGCCTGTAGAGGGAGCCCGCTCTGTTGTTGACTCTCCTCAGCCCTCTAGCCACAAGCTACTCATTCTTCAGCACCAGGCATTCTAAACTCATGCAGAGCCTAGGGAACCGGTAGGGAGACCAAGACAGGGTCACCTCCAGCCAGATCACAACTAAGCCTAGAAGATGGTTGCGTTACAGAGCGTTCCAATACCACCCTGCCAACAGTTCCCTGAGCCACTGGTCCCGTGCTGCTTCCCGAATTACACAGCACCACCTGATTTGGTCATCTGCTGTGCCACCTTGTGCATAGGGGCAGCAGAGAGGGAAGGTGAGGACTGTCTGCTCAACTCTTCCACCTCCAAGCATCCCGTAGGGATTCAGGATCACTAGCTGGAGGAAGGGACCCAGGCGATCCACCCAGAGCTGAGCCTTGTGACATCACAATGCTGGATGCACCGTGAAGGGCACCCTTTGGTGGAGACCCCGTGTTGTTGCGGGAAGCTGGGCCTGGTGCCCTGTTACCTCATGCTCTGCCCAGGAAGGCCTCCGTACCATCTGCATTTGATCACCATGCCGATGGCCTCTGTGGGAAGCTGTGGTCCAGGCAGGTCAGATGGACAAGGGGGAGGTAGGAGCCTGGGCCCAGGCAGGAGACAGGACACAGAGGGACGGGGCAGAGATTGGGGCAGCAGTTGGTACTGGGGCCTGTTCAAGGCAGCAGCTGGGGTTGGAGGGGGTGGGTGGGACTGGGCAGTGGCTTATGGATATAGTACTGGGCTGAGGGTGCTCTGAGGCCACCCCATCTCCTATGCCTCACTCCCTTCAACAGCATTCATTAGCCCCACTAACCTAGGTGACCTCCAAGTGTGGAGAAGAGAACTGTCCCCATGGTTCCAGAGCCCCTTAGTTTGTGTGCAGAGCCCTGACTGAGCACGATGGGAAGAGCCTGTTCTGGCTTTGCATTCAGATATGGAGGGTGGTAGATCTGTTTGCAGGGAAGATGGAGGGATGGAAAGAGCCCTCCGTGAGGGGTAAGGCTGTTCCCAGGTGGTTCAGAGCTTTCTGTGCTGGGCGAGGTGGTGAAGGCCCCAGCATTCTGCCAACAGGATCAGCAAGATAAAGGCTCAGAGGCTGGGAAGAGCCTGCACTGCCTGTGAGAGCCACAGGCAGAACCTGAAGAGGAAGATCAGTGCTGCTGCAAAGGCAGGGTGGTGTGTGTGTATGTGTGTGTGTGTGTGTGTGTGTGTGTGTGTGTGTGTGTGTGTGTGGTTGGCTTGGGCTGGAGAAGTCGCTGGCAGGAACCGAGGGTGACAGAAAGGGACTAGGCTGCCGTGGGAAAAGAGGGACGGAATGGAAGGCACTAAGGGAGGCAGAGACTCCAATAAGCTGACAGGCCATCAGGGAGGCCACAGGGGCTTGGGGCAGACCGGAGAGGCAGGCAGCAGGAAATAAAGAGGTAGCCCAAACCACCCCTAACTGTGCCCAGCATTTTCAAAACAAAGAAAGAGTAATTGGCCAGAGCTGGGCCATGCAACTCTGTGACTTGACAAGATATTGTAATAAAACTGCCAGCATCACTACTCTCGCTTTGGCTGGTGGGTAAGAAGAAGGTCACTGGACTGTGTGTGGTACCACAACAGCCAACTGAGGAAAGGAGACATGGAAGTGACTACCAGGTGGGTAGCTCATACAGCACAGATACATTGAACAAAAGGAGGATTCAAATCTGGGCCTGGATGGACTAGAGTGGTGGCAAGCTTTTATCAATAAACTCAAAAGAATGACTTGCAATTTAAAATGTGTGTATTGTTTACTTCTAAGAATTTCCATTTAGTACATTTGGAAGTCGATGGGTCATAAGTAGTTTCTTAGGGCTAGAGGGTGATGTCATATCTTCCTTAGAGCTGTTGTGAAGATTGCATTAGGCCCATCTTCAAGGGCCCACATCCACCTCCGACATCGTGGCTGTTCCCTGGTGAAGTCTGTCCCTGTCTAGAATGCTCTCCAGTCAATGCTGTTTGGGTCTGCACCCTTACTTTACCCCTTCCATCAGGGCTGCTTGGCACAATCCACAAGAGGGTGCCTCTATGCCTTCCCTAGACCCCTGGGAGCTACTCAAGCTCTGGGTGGCCATCCTTTCCTGTGAGTAGGAAAAGAGAAGTTCCCCAGCCCTAAGAAATATGCTGCTTGGAACCAGAGCTGAGTGTCCCCAGCTGGGTGGTTTCTGCCAGCTCCCTGGGTGGCCCAGAATCAGGCCTTTTTAAAATTATTATTTTTCAGGGCTCCCAGTGTCCTTCAAAATCCTGATCATGGGGGGACACAGTGAAGGAGGTCATATGGGAGCTCAGCGAGGATGAAGTGAGAACAGGGTGTTCTGGAAGCCAGAGAGAGCCAAGAAGGGAGGCCAGTTCTGAGATTGTCTGCCATTATCCTCAAAGTCCTGAGGCTATGGATGCTCTGCATGGTCGTACAGCTGTGTTTCCTCCCATTGTGTCAGGGATTTGTCAAGAGCCATGAAGGTCATAGATCAGTTGACCTTGAGATCCAGAGGTACCCCTGAGTCTACCTGACCACACAGCGACCCTTCAACAGCTGAGCCTTTTTGCCTAGCTGACTGTGAGGATCCAGCTTGAAGGACTGAGGGGAATCAGCAGGGACAGAGAATGGGGGTTCTTGATGCCGAGATGGCAGGGGTATGAGCAAAGATCAGAGAAGCCGTAAGAATGCTCCTGTCAATGGTGGACGAAGGACCAGCGCTCCACCAGCATGCTGAGGAAGTTTGGAAGCTGGAGAGCCTCCAGATAGAAGCGCCAGCCTTGACCCTGGCCTTATGAGGCCTTGAGAAGTGGACTACATTGAACCCTTCCAGATTTTGGACTGGTAGCATATATAAGCAGGTCTAGGCAGGAGACATACAAAGACATCAAGAGCCCAAGCTTCAGGGCTCTAAGGACCCAGTTACATGAGAAGCAAGATCAAGGTGAGTTTCAAAGCCGTCATCTGGCTGGTCTCAATTCCAAACATCCCAGAGCCAGGAGAATTTCAGATCTGGCCAAATTCCTGAGAGCTTTTTAGGAAGGTGGGAGGGGGTGGGCAGGAGGATCTCTTACATACCCAGCTGAGCTTGCAGGTCCCTAGGAGCTCTGTATTCAGGAGCCCTGCTCTCTGAGCAGCATTCAGCCCAGGGAGAGGCTTGGGATCCTGTGACTGATAACCTGAGTGGTGTGCTTTGGCCCTGATGGGATTCCCAGTATTGGACATGACCATGCTAATAGAAGACTTGAAGTTGGGGGTGAGGGGATGTGGGGTGGTAGAATGAAGGTGGTCATTCATCAGCCTACAGTTCCCATCCAGTCTATGCTTTTTATTGTAGATCTGAGGCTGCCCATGCCTCTGACCAGGGAGCATGGTGCTTGGCCTTGGGTATGATGGCTTGTTTACAGGCAGTACCCTCAGCCTGTCCCCCTCTGTCATATGAACTAAACATGGCAGACTAGACCTTCTGCATCTCATGGACATGCAGGGCCATGGGAACCAGAAGTACAAGTGGTGAACATAGGCCAGAGGCTGGGAACTGATCCTTGCCCTGTATCTTCATGGGACCAACAGAGAGAGGGGACTTGAGTGCCCCCTTCATGATTAGTGAGTATAGCAGATATTAAATGTCCTTGTCACATCATCCTGACCACTGGGTACACACCTCCTGGCTTCCACTTGCCAGTCCCTGTCTGCCTGTCTGAAACGCCAGAGAGAAGGCATGGTCCCTAGGCACAGCCCTCAGCCACAAGCTGGAGTGCCGATGCCAGACCCCGTCCTTTAGTGGGACACGCAGAGGTGCTGGTGCCCAGAGGGTCTCTTTGTGTGGTAATTCACCTGAGGACAGGCTCTTAGCTGACTTTCCTGGCCTCAGTTTCCTCCTCCTCTGACATGTTTTGTGGAGTTGTGCTATGATTTGGACATGGTTTGTCCCCACCAAGGGCTCAGGTGTCAGAGCTGGGCCCTTGATATAGCAGTATTAAGGTTGTGGAGACTTTAAGAGGCAGAGCCTAGTGGGAGGTGGTTAGGTCATTGGGGATGCTGTCCTAGGAGGGATTAACATAGTTCTCATGGGATCTCTGGTTAGTTCTTTGAGCGTGAGTTGTTGGAAAAGAATTAACCCTTGAATCTCTCTATGGTTTTCCATCTCACCATGCAATCTCTCCCTCTGGCATGCACTCCCACCATGATGTCATCTGCCACTAAGTGACCCGCCCAAGGCTACCCAGTCTGGGACCTTCAGCCTGCAACACTGAGTTAAATAAACTTTCTTTTTTCAGTTGAAGAGAAATTTTATTGACTTAAGAATTTCAATCAATGAATTTTGATGATATTCAGACCTGTTCCCCCATCTCCACATTCATCCTACCACCCCACACCCCCTCACCCCCAACTTCAAGTCTTCTATTAGCAAATGAAAAACCCCATCCTTCTTACATAACACTTCTGAACTGGGTGTCATAGAAATCATATCTCAATAGAGTGACAGTGAGCTATAATTCTTTTTAATTTTTTTATTTTTATTTATTTATTTTTATTTTCTGTGTATGAGTGTTATGCCTGCATGTGTGTAAGTGCACCCATGTTGTTCATTGCCCACAGAGGACAGAAGAGGGCATTGGAGCCCCTGAAAGGAGTTACAGATGGCTGTTAGCCACCATGTGGGTACTGGGATTTAAACCTGGATCTTCTGTAAGAGCAGCCAGTGCTCTTAACAATTAAACCATCCCTCCAGCTCCTGTGATCTATAATCCTTACACAGAGGTGGGCCAAAGTAAGGGCCCACTCCCTTTTCTTTGTACATGGTTTTGGGTCAGAATATGCCTAGGTTTCTTGGAATGGAATTTTCACTCTTAATTTCTGTTTCTCTTACACACTGTTTAGGAATGTCAAGTAGGAATTTCTCTCTCAGGAGTCAGATGATTGATGATTTTTCTCATCAAAGTTAGTTGTTTGCAGCCCTTGCATGCAGGTTACACTTTGGATGTTTCTGGGTCTCACTCAGCTCAGTGACCCCACTGTGGACCAAGGCATTCTCCAACAGGTTGAGTCCCCACAGGATTTTGCTATGGGTAAAAGCAGAAGCTGAGTCCTCACAGCAGGCAGCAGTTAGCTCGCAGACCTCCAACCCAAGATCCTCTGAGTGGCTGTTGGGAAGTTTCACAGTGTCACATGACAGCTTTATACCAGTGTCCTCTAGCTTATTTTCTGAAATCTGAGGACTTCTCAGGTTCCTGATGTTGTCGAGGACTGCAGCCAGGTCTTGCCAGCCACTGGGTGATGGTGATGATAGTTGGTTGGCTATGGGTATCTAAGTGGACAGGTCAGCTCAGCTCCACCCTGCCCTGGTGTGTGCCATGCTGGCACAACTCCACTAGTGCATGTGGGTAGCCATGCTGGTGCATAAACAAACTTTACGAACTATTCAGCCTCAGTTGTTTGTTATAGTAATGGAAAGCAGACTAATACAGATAGGGTACTACCAGGACATTATCTTTCTATACAAATTGCCTTGTCTCAAGGTCTGTTTCTGGGGGAGCTACACTAAGATACTGCCTGACATCTCACTATTATGGCTTCACTTAGGGGACGTAAGAGTATCCTTCTCCTAGGGCTTCCTTCCATGCTTCCTAGAGTTGTTAGTGGAGTGTGGCATTGCTCCAGGAGTGTGGGTGAGGCCTGTGGTTGCCACCAAGCTGTTGCCCCTCTGTCTGGGAACAGAACTAGAAAGCCTTTCTAGCCTGTCAGAAGTAGCCAGTACAATGTGACGGTTAGAAAACGCTCCTGTACCATACTCTCTGCCCTTGCCTCTTCCAGCTTAGCAGATGAATGTCACAACTGAGGGAGACCCGCATTTGTTAGATGGCAGAAGAATCTGTGGGCATAGCCTAGACCCCGAATCCTTTAGAAGGGAGCTATTGGTTAATCAAAAATGCCAAGTAGGTGGATGTTTTTTTGAGAGTAAAACCTTCTAGGCGCTTGTGCCATGATAAATTTTGGAGTTCATTTGTTCCAGCAGCAAACCGTGACAAGTTCAGAAGCCAGGAGGGGAGGCCTTGGTTCAGTCTGTCTCCACTACTTATTGAGTGCTGTGAGCAGGCTGAGCATTATATAGATGAGAACCTGAGGCCCAGAGTCCCATGGCTAAGAGATGAATCCAAAGCCAATATCTTGTCCACAGAAGGGCTGTGGGCCTTCCTGATTCCCTCTCCTGATTCCATGGGTACCATGCCACGGCCAATGTCCAGGACCTACTTCTGAGCTGAAGCCAGGCTACTGGGAAGATGTCCTAGCCAGTCTCCATACCACCTCACCATTAAGCCATGGTTCCTGTCCCCAGGAAAGCCTAAGAAGTCACCCAAACTTTGTCCCTATGTGGCAGAGGGTAGGGCTTCTGAGCCCATTTCTATCTGTAATACATAGTGTGTGTAGTTCCCTGGGACCCAAGGGATTCATTAGCACATCAATCAGGGACCTTGAAAAATAGAATAGCCAGATTGCAAACAGAAAATACAGGCTACCCACTTAAGTGGGAATTTCAGATTATCAGCTGCAGGTTTAGCATAAGAATATCCTGTGTAATATTTGGGACATACTTACATTACAGTTAGTGTTTGTTGTTTATCTGAAATTCAAATTTAACCAGGCATTCTGTCTTTTATGTGATGGTCCTACCTTCAAAATGCAGTGGGCACATGCAACTGTAGAGAAGTTACTGGAAAGACAGGTGTGGGCAGGGTCAAGGGTTCTGAGAGAGGTACCATCCCAGGGCCAGAGAGGTGGAGCAGGAAACAGTGACCCAGAGCCTGATGAGAGTGCTGCATCCCCCCACAGACTGACCTGTCACGCCCCCACAGCCCCAAACAGAGGAAGAGCTGGAGAGATCCGCCCTGACTTGTCCTCACCACCCCCACCAAGGCCTCCCATCACTAGAATGCCCTGGGCAGTGCCAGGAAGTTAGAGCCTGGATCTGGCAGCCCCCAGGGACCAGCAAAATCTGGATGGAGCAGCAGGCTTGCTCAGCCCCCCTTGGGTTCTGTCCCCTAATACTACAGAGGCCTGATCCGGCCAGGTCAGGTGCAGACAGTAGGTGAGGACAGAGTCCCAGATGCCACACACAGGCCTGAGAGCTTCCAGTGTTTCTACTTCGCAAGAAGCCCAGGGTCAAGGCTTGGCAGATGTGACGAGATGCTGATGGGGCCTCAGTCTCCTCTAATATCATTGTTGAGGTCAGCTGGGAGCTCATCTGGTTTTTTGGCTCTTCTGTCCCAAAACTTCTCCCAAGATTTCTATTGCCTTCCAAGGCCCATCTTTTCCCACCCAAGCCCCCTGCTCCAGTTGCTGTCCGCACACACACCATTATTACCCCCCGCAACCCACCAAATCTTTAACAGGTCCCAACAGACAGGCCACTGCTCTGCCTCTGAGTCCTGGAGTACCATGTACAGGTAGTAGAAAGAAAAGAGGATAATTCTTCTGAAAGCTTCCTCCCTGCCTCCAAAGCCTGGTGTGGTCACAGAGCCCCTTGACCCAGCGTCCCCAACAGCCTCCCTGCAACTCAGTCCAAGCTCCAGGCATGACTACAGTTCTATGTCCCAGCAGCTGACATTGCTTCTGGCTCCTAAGAGGGCCCATGACATTTAACTTGTGCTTTGAGGATAAAAATAATAATAGCTACATTTATTGGGCGCTAGCCTCAAGCAGTCATTGCCCTGGACTTCCTCATTGGGCCCATAAGTGGCAGGCGGGTGGGGCAAGGGTGGAAGCTCAAAGGGAGTCACTCTGCTGACCCAGAGGCCTCTAAGGCCCTTGCAATCAGCCTAGCCGGCTTCTGTGACCAGCCTTAGCCTCTAGGCACACAGTAGTCCCTGGGCCTGAAAAGCACCTGGGTCAGAAACCAGGCCACTGGGCACTGCAGCTTGGAGAGGATCCTAGGACATGTGGCACAACAGACACTTGATCTTGTTGGGCCAGGAGTGACACTAAATATAGGGCAGGGGCCGGAGGGCAGGGCACAGATGGGACAGCCAGCTGGACAGCCAGGAAGCCCCCAGAACAGACCCTGCACCGACTCAGAGTCAACTCTGGTCCCAGGAGCTTGGCTGGCAGCTCACTTGTGCATCGAGACAGCCACCCTCTGAGCATGCCCCAGCTGTTAATGGGCCAGGCCTGTGTGCCTGGTCACATGCTCTGTAGGGCCAGGCCAGGAAGTATGACAGTGCAGTTTGGAGGGGACGCTGGCTTTAGTGGCACCAAGGAAAGTGTGAGGGGGAGGAGGAAGGGGAGGAGGAAACAGACACATTGCAGCTGAAATAGCAGGCTGAGCTAGAACACTCAGGGAGGCAGAGCCTCTGTGCCACCTGGGCATGGGCTGTGACATGCACGTCATCTCCATCCTGGGGACAGCAGGAAACAACACAGCCTTCTTCCTAAGCCATGGGTCCTTGGACTTTAACTGGAGTGTGCTCAAGGCCACATGTGCGCTATGTGCAAGAGTGCCCATGTGTGAATGTGTGGTAGGTTGGCCTAGATCTCACGGAGATCTGCCTGCCTCTGCCTCCCGAGTGCTGGGACTAAAGGTACCATCGCATCTGGCTTGTTTTGTTTTTTTGAGACAAGGTCTCACTATGTTGCCCTGGTTGGCCTGGAGCTCTCTATGTAGATCAGGTTGGCCTGGAACTCACAGAGATTTTCCTGTGTCTTCTTTCTAAGGCATGCGCCACCCTGCCTGGCAGGGTAACTTCGATTGGAATACCAAGTGCTTTACATTTGGAATTTCTGTTTTTGTAGAACAGAGCACTTTGGCAAAGTAGTTGGCAGCTGTTCCGAATTTGGGGTGCATTCTGGCTTTGTTTTGTGGAGCTGGGGATCGAGCACGGTGGGTAAGCTCTCTACCACAGAGCTGCATCCTTAGTCTTAGACGGTATAGCCCGAGCTGGCTTTGAACTCATGTTTCCCCTGCCTTATCCCCTGTGCTGTTTGCTACCTGTGGTGCACCACCATAACCCACAAAGTTAACACTCTGAACGGCTCTGAGTGTAGAACTCCTGATAGCAGGAAGGTCTTCAAAGAGTCACACAGAACGTCCCAGAAGGGATTAGACCAACAGCTAGGCCAGGCTTGATAGGTGCCTCAGAAGCTTCTGTTGCAGTGTTTGCAACACTGGATCCCAAAAGGAAGACCATTTCTTGGGGCTGCAGTGACTGTGGAGCTCTCTGGGGCTTGCAGACCTTTCTAGAAGCTGGAGGACCTCCTGTTGTTTCTCTCTGGCTTTGTGTCTCCTGGCCATCCTGAGTCCCACTAGGCCCTCCACAGACTTTGGCTCCCATCTGGTTGGGATACAGTCACTTTTGATTAAAGCAGGTATTTGAAGTACCAAGAGGCCACTTCACACATACCCCAAATTGCCTACCAAGGGCCTGGGGAGGTAGCGTAGTTGGTAACATGCTCAGTATTTCAGAGAACTCATTTGTTCCTTCATTCCTACTAGCTGGTGGGCTCCAGCCACCTTGTTTTTTCTTTTGAAGAATGTAAAGTATTTGTGTGAAATGTGTGAGCTGGGCTGGCTCAGCACTCACAGGCATGTGCCTGATGGGGCCTGAGCCCAGAAAGGCTGAGACATGTTTGGGCCTCTTTCCTTTTAGGGGAGACCCCAACCTTTGTGGTGATCACAGCAGTGGGCTCTTCAGTGCTGGTGACCTTCAGAGCTGGGTTATGAGTTTTCCAGTGAGCTTTCCCATTATGTAACAGTCATAAGGCTCGGGGAATGCAAGCACTCAACCCCCCTGATACTCAGAGCTGCCCTCTGGGAGTGCAGAGGCCACACCATGGGCATTGTGCTGGGGGTAGGCGCAATGAAGGGGGCTTGGCAACATCCCTAGTCTCTGTTCACTAGAGGTACACCTACCCCACCCCCAACTGTGACAACCAAAATGATCTGGAATTGTTAATTGCCCTCTGGAGGAAAAGTGTCCTCAGTCTCTAACTACTTAGTGGTCATCCTTTCTGTCTCTACTAGGAAGTTTAAGCTAAGCTAGTAACAGCCTCTTATGTTTATAAATCTTTGTTCCAAGGGATCGACGTGCACACATACACATATGTATTTAGACATATATAGGATAGTATATAAAACAATAAATTATATGTATGTATAATATAACATGTACACACATTGTATATATGCATATGTGATTGTATGAGAACACATATATACAGAATACATTGGGTGTTATAATACATGTATAAAATTTAAACCTTTCAATCTTTCTATAAGCTGTGAGCACTATCCTTTTTTTCCTTATTTCATAGATAAGAAACCAAGGCTCAGAGAGGTTAAAAGAGTCACACAGCCAGCAAGAGCTGTATCTGGCAGATAATTTCAGAGTTGTGTCTCTGAGGGACTGGGATTCACTGAGGTGTCAGTGACCATCACTTTACAAGTGATTCTGTGCCAGGAGTGTCCACAAGCCTGACCTGTATATAGATGTAAGGCACAATGACACTGACACCCAGATTGTCTGGGCTTGAAGGCTCCAGCCACTTGTTGGGCTTGTGGTCCATTGCAGACCATAACCTGGCCACTTCCAAGTTTCTGGATCTCCGGGGAGCACAGTCTCCCAGGAGCCAATGTCCAGCCTTCTGGGGCTATGTGATGAGGTTCCAGCCCAGTTGTGTAACTCAGATCTTTGGGATTATCACCCCCTGCTGCAGGAGCTACTGGAGGCTCACTGCCAAGGGCTGGAGTTGGGGCCCCACCAGGGCTGCCTGTTCCTCTGCCTCAACAGACTCAGTTTCCCCTTCCTTGCGAAAAGATGTGTTGCATCTCACAGGGTGCATGACTGAGGCTTACCACTGCTGAGTCTGGGTGGGTCCCCAGGATGACAACATTTCCCTTGTAGTGCCAGGAGTGGCCCACAATCTCTTCCCAACTTTCAGGAAAAAAGAGCCAGTCCACCCTCGGGACATCGGGACCCCGATGCCCACCCTCACACCCCCAGCCCTGCCTCACACCCATTGCCCAGCATGCGCAACCCAGTGAACCCAGGGCCTTGCACAGGGTGTCACATCTGTCTGAGGCTGCACAGTGGGTGCTGCGTCTCTGGCCCCTTGGCTTCCCTGGAGAATAAGGTGGAGGTGGAAGCTGAAAAGCAGAACGGCTGCCCTGTGGCTGTCTGTCCCTACAGAGGTGCCAAAAGGGTGACCGCGGTGTGTCTGGAGTTTAGTCCCTGCAAGCCTGGCTCCATGGTGGCTGTGCTGGGTCCTTGTCTTCCTCCCTTCCCCCAACTGAGTCATGCAGGAGGGTCAGGGGATCGTTAGTGCAGCTCTGCACAGATGGTAGGAATTGCTGTGTCCGGTAGGACCGGTAGGGTCCCACATGGCCTAGCTGGCCTCAGGGGAAGGAGCTGGGCCTGCGCATTCTGCTCTTGCATGGGGCCGTCCCTCCAGCTGGAAAACACAGGGCTCCCAGCTCTGCTCGGTACATATTTATGTTTGTGGAAAACCTGTTCCCAGCAGCTAATCCAGGCCTGTGGGCTGCTCTGCTCTGGGTTTAATTTTGTTACTGAGCTCCCCAGGGTGGCTCAGGCATCATGAGATCAGTCCTTGGCCAGCTGAAAAGGGCCAGCAGCCCCTGGGATAATTCAGTCTCAGACTCCCTGACTGCCTTGGCTCCCTGACCCCCGGAGCAGCAGGAGACGCCTTCCCTTCTGCAGGTGGCTGTAGGAGAAAGAAGTGTGCTCAGAGTGCTGCCAGCTCGGCCCTGGGGACAATTTGAACTCATACCGTTGACTCTCCCACCAAACCAAGGGGGCCATCTAACAACTACTCTCAGGAGGCAGGGCTGTAGCCAGGTCCCCAAAATCCAGGGGTAGACTGGGGTCATCTGCTTCCAGGACACACGCTGGAAATTGAGAATACAGTGGACATTCTGCTCAGCAGGGTGGTCCTGTATGTATGGGCTAGCCCGGTGCACTCCTAAGCATTTGAGGGGGAATGGTAGTGTCACTTTGCTGCCTGTCAATGTGGAGAATAAGCCCCCCCCCGGAGTTCATCTTGACCTCTGTGGTCTCTAGTGCTCACAGTGCCTGTACGCTTCCCTTCCTCCCAGACCTGGGCCTTTGTCTTCTCCCCTCTCCACCTCTAAACCTGCCTAGAGCCAGACTCAAAATCTTGTTTGTTTCTCTTCATCTAGGCTATCGAGAAGCAGTGAGAACTGGGCCAGGATGTGGGGATACAGGGTGCTTAATTTAGCCATGATGTTCCATTCCTGGGCCCACGTCATCCCAGGCCTTGGCACTGTCACAGCCCAGCTCTCGTGGCCCCTGGCTGGCTCTTCCTCCTGCATGCTGTCTCCTTCCAGCCTCCCTGGAAGCCAGGTCATTGGTAAAAGAAAATTCATTCCTCTGTTGGGTCCTGCTAGATGTGGCCTCTCAGGCCCCGCAGTATACACACATGCATAAGCACACGCACACACACACACACACACACACACACACACACACTTTTAGTCATTAAGATTATAATACATAAACATGGCAGAATTTCTTAATTACTTCTCTCGTTGTTGTAAAAGAAATACCGGACAAGAGCAATCTAAGGAAGGAAGGGTACATCTTGGCTCACAGTTCAAGGCTACAGTCTATCATGGTGGAGAGGCATGGCAGCATGAGTTTGAGACAGCTAGTCACACTTTACCTGTAGTCAGGAAGTAGAGAGGGATGAATGCTGTAGTTCATCTCACTTCCTCCTTTGTATTCAGCCTAGGACACCAGCCCAAGAAAAGGAGCAGCCTGCTTAGGACCCCAGCTCATGGAAAGGTGCCACCCACATTTTGGGCATGTCTTCCCATTTCAGTTAACCTTCTCTAGAAAATAGACATGCCCAAGGCTTGTCTCCAAGATGATTCTAGATCCCACCAAGAAGACAATTAATTACTAACCATCACATAAGTCTGAAGAGTTCTCTCTCTCTCTCTCTCTCTCTCTCTCTCTCTCTCTCGTACGTTCAAGGCAAGCCTGGGCTGGCAAATAGCACTGAGTCCCCTCCCAACTCTACCCCAGAGGTGTGACTTGAGTATCAAGGCAAGCCTGGGCTGGAAAATAGCACTGAGTCCCCTCCCAACTCTACCCCAGAGGTGTGACTTGAGTATGAGCTTATCCACACAACAGTTATATAGTGGGCACACATCATGTATCAGGCACTGCCGTGAACAGGAGGATGAAGATCTGTAGGTGAGGGAGACCACAGTAAACAATGGGCAGTGGGCTTAATGGGGAAGGGGGGCTGAGCCCTGAGGGAAGGGAAAGCCAGGTGAGGGGCAGACCAGGGAGGTGGTACAGGAGAGATGCTTTGGGTGCCTTGGGGTCCTGGGGCCTTCCAGAGGGGGCCATACCCTTCTTCCTGCCCCTCTACAGGCTGACTTGCCTATGATTTTCTGCATCACTTCCCATCCACCCTTTCTGCCCCCTGGAGAGGCACCTCTGGATTTGACTTGATGTTGGGGCTCATGGAAGGCTTGAGAAATTACTAAGCCAGGCAATCATACTCAGTATGATTAGACATGAGATCAAAATGACTACAAAACACTGCTAATAGCCACAGAAGTGGATAATATGCAGAGATGGAAAAAATCCCATGTGCTGGGCAGGCAGGCTGTGAAGTGACTGGAACCATTAGCCACACTCGGGGGACACAGATCAGCTCAGGTCCAGAGCACTGGGGTTTAGAGGATCAGAGAAGCAGCAGGGTCAAAGCCAGGTCCTGCCCCAGCAAACGTCTTTCTGTAGGGCTCACACCACCTGTCCACAGTGAGTTGGGTCTCGAAATTTCTGTCCCTGCCTGTGTCCTAGGAGGCTTTACCTTGCAAAGCAAGTATCTGATCCCGTGGGCCACAGTTCTCAGTGTGCTAATTGCCCATTATTTGTTGAGTGACCTTCAAGGAGTCCCAGCCCCTCTTTGGGTCTCAATGAGAAAGAAGGGATCTGGACACAACATCCAAGAGCCCTCCCTGTTAGAGGAGTCACAACACTCCCTAGGACAGTGGAATCTTCCAGTCTGACAAGACCTGGAGCACGATTGAGGACTGCATCCCTCCATAAACAGGAAAAGAAAAATAAATAGAATAACAGTTTTTGTTTGCTTTTTTGAGTCAGGATCTCTTGTAGCCCAGGCTGGCCGTTAACTCTTAATCCTCCTGCTCCCACCTTCTAAGTGCCAGGATTACAAGCATTCACAGTCATGTTCAAACAAACTTTCTTTGGAATTTTTTTTCTGAGATAGGGTCTCAATCCATAGTCCAGGTTGGCTTCAAACTTGAGGCAAACCTCCTACCTTAGCCTGCAAAGTGCTAGGATTATAGACAAATCCATTTTGTTTCTTGTGGAAACGTGGGGGAAAGCAGGAAGGCCTGGAATGATGCACCCTTTTCCTGGAAAGCAATTTGAGAGAGAGAACTCCCAAGTGGGTAGCGGGTGGTTAGGGGGTAGTGGGTTTTTTTCATTTAAATTTATTATTATTATTATCATCATCATTATTATTAGTGCATATATGATTGGGGTACTCATGTGCCACAGCACTCATGTGGAGGCCAAAGGACAACTTTGTGAAGTCAGTTCTCTCCTGTCATTTTTATGTGGGTTCCACAGAACAAGCTCAGGCCATCAAGCTTTCAAAGCAAGCACCTTTACCTGCTGAGCTGTCTTGATAGCCCAATACATTGTATATATGTATGCAACTGTTGAAAAATACAGAAAAAAGCCCTCTAAACCCCTCAAGCCTTGAAGCTGACTTCTTAGTAGATATTTGAAGCTGGTTGTCCGTCCATATCAATAGCTCCAGTCCCCAGAGGCATGAAACCACCACCTCATTCCATCCCATGATTTTGAGGGGCAGGAGTGTGTGAAGAAGGGTCAGCCTGGGTGGTTTCTCTCTGGCATTAGCTGGGGCGGCTGCTGGGGATGGAGGAAGATCCACTTCCAAAACAGTTCCTCATTCTCTGTCTGCCGCCACCGTCTTCCCTGTCCGCTCTTCCCTCGGCACGTCCTCTCCCTGGCCCTTTGGTTGTGTGTGGCGTGCAGAGACTTCCCCACAGCATGGTAGCTACAAATCACCTTCCCACCTAGGCCTGGAGGTCTTTGGACGTCACGTCCTTTGTGTTCTATTGCTAAGTACATGGCTAGGGCCACCTTAAATCCAAGGAAAAAGAAGGAACATACTTTCCTCTTAGATGTCCTATTCCAGAAACAGTGACACTCTGTTTCTGGGGGCAGGTCCCTTCTGTGGCTGACTCTGCCCAGGATTGCCCCAATCTATGTGTTGGTCAGTTGGCTTGTGTCCTATCTTGTATCCCTCAGCTCTACCCCACAGCATCCAGTGTTGGACACCTGGCACTCCAATGTCAGGTTCAGCCACCTGCTGTATATCCAACACTGACCTTTGATTCCCTAGGAGTTCTGATGCAGACCCCTTCATGCCTCGTTCCTTCATTCAGTGTATCTTCCTCCCTTGTCTGATCTCTCTCTCTCTCTCTCTCTCTCTCTCTCTCTCTCTCTCTCTTTCTGTGTCTCTCCCCCCCGTGTGTCTTCTCTCTCTCTCTCTCTCTCTCTCTCTCTCTCTCTCTCTCTCTCTCTCTCCTTTCTCTCCGCCTTTTCACTCTTTCCCAATTCTGTCTCTGTACTCCCGTCCCATCTTTCTGCATCTCCCGCCTCTCTAGCTCCCTCCTGGGTAGTTCTAGAAACATACCCATATATGGCCTCCATGTCAAGGATCACAAATGATGACATCACGTGAGGGCCGAAGCCCAAGATGCTCTCTGAGGCAAGTCTGTCTCCCGTGCCCCCAGAGGAACGGAAGGCGGGATTCAGCTTCCTCAGTGCAGTCTTCAAACGAGAAATCTGAGATTCATAACATCTTATAGCTTGGCTTGACATCCGTGATCATGAGGTGGGCCCAAAATAAACTCCCTGCTTCAAAGGAGAGTGTATCAGAAGTGTCTGGCACAGCAGCTGGAAGTTCATGGCCAGCTCAGGAGGCAAACTCAGAGGGCATGTTCTGAGTCCAGACACCGGAGAAATCTCTCTGTTACCCTGACCTGTGTCCCTGCCACAGAGCCTCACAGGTAATGCATGATTTTCACTTGGTCAGAGAGACCTTGCAAAGAATTGCTTGCTGGGTGGTCTGGGACCTGCAGCTGCAGGTCCTGGGCTCACTGGAGATCAGGAGCCAAACTATCCCTGCCTCTCCCTCTGCTTCTGTTCTCCAGCTCTGCAGCATGCTAGATACTTTGACTTTGGGTCTGGGGGCAGAGAATCAGCAATCTGCATGCACTTAGCCATTTCTCTGAAGGACTCTTGGAGCGTCACTCTGCTGTGTGCTTCTGAATGTGGACTCAAAAAAGCAGCGATCAGCAATGCTGTTGTTGGGTCTGTAGGGTCTGTTGTACAGGTGACTTTGAGGAATGCTTTCGGGTCAAGTAAATAATAGATGCTTTCCTTCCTGGGGACTCAATGTCACACCACACTGAGAAAGCAACACACCAACAGTACCATGGGATTTGTGGCAACCTGGGCACCATGGACTCTGCCTGCCATTTCTGGAGGGTTAGGACAGAGTACAGAATGAGAAATGTTGCCTACATGAGACTTGAAAAAGCTGTGGAATGTAGAGATGAAAAATACCTCATGCATACACACGTACACTCGAGGCCACATTCAAGGAGGTGATGGCTTTGGAAAGGACAGATGGAAGGTCTTCGGGGTGAGTGAGGGTCCTCCAGGTAAAGGAGCATCTGGGGCAAAGGCAGATGAGTCATGGGAAGAGGGATGTGGCTGCTGAGGGAGAGTCCTGGGGGTGAAGAGTGGAGGCAGATCGGGGGCTCAGGGGAGGTACAGTTTACTCCAGGCCAAGAGGAAGATAGAACATGTTCTAAAAGTGTCTGAGCAGAGCGAGGAAGGTGGGATTTCCTGGGAAGCCAGGGAGCTGGACAGGAATGAGGAGGCCAGTGACTTTGAGAAGTGGCAGATGTGACAGAGCTCTGAAGCAGGGCAGGGGCTGAGCCCTGCCTGGGGCAGGAAAACTCTTTGCAGGAAGACTCCTTCTCAGTGAGGCAGGGCTTAAGGGAGCTCAGAGGCGCTCAGGCAGATTGCAGACCAGGGCCCAGCCACAGTCAAACCTCAGTCACAACCAGTTAATGTCCCAGGTCACTTCCAAAACACTGGGATGGGTATTTAATGTGGGAGCCTCAAGGCAGCATTCAGGAATTTTCTTCCTCTCCCAAGTGAGGTCTTCAATGACCAAACAATGAAAACGGTCCAGTTTCCACTGTGCACATAATATGGATAATTTTTCTCCCTAGATCCCCTCTCAAGGCCATCACGAGTTTGAGGTGACTGTTATTCCCATTTTCCAGATTTGAAAACGGAGGTTATGAGAGGTTAAAGGTCTTGCGTTAGGCTGACCACCTACAAGGTGTTGGGAATCAGCACTCAAACCCAGGCCTCCTGGCCTCAGGGAATCATGTTTATAACCACAGCTTCCTGCTGCCCTATGGGGCAGGAGTAGTGGCAATCAGCATCGTTGTGAAGCCAGCAGAAATTTCCCTGGCACCTTCAGGGCATCATAAGACACAACGTAGGCTAGATCTAAGAATCTTACATAAGGAGGCACAGAAAAACCTCTCAATTATCTCATGCCCTTCCCCTTCTGAGCTGCAGGGCCTCAGTCTGCCTGGAGGGGGCGCTGTCACCAGCCAGGTTCCACCCCCAGTTCTCTTTCCTAAGCCCCATGGTTTGGAGTAATCAATGTTGAAAAAACTGCAGAGGGGTCTGGAGGTGCCAGGAATGTTTAGGGGAGATGCTAGTGAAATAAAAGTTGATTTTCTAACCTGCCTGGCTGCTCCTTCATCTTCTTCTTCTTCTTCTTCTTCTTCTTCTTCTTCTTTTTTAAAAGAAGTATAAAAGGAGAGAAGGAGACAGAACAGCTGGAGGGGAAGAAAAAGAATTAAATAGAGAGGTGGAAACAGGAACTCAGAAGCAGGGAGGGTAAAGAAAGGAAGAGCCTTGGCTTGGTGAGATCTCGGTTAAAAAAAAACAATTTACTTTTAATTTTGTGTGTGTGTGTGTATCTCCTGTGTGTATGTAAGTGCACCTGTGCTGTGCAGTGCCTGTGGAGGACAGAAGAGGGCATTGGATCCCCTGGACCTGGAGTTACAGAAGGTTATTAGCCACCATGAGGGTGCTGGGAACTGAACCCGGGGCCTCTGCAAGAGCAGTTGGTGCTCTTAACTGCTGAGTCATTTCTCCAGCCCTCAAGACCTGGGTTAAAATATTCTCAGGCAGACCCATGCAGTTGGTAGGGCTGAGAGAGCCCCTACCTAACCTAAGCCTCCTACTCAGAACCCCTGTGTCCTGCCACCCAGGACCCCTGCCTCACAATGCCCCCAGAACAGAACAGAACCAGCTTGGCCCTTGGGCTGGAGCACCATGGCAGGCTGGGGGCAGCCACTGTCGCAGGCTCAGAAGTGGAGTGGCTAGCCAAGCCTCCTACTCAGAACCCCTGTGCCCTGCCACCCAGGACCCCTGCCTCACAATGCCCCCAGAACAGAACAGAGCCAGCTTGGCCCTTGGGCTGGAGCACCGTGGCAGGCTGGGGGCAGCCACTGTCGCAGGCTCAGAAGTGGAGTGGCTAGCCTCTCCCACCCATCACCGTCACTTCAGGCTGTTGGCACAGATGGCAGAGCTTGGCATTCCTCGAGCCTAGGCAGAAACTGGGTCAGGGACCTGGAATCCTGTGTCCAGTTCTGTTGGCTGAGCCACACTGTTATGTCTGGCTGTGCTGGGAGGACAGAGTGCAGGACACTGGCTGGTCTCTGCAGGGTCAGGAGGTAGAGGAGGGGTCCTCCATCCGGGCAGCTAGGATGAAGGTGACACAAGGGTCTAGAGGGGCAAAGCTTGGAGGCCCTGGGAGAGCAGGAGGGAAACCTGGCTTTTCTGATGCCTCTTAGCTGCTGCTGACCTGCAATGGCTCAGGCCAGGCCTTTGGGTCTATGTGGAACTTACTCCTTTGAACTCAGTATTTGCCACAAAAAAAGCAGTTTTTTTCTTTCTTCCTTTTCTTTATCTTTTTGAAATGGTTTCCTCAATGTAACACCCCTCCAATAAATTACCGAGATATATTGTTAGGGTTTCAGACAACTCAAGACAGGTCTGCCCAGATTTGGGCCAGCAAAGGGAAAGTAGGACACTCTGCTTCAGACAGACTCTTGGTTTCCTCCTTCTGTGTAATGGGCCTTTGGTCTAGGGTATGGTGGAGTGAAGGCAGAGCCAGCTTTGGACAGGATCAAATTCCACTGGGTAGCCTTATGCAGTGATGTCCCCTCTCTGAGCCTCAGTTTCCCTTCCATACAAAGGGAGAAGAAACCAGTGTGGTGGTATTGATTGCATTCTGCAGCCCTGAGCCTATCTTCATCACCTCCAGAAACCCCTGACCAGGCCTCTAAATCCCTAAGGCCTTGACATCCCAGAGCTGGATGGAGGAATCAAACTCCCAGAAGTCCTGAGGCCTATTACAGGAACTTCTCCCAGGGTGATGTGGAAAATGTCTACACTCCAGATAGGGCTTCAGTGGCAGACCAAAGTATGATTTGACCAAAGCCCAACTTGGCCAATCAATGAGTTTATTGGACTTACTTACAGAGCACAAGTGAGGAGCTACTTACAGGAGTATGGGTGACCCCAAAACAGCTGTAGCACTGGAAAGTGTCACCACAGCATGGATGATGGCTTCCCCATGCATAGGTGGGGTTCCCCCTTCAGTTAACCTCCCACTGTCTGTATACTCTAGCACATCTCAAGACCATGTGTAACATGGGCAGAATTCCATATAGCTGGCTGGGGGAATGCAGGAGGGAGTGTCTTAGACCTCAGGTGAGGGTCTGATGACATTCCTACCCTTCCTTCTATGAGAAAAGGTCAATGGACCCAATCTTGGGGATCTCTTATAAGTACTCACAGCTACTCCGTGATGATGGTGATGGACGTTCTTATTGGAGGACAGAGGTAATTAAAGGCTCTGACCCCAGAGGCCCATCAGCCCTGTCTCCTGCCAAAGGCCCATCCTGGGGTTGGGGGCACTTGGGTCTCACTCCTCCCCCATCTTAGCCAGAGCAGAAACCTGGATCCAGAGGGGTGAGGCATAGGGTTGCTTGTAGGACCCCTCACCCCTGCCTCAGTGTTCGGGGCCAGAGTGTCTGATGAAAAGAGAGGCAGGCAGACATGCTCTCTGATTCCCTGCCACTTGCATTCTGGGTCTCCCCATCTGCACAATAGGAAATATACCCCCAGGGGTACTGAGGTCAAAGGATTCTGTACAGGACAGTGATTAGACACAGTCCAGGGCCCACAGACTAGCTTTCGGAATAGTAGGGCCAGAAAGGAAAGAAGGCCTCCACATTTCTAGTCATGAGCCACAGCTGGAGTATGCCTCAGTGTCCTCGGGTCCTCTGGACCTTGGGGAACAGCAGAAGGAGGAGGAGTTCTGATGGTAGGTGGGCACTGAAGTGAAACTGCATGACCGACGGATGGAGCAAGGAATAACCAGTTTGCTCCCCATTTCCTCTGCATTCCAGGCTAGCCCAAGCAGCTGGTTTTAAGGTCACCTCAGGCTAAGGATCTTGGACTATTGGGAGTCCCTGAAACTTTAGGAATTGGTTGGTAGATACTCTGTATATGTGAGTATTGTATACATAGCCATCTTTCAGCATCTGCAAAAGATGGGTACCAGGACTCCACAGAGAGCAAAACCCAGGATGCTTAAGTTCCTTACACGAGATGTGTAGCATGTGCATCGAGCCTGTGCAATGCTCCCACATACACTGAAATCCCGAGGTTACTTGTAACACTCTATGTCCATAGATGTTGTGCTGTATTGTTTAGGGAATAATGACAAGAAAAACATTTGTACATATTCACAGTTACCTGAGCAATTTTTTCTAAAGATTTTTGATCAGAAGTTAATTGATTTAATAGGTGCAGAACCCACAATACAGAGGGCTGATGATATATGTACATATATATGTATACGTGCAAATATTATCCTTATATGTATCATATATAAGGACTCATATTGGGGCTCATACTGTATATTTAGACAGTAAGATGGGCGTACATATGTTATGTTATATATGTATAGAATGTAGTATATATTATTAAAAGGATTATATTATATAGCAGGTGGTTCAAACTACAAACATATATGAGAGTATAAATTAGTCACACAGACATATACACACACATGTATAGACAGTATTTTAAAGAATTTTATTTATTTATTTATTTTTATTTTATGTGTATGAATGTTTTGCATGCATGCATGCATGTTAAGTGCATCTGTGTATGCAATACCTGAGGAAGCCAGAAGAGGGCGCAAGATCTCCTGGAACTGGAGTTTTGGACAGTTGTTAGCAACCATGTGGGTGCTGAGAATCAAATCTGGGTCCTCTGAAAGAGTACCAGTGCTCTTAACCACTGTACCATCTCTCCAGCCCCTAGGGAGTGTTTAAAATATAGTCTTTATTCTGGCCCTAGCTTCTCCTCAAACCTTAAAAAGCAACAGCAGCAGGACTGGGGAGATGGCTTACTCAGTAAGGCATGTGTATGGAGTTCTCCAGAACCTATGTAAAAGCTTGGCAGGTGTGGCAGCTGCCTGCCATCCCAGCACTTGGGAGGCAGAGATACGGAATCTCCTGGGTAAGCTGGAGAGGTAGACTAGCTGGAATTGGTGACCTGTGGATTCAGCAACAGGCTGTCTCAATAAATAAAGTAGAGAGGGGCCAGAGAGTTGGCTCAGTGATTAAGAGCACTGGCTGCTCTTACAGAGGACCCAGGTTCAGTTCCCAGCACCCTGGAATCCCCTGGGTAAGCTGGAGAGGTAGACTAGCTGGAATTGGTGACCTCTGGATTCAGCAACAGGCTGTCTCAATAAATAAAGTAGAGAGGGGGCAGGAGAGTTGGCTCAGTGATTAAGAGCACTGGCTGCCCTTACAGAGGACCCAGGTTCAGTTCCCAGCACCCACATGGCTGCTAACAACTGTCTGTAACTCAGGTTCCAGGGGATCCGACACCCTCTTCTGACCTCTGTGGGCACTGGATACACATACACATATGCAAACAAAACACTCATACACAGAAAATAAAAATAATTTTAAAAATAGATACACTCATACAGGTTCACCTGCACATGTACCCATAACACACACACACACACACACACACCAAGAATGCTAACATCTGTCCGTAACTCAGGCTCCAGGGGATCCGACACCCTCTTCTGACCTCTGTGGGCACTGGATACACATACACATATGCAAACAAAACACTCATACACAGAAAATAAAAATAATTTTAAAAATAGATACACTCATACAGGTTCACCTGCACATGTACCCATAACACACACACACACACACACACACCAAGAAAAAAGAAAAAAATGCAGCAAGTGGCTGCTCTTAGTTACATGAGACTAGAGAGTCCGGAGTGAAGTCAGGTCTAGCCTCCAGCCCCTTTCTTGTCATGACCTCTCTGGGCATGTCTCTGTTTCCCTACTGTTGGATGAAAAAGCCACACTTTACCACAGACTCATGCTGTTGTTCAAACAGCAACGAATGTCAGTGTGCATACGGTGGCGAGGGAAGGCTCTTTGGTTCTGAGACTCTTGTGTTGGGCAGTAGAGCTCTGAGGTGGAATGTGGCTCAGAGCCTTGGGCCTTGCTCAAGAGCAGAGCACAGCAGCGTGCCCTTCACGTTCATGTTCCAGTGGACACGTGAAGTGGACCGGAGCTGAAACCACATACAGCTCTCGCTACATGTGCCGTGTACTGTTATATAACTTGAGTCACCTAAGAGCTTCTGTTGTCCTGTGCAGATGGTCACCTTGTGCAGTCAAGCTGGAAATGGGGGAGGGGTTCCCCAAGGTCTAGGACAATAGGGGGTGGAGGGGCATGAGGCCCTGGGGCTGGAGGAATTGGGACACATGGGTAGACTGATCTTTCACAAGGCTGGGTTGAGGTCAGGTGTCCATCTACCTCAGCTCTGACACCATCCCACCTTGAAGCACTGCTCAGCAGGCATGAGGCCAGGCTGGGAGGCAACAGTCACCTCTGTGCCAAGAAAAGGTTGGCTTGGGGGTTCCTTTCACCTTGGCCTTTCCCATTTAAGGGGAGCCAGGGAGAGGGTGAATCCCTTAAGGACTCACTGAAAGCTGCCAGCCAGGGCAGGACCCAAGTGAATAGGAATAAGTGGAGGCTGCCTACCGGAGCTGGGAATCACATTCAGATTTTCCTAGCCCTGATCTGTGTGTCAGATGTTATTCTACATGTTTACCATTCCATCATGTCATCTGTAAAGGCAGCCACAGGCCTAGGCTGTTAGTGTGTCACCACTTCACACACGGGCAGCTCAAGGCCTGCTTCTGAGTAGACTGCTTCCCCTCACATGGCCAGCAGATGGCAGGGTAGAGCTAGAGCCAGGCAGGTGATGGCCAGGGTCATGAAGTGTCTTCCCCTGTGTGGTAAACCATTGGTCTTTTAAGGGACTAAAACCTTATTGACTGCAATGACCACTCTACACTTATTAAACATCTGCTGTGTGCCTGGACTCGGGTTAGGTCCTGGGGTTTTGACAGGTATGTGAAACTGTCTTGCTCTCCAGAAGTTTCTGGATGCCGTAGGCTGGTGGGTCCATTGCAGGCAGTCTGGATGGCAGCTGAGAAGTTGCCTGGTCAGCCTACCAACAAATACAGCGGCTCTCTGCCACATGCCTGGCCTTGGCTAGAGGGGCTGGACACAGAAGGATGGCTGCAGCCCATACTCCTGCCTCTGCCTTCCAACCTTGTCCTGTTTCCTCATAGGACCTCATCCAGGATGTGACCGCCTCCCACTGTAGCCCCCAACAATGACACACAACCATGCACAGGAGCCCTGAGGCCAAGCAGGGAGGAAAGGTCGCCTTTCAATGCTGGTTTTGATCCTTACCACAACCCAACTGGGGTTGCAGCTTCTTGGCCCATTTCACAGATTGGAAACTGAGGCCCAGTTAGAAGAGCACTGTTGTATGCCAATTCAAGTCCTCCAGACAGCTGACTCTGACGCTTTACAGAGGCTGCCTTGGAGGGGAGCCCCAGGAACCAACACTGTAGAGTGCCACAGAGAGCAAGAGGTGCCTCAGGAAACTCTGGGGAAGCCTAACTCCCCTGCAGCTATGGCCTGGTCAGCCCTGGACCACTCCTGCATGCCCAGGGCCTGGCTGGTGAGGCTCCCTGGACCTACTCTTCCTGGGAAAAGGCTATTTCTACTCTTGGAGGTCTCCCAGTGGGGGTGGGATTCAGGTCTGGAATGGGAAGTAGCCCAGAGACATTACCCACTTGCTCAGAACCCACAAGGGGCCTATTATTCTGATCAACACTTCTGGAGTTGCCTGGAGAAACACTAGGTCTGAGGTTTGTTTGGGGTTCAAGATTTCAATCCCAATTTCCCCCAGGCACGCCTTTCTCCTCTTTCTTTGAACCCTAACTTCCCCACCCATAAAATGAGGTGGATGACACAGGGAACTCAAGCTCCATTTAACTTAATTGTTTAATTCAATTTGTATTCGTATTTTTTGGTGGTGTGGGAGATGGAGTCCAGGGCCTTGAAGACTCCAGGGAAGCACTCTACAATGGAGCCAGGTTCCCTGGAGTTCTTCAAGATGGATCAGTGGGAGCATGAAGTCAACTCAGTGAAAGAGTTTCTTAGCTGGAGGGGCTGCTGTGAGCTGATGGCCTGTGACAGATGTGAAGTCCCTGGATGGCATCCAGTGTCCAGCAGGTGGCCACTGGCCGCTGCTGGGCTTGGGAGGGAGCATGTGGGGAGCACACTTGTAGCCAGAGCTGCCAGAGCCTTCAATCAGCCTTTGCCAGGTTCAGGGTCAAAACTGTCCAGATGCTGCCTGGAGGGCCCCTTTCAAAGCCCAGCACATGTATCCTCCTCAGCCCAAGTGCCCAGGTTGGGACAGGAGGGCCAGAGCATAGGCTATAGTCCATACTGCCATTTAACACATAGAGAAACCAGATTTATTGGAACAGTCCTGTAATCCCAGTATGAGGGAGACAGGAGCAGGATTTCTGTAAGTTTAAGGCCAGCCTGGTCTACATAGTAAGTTCCAGGCCAGCCAGGGATACACTGTGAGATCCTATCTCAAAAGACAAACAAACCAACCCAAAACACAGATGGGGAAACGGAGACCTGAGAGAGGAAGGCGGGTGCTTGTAGCTCACCAGAGACACAAACCCAAGCCTCTTGAGTCCCAGTCCCAGCTCTTTCCACAATAAACAGAACCGTGCTGCGCAGCTATAGAATACATGCCCCTAGTATCAGGCACAAAGTAGTTGAGGTGGCTACACCCCTCTTCTCCCCTAGTGTGGAGCACAGTGCCCTCACACCACTGCTTTACAACAGCATTGCTCAGGGTGGGACAGGGCCTTAGCACGTTTTCAAGTCTCAGCCAGGCCTGTGGGCTGCCTTCAACAAAGCTCCACTAACACTGGCTTAAACCTCAAGGCTCCCATCTTTACCTAACAAGTATACTAGGGTGCACAGCCAGCATTGATTCAGTAGCTCAGAAAACCATCCTTCCATCTGTCAAATTCAGTGTTGTTCTCTCTGTCAAAATCATTGCACCAACCTATCATTTACTCTGTCAAACCCATAGTCACAAAGTGGCTGCCACTGGCCAAACATCAAGTCCTCTATTCACAAGATGGGGCTGAAGCAAGGAGTAATTTCCTTCACTACTCTGTCTTTTATTAGGGAAGAAAGTCTTTCCCAGGAACACCTCAGGAGAATTCCCATTTCACCTCTTTGGGAAAAACCTAGGCTTCAAGCCCACCTCTAGATTAGTCGCTGGCCAAGAGGGTGAGATTTTCTGTTGTCTTGGAACAGCCATGATTCTTCCATAGGACGGGGCACAGGGCACATGGTTGTCTGGACAAAGCAAAGTTCTGCTTTCAAGGAAGATGAAATGGCTGTCAGGTGGGCATCAGCAGGGCTAGTCCTACAACGAACTTTAACCTCTTTACATATGGCACTGGCTGCTAAAATGGGGTCCAGGGTCAAGTTCACTCTGGAACCTCTGGCCACAGACCAGGAATTCTTCTTTCAGAAGAGTCAGAGTGGACTTTCCAGAAGAGGGACACTTGTTCAGAGGCTTTGAGAAGTGAAGAGGAGTTCTAAGAGAACTCACAGAGAAGAGAGGAGGCATGTCAGGCCAAGCCAAGTAAAGACACTGGGGTGGGATGGAAGGTCAGGTACAGGGAGGAAGAGAGTAAAGGGGCAGGAAGTCGTGGCAAGAGCTTCCTTCATGGGCAGAGCAGGGGCTGGGTGTGCTCTGGGCACAGAGGGTGGGTAAATGGGGAAGTCAGGGTAGGGAGACCACCTGGAAGTGTCTGCAGAGGCTGGGGAGAAAGATGCAGGGGAGAACATAGGAAGGCAGCTTCGTGTCCCGGTTGTCCCTCTTGCCCTTCTGCTGTCTCTGATGTCTGCAGCCACAGCCAGCTATGTTTGGAAGAGCCCGGAAGTGTTGGGAAAAGACTCTTGTTTTCTGGGGCTCCATAGAGCAAGTGTCAGGGATGCTGTAGGGTCTAAACCAAAGAGCTCCTCCAAGGGGGCCTCTCTTTGTGGTGTGTGCACGTGCGTGTGTGTGTGTGTGTGTGTGTGTGTGTGTGTGTGTGACCTTCCAAGGACTGGCCCGGCTTTGCCTGTGCTTTCTGGCCCGATATTTATGAAAATAGACAACTCCTAGTCACCTGGGCTCATCTTCAGATGAGGCTGACAGGTTGACAGCTGGGCCACACTCCCAGGACTCTGATTCCCAAGGGCTGAGGTGGGGCTTAGGCACCCATACTTTCTGATCAGTACTTGATGTGCATATTAAGTAGCTGGGCCATCTCAGTGTGGTGTGCTCACGTGGAACAATGTGTGCACAAGTCACATGTGAAGGACTTTAGGAACTCTTGGGGGGCCCACTGCACCATGCAAGCACTCAGCTGGGGAGACATGAGGGACCTATCTCCTGTCCCATACTGTGGTCCTGGCATGCCCCTGCAGACTGCAGCTTCCCAAAGAGAACCGTTTTTCTGACTTCCATTATTGTGGGTAGTTGTGTCTGTTCTGGAACTTGATAAAAGCATCATCATGGAATGTATATACACATGAACCATGCACATAACTTCCTGTCATCTGTGGCTCAGTATTGTTTTGATTCATCCTTGTATACGGCTGTGTGTTTTCATGGGTGTACACTGTCCATCCTGTGACTGTCATCCTGGGACTGTCATCCAGTGTATGTCACCCCATGCATTCCAGTTGCATTCATATCAATGGTGCTGCTATGAATATTCTAGCCCCTGCTTGTTGGCACAGATGTCCCTTGTTCTTTGGAACACACCCAGAAGGGGATCATCAGGACATAGGACATGTGTGTGTTCAGTGTTAGCAAATGCCATTGGTTTTCTAAAGTGGTTTTGCCATTTTCTACTTCTCCTGATATTGGGGAGGTACTGGTGACCCCACGCCCTCCCTGGTGACCCTATGTCCTTCCTCCCCAGTAACCTTACATCCTCCCTGCCTCCTGCATTTTCAGTCATTTTCACATAGGGTGTGTGTGTGTGTGTGTTGGGAGGAGTTGTGTTGCTTTGAATTTGAATTTCCCCAAACACTAATGACATGAATGCCTTTTGGCATTTTGGCTCTGGACCATTTGGATGTGCTCTCTGAGAAGTGCCACACTGTCTCCTGGGTACTGGCTAGCTAGAGCCACAAGAACAACACAGGGCAGGGCCCAGGCTCCAAGGAAACAGATGTAACTCCTCCTTTCCCTGAGGATGACAGGCTTGCTCTCTCATGTGCCTGGTGTGTTGTGACACCACTGGCATCCACTTGGTAGAGCAAGTCACGTGGGCTTGGTCCTAATATCACAGGGAAAGGAAGACACATCTGTCTCCAGGGAAATGGGTGCATATTTCCTGAACCACCCAGAGCAGAACCCTGGCATTTGGGGGTAGTTTTTAAAGACCTCAGGTGATTCAGATGCTCAGATAAGGCTGAGAACCATTGAAGTCATGCTGCAAGCCAGCCAGCAAACATGACAGGCTGGACAGACTCTATTTCCTTCCATGAAAGGGTTTCACTTAGCCTGCTCTTTTCTCTTTGAGGCATTTTTATCTGTTAAGAAGGTCCCCCTAATGAAACTGTTTAATAACTGGTGTTAACTAGATCATGCAATCCCAAGCATAAGCCTGTGTCTGACTCATCTCCAGTGTTCTCAGCCCTCCCACTGTGAGGAGCAATGGGGAAATGCCAGGGTGGGCCACAGCTGTGACCTTACTGGAGGAATGCACATGCGGCTGTGTAGGCTCCAGAGGCAGGATTCAGGATGTGGGAATCTCTGTATCCCCAGGAGAGTGCCTGACCCAAAGTAGTTGCACAAAAAATAACCTCTCCAGTTAATGTATGCAGTCATACCTGTATAGATAAGGCTTCCTGGAAGGGAAAGATGAGTGGTAGGTGGGTGGATGTCTGCACAGATAGCTGTAGCAAAGGATGGGCAGGAAGAGGTGTGGATAAATGGTTGAGTGGGTGGGCAGATAAGAGGATGGTTGATGGACTGGTGGGTGGATAACTGGGTAGATGGGTGGATGGGTAATTGGCAGGTCAGATAGGCAGATGAATAGTGGTGTATGGGAGAATTGGGGTTAATGGTTGCATGTATGGACTGATCAATGGGTTGAAGATGGAAGGATGGGTAGGTGGTTGGATGCTTGGACACGTGGGCAATTGGGAGGATGGATGGGAGGATGGATGAATACAGTTGTGTATAGACTGATGGATGAGAGGATGAATAAGTGGATGATGGTTTGAGAGATGGGTGGACTGGTGGATAGATGAGTGGATAGCTGGCTGGTGGGCATTTAGATGGATCCCACAGCCTAATGAACAAATTTTAAAAAAAACCGTGTGGGCTGGGGAGATGGATCAGCAGTTAAGAAAGCTTGCTACTCTTGTAGAGGTCCTGAGTTCATTTCCCACCACCCAGACTAAGTAGTTTCCAACAGCTTATAACTTCAGCTCTGTGGGGATCTGACACCCTCTTCTGGTTTCTGAGGGCACCCACACTCACATGCACAAACTAATATGTACACACATATGCATATACATTAAAAATGTGTGATTGCACAGCCTTCCCTGTGGGTAAACATGGCTGTCTTGCAGAGCACGTAGTGACCAGGGTGGTCTGGGTCTCCTCACAGGGTTTTCTCACCCGCTGTGTCCTTGTCCCTGCTGAGTTTCTCTTCTGGAAGCTGGGGGAGAGGTGGCCGAGATGGCAACAGAGATCAGCGCTCGGGGCAGGCAGCGTGCCATTGGACATGAAGAGTATAGCCTGTACAGCAGCCTGAGCGAGGAGGAGCTGATCCAGATGGCCATTGAGCAAAGCCTGGCAGACAAGACGCGGGGCCCAGCCCCTACTGAAGCTGCGGTGTCCTCTCAAGCCAACCGCCAGCCAAGCCATTTCTACCCGTGGACCAGGTGAGTAAGGCAAGACTGATGAGGGGAGGTAGGCCTCTGGGCATCCACAAGCTGCAGATGCCCCAGGCTGTCCAAACCAAACAAAATTATCCTGGACCTTGTGACACTTTAATTGTCTGCATTTGTCATCTAAACACACTGAGCTCTGACAGTATCAGTCATTCTTTGGTGTTGGTGGGGATGGAATCCAGGAGGTCTGTGGATACAGAATTGTAATGACCAAGACCCTTACATAAATATCATTACATCTACATATAACCGACTCACGTCTTCTCTATAGATCTCTTATAATATTGAATCCAATGTGATTGCTATGCAAAAGTCCGTCATATTGTATCATTCAGGGAATAATGACAGGAGAAAGGTCTAGACATGCTCAGTATAGAACTCTGCTTTTCAAATATTTTTGACCTCAAGTTGGTTGACTCCATGAGTGTGGAACTTACACAAAAATATATAGGGTGGACTCTATATTCCTCCCTTCATTTAATTCTCTTAAGAACCTTCTACTGTCCCATTTTAAAGATGAGGAACTCGAAGCCCAAGACTGAATTACTGGCCCAGGGTCACACAGCTGATTGCTTGGAGTTGTCTAAATCCAAAACCCAGGTTGGGTTTACACTACTGCTCTATGCTTGAAAGCAAGGGAGTGGTGTACAGAGTGGGGCCAGTGCTTCCAGCCCTGCTGGGTAGTGTCCGGGAAAACACACCTGCAACACAAACATCATCTACCCCGAGTCCTCATTTTGCCCCCCTCCCTGCCTCAGTACCCTCTCAGCATCTTAGGCTTTCTAAGATTGCCATCTAAGTCAACCTGATGAGCTGTGTTCGTAATCCACAGTACGTCTCAGACATTTGGAATCACATAAAAAACAGAGAAACATGAAAAACTGTATAGCTTTGAAATTTTTATTTATATTTTAAATACTTTTTAAATTTTATGTGTATGAGTATTTTATCTGCATATATGTAAGTGTACCTGTGTTGTACAATGCCTGTGGAGGCCAGAAGAGGGCGTCAGATCCCCTGAAACAAGAGTTATGCATGGCTCTTGGCTGCCATGAGGGTGCTGGGAATTGAACCCAGGTCCTCTGGAAGAGCAGCCAGTGCTCGTAACCTTTGAGCCATTTATCCAGTCCTAAAAGATTTATTTTTGAGACAGAGCCTTGCTCAAGCTGGTCTAGAACTCACTATGTAACCCAGGCTGGCCTCAAACTCCCAATCTTTGGCCTCCTCAGTGCTGGGGTTAAGGCATACACCACTATGACCCACAATTTGCATATATTTTATTTCTAACAATCATCCCCATTCATCACCAATATAAAAAAATTGCACATGATGGGTGGGTAGGATGGCTCAATTGGTAAGGGTGCTTGCCACCAAGTCTGATGACCTGTGTTCAATCCCTAGAACTCACACAATTGATAGAGAACTGGCAAGTTATCCTCTGACCTCCACATGTGCACTGTGACACATGCGTGCCTACACACATATACACACACATAAAATAAATGAGTCAGTGTTAAAGTTTTTAAAATTACATATGGGGTTTCTAACTTTCTTGTCAAGCTTTTGAAATCATGTGTATTTCACACTCACAGCCTGGTCCCATCCACTGCATCCATATTCCAAGTACTCATTAGCCACAGGTGGCCAGGGCCACCATATTGGGCAGTGTGGATCTATGGGAAGCTTTCTTTATAGAGACAGTTGGAAAGACAATCAGCAATTGATTTTCAAGGACTTTTAGGACAGAAATATATAAATTGGAAAATGCTTTTGCTGCCCTGTTCCCTACCTCCAGCCAAGCTCATGTGTATTGGAGTTAGGTATAGATTAACTGCTCTAACAGGTGTATCCATGTGACTATGGGCCCTGGAGCATCACATCTCTGTGTCTTCAGACGCCAGTGAACCCCTCTGTAACCTTGACTTTGGGCAAGTCCCTCACCCTTTCAGAAAGCCCTGCTTCCTTATCTAACAACAATCTAAATTAATAAAAGTTTCCAAATGTTTAGTCACAACAGACAAGACTCCATGGTGGGATGGGGCCTCTCAGCCCTGTCCCCGGGGTGACACTCATGAGAATTTTACCTCAAGCAACTCTGTCCCTTACTTGGGCTAGTCCATCTCCATCTAGCTGGCTGGGCCAAGGACAGGGCACCCAGTGCTGGAGTCCTCTCTAAAGAGGTGGCAGGCAACCTCCTTGGGCAGCTGGAAGGAGGAAGATTAAGGTTCAGATTCCTAAGCTGGCCCCGAGGACATCCCATTGGGGCCCCAGAAGCCCTGTGCTGGGACCTAGCTCATGTAGTTCCTGTTCTGGTTGGTTCAGCTGCAGTCAGACCACAGGTTCCTCTTTCTCAGGAGGGACCCGATAGAAACAGGGCTTTCGATCTCCAGAGATAGGGTGACTGCAGGAGGCCAAACATCCGCTGGGCACCTGCAGCTTCCTCACCCCTCAGTTGCCCCTCCGGGGGGTGGTGGTCCTAGAACTGAGGACCTGGAACTCCAGACCTGCCCTCTCTGTGAGGTAAGGAGGTAGAGACACACAGTGGTGTTCACATTTGTCTGACCTCTTGGGAAAAAAGGACCCACTGGAAGTGAAACCACTTGCCCAGGGTAAGGCAGCTGTCATCAAAGATCTGGTTCTTTAAAAAAATATTTTATTTATTATTTTTATTTTTTAATGTATATGAGTGTATTGCCTGCATGTAAGTGCACCTGTGTTATGCAATGTCTGCAGAAGTCAGAAGAGGGAGTTGTGATCCCCTGGAACTACAGTATGGACGGACAGCTGTTAGCCACTGTGTGGGTGCTGGGAATTGAACTTGGGTCCTATGAAAGAATAGCTAGTGCTCTTAACTGCTTAGCCATCTCTCCAGTCCCTAAGATCTGACTTTTGAAGGTACATTGAACACCATTCTGGTTGTAGACTCCCATCCCACCCAGATTTAGAGCTGTGTGCTGTCTCTGTCCCTTACGCAGTGACAAAACACATGCTCAGCAGGACCAGGCAGTCTGTAGGCTGCCACATTCTGGCTTTGCTGATCCTGCACAGGGAGGCCTCTTCCTCTTCCTGCCCCCATCTTGAAGCCAGGTTTCAGCCTTGTTACATCACCCTTCATTTATAAGTCTAGGGTCCCCTCAGAATCATGACAAAGTCCCTGAGTTATAGAAAGCGTAGGACCCAAGAGCTCCGCTCACCTTTATGCCTAGATGTTACGATTTCCATCAAACAGACCCAGGATATCATATTGGTCCCAAGGGGCTCTTCTGGATCACAGATTAGATGTCACCTTTTCAGTGAAGCCTTCCCTAACCATTCCCAGGTCAAGCAGCCCATGTGTTTCTCTGGGAGCCTCGAGTCTTTCTTCTGCCCTACAAAGACCTGGGCCTGACTCTTGGGTATCCCAAATAGGCACCCATGAAGAAGTAAATAAAAGAAGAAATGCAGAAGCCATGAAAAGGGGGGTGGGCTTGGGGGGTTCATTTCTTTCCCATCATTTATTTACTGGCTGTGTCACCTGAGGCTGCCCCCTTCAAAAAAATGGCAATGACCAAGCTTTCTTATCTTGCAGTATGCTGTGTGCGTGTGTGCATGTGTGTGCGTGTGCATGCGTGTGTGCATGTGTGCTTGCGTGTGTGTGTGTGTGTGTGTGCGCACATACTCTGGGGATGGAACTCGGGCCCTTTGCTAGGCAAGCACACTATGAGGCAGCAAGTCAGATGAAACAGGTGTAGCACCTTTCCCACTTCCTGAAGCTTGCATTGGCCTCCCTCTGCTCCTCAGTGTGTCTCTGCGGCCCCAACCTCATGCCTGCCTTAGTTTCAAAGGTCAGCTTCTGTCTCGCTTTGGGAAGGTCTCTTGAGAGTGTCCCCAGCTATGCTGTGACTTCTTGGAGACAAGACATGGATGTGTTTACTCCTGTGTCTCAGTGCCTGCCAAAGAGCCTGAATCACTGCAGATACCCAAGGAATGTTTTTAGAAAAATAAACACACTTCAAATTCAATAAAATGCACTGGAGATGTAATTTGTCATTGTCTTGTGACAAAAATGACAGCTGATAGTGTGAAAGGTCCTAGAAAAGGAAACCAGAGCAGTGGCCCAAAGCAAACGCAAGATCCCTTTTCTTTTCATTTTTAATTTTTATTTTTAGTGTATGCGTGTATTGCGTGCATGTAGGTAAGTGCACCCATGTTGTGCAATGTCTGCAGAGGTCAGAAGAGGCTGTTGGATCTCCTGGGACTGGAGTTACAGACAGTTGTTAGCTGCCATGTGGGTACTGGGATTCGAACCTGGGTCTTCTAGAATAACAACCAGTGTTCTCAACCGCTGAGCCATTTCTCCAGCCCAACAAGATCTCTTTTTAAAGCCCTCACCAGGGGAAGCGACGAAACATAACAGTCATGAGGATCCTTTGCCAAGTTTGGCCCACCGAGAGTCCCTGAGAGACACACATAGCTTCTCATTTCATGGGGAAATGGGGTCCTTACACCCATGAAGTAGGGAGCCAGAGACTACCAAGGATGGACCAGCAGAGGGCACCCAGAGCTGGATCTTCAAGGCTTGTAAATGCCTGTATTTTATTAAAGCTTGCACTTTTTGGAAAACCATGGTGGAACACACGAACAGGGACTTACTTGGGCTGATGTGCATGGCTGCAGACAGTTCAAAACAAGCCACCACATTGCATGCAGCCTGGCACCTGGGCATGCCCTCTTTATGAGTGCAGCCTGAAGAGGGCACAGGCTAAGGTGCGCAGGGACACAACAGAGCAGGAGCAGTGGTGGTATTTGTAGAATCTCAGAGGGGAGCAGACAAGTCCCACCTGCATGTCTGCTAGGGCATGACCAGCAGTCACATCCCACCGGTGCAGGTTCCTCTCACCCTGATGACTCAGCCCAGTGGTTTGCTCTGTTGGGAATTCCCCTGCTCAGCCAGCAGAAGGGAAGTGGGGCCTCCAACCCTGGTGTGAAAGCATGAAAGCCGATTGGCTTCCCATTCAGCCTGAGACTCACAGCTTGGGCACTGTGAGCAACCACATGGCTGGACCCCCAAACCAAGTTCATGCACCCTAATTTCAGTGCTTCTAGAACGAGTCCTCCTGCCTTGATCTCAAGCCCTCCCTGTGGTTCTGTGGGTATGTGTCCTTGTCACGCATCTGTGCACTCTGACCATCTTAACGATTCACAAAAATACCTGCAACTCCCGGCCCTGGCACTGGGCTTAGAGTTGGCACACCTTTGTTGAATGGAACCCAGTGTGTCTGTTTCTTCATCTGACTTAATAGGAGTGGTGCACACCTGCCTCTATGGACAGACACGGGATAATGCTTGGAATAGCTGTGTGAACATTTGCCCTGCACAATAGAGACCTGTCACCCTAACCATGTCACTGTACCACATCAGCCTTAGCTCCTCATCCCACCTACCCTCCTTGCTGCTATTACTTTTCAGAGACCAGTCCTAGTTTTAGGTGAAGGCAGCAGTTTTTACCAGTGTGCATCATCCTGTTAAAACCTCTGGACAGTTGTAAGAGACGAGAGGAGGCCCAGGGCTTCATGGAAAGCCCAGGCCTTCTGACTGCAGCTACCTTCTGTGGGCCAGGGAAGGACAGCAGGGAGCACAGGGCCTGTGCAAAGGGGCTGAGTGGGCCAGGCTGGGAACTCCCCTGCCCAGGATGGTGGCTCTTGTATTTGTGTCATACCAAATTTCTCCAGCCACACATGTAGTGAGGAACCTCCATTCTGGTCTTGCCCCTACTTTGCAAATAAGGAGACTGAGGCATAAAGTAGGGGAAGAGCCTTGCTCAAAGACACAGAGCAGTTAGTGTGGAGACCTTGGAGTTGGAGGGAGGATGAAAAGGCAGGAGGGGGCCAGGCTTTGGAGGAGGGAAGGATGTTAAGAGCTGGTCTGACTCTTGGCTCTGCCCTCCTGCTGTCTGGGACCCTGGGCAGTTCCCTCTCTCAGGGCCCCGGTTTGCTCATCTGTAAAAGGCAGCAACATTGATGCCCACTTTGAGGCATACCGAATGAGGACTGGTGAATGAACGTAGGCAGGTGACCTGCACAGCCTGGAGGTGTCTGTCAGAGATGGTGACAGGAGGGGGTGGGGAAGGACGGTGGTGACTGGGAGGACAAAGGTAGTCAGGCTGGCAGCCCGTTTTGAACCAAAGCCCTCAGCCCCTTGTCACTTCTCTCCCCACTCACTCCTCTGCATCACTACCTAGCGTTGCTAAGGGGTCCACAGAGTCTGAGTCTCTGGGTTGTTCTGGAAGAACAGGATCCTTCTCAGGGTCTCCATTACAGCACTTGTACCCCACAGAGTGCCAGCCATGGAGTGATGTCCCCAGTCCCACAGACAGCCTGTATCTTTCACTGTCCAGGCAGAAAGGTGGGTACTACTGAAGTGTCTGGGGTACCAGGGCTGATCTGTCAAGAGACAAACAGGGGCCAAGTTTCCTCTTCCCGCTGAAGCCCCAGCTAAACCCTGAATGGAGTGACTGCAGCACCTCAGCTTTTCCAGTAGAGGGTAATTGACACTTAGCAAGGTGAAAACAAAGTGAATGGCTGACTCACGTTAGGTGCCCGCTGTGTCTGGCAGTCGGAAAATGTGTTTACCGGCTTTGCACCTCTGACTGAAACCTGTGAGAAATGACTTAAAGGAGTAAGGATTCATTTGAGCTCACTATTACAGAGGTTTCATGGTTAGCAACCGGGCCCTGAGGTGTTGCCGAATATCACAGAGGTGGGAGCAAGTGGCAGCAGAGGCTGCTCGCCTCAAAGGAGCCAGGAAGCAGAGAGAGAAAGGGGCCAATTATCTATTCCCTTCAACTGGATCCCATGTCCTATATTTCCATCATCTCCTTATAAAACCATTTGTCCTACTTTTATTTCTGTTGCTACAATAAAAATATCCTGGCAAAAATCAACTTGAGGGAGAAAAGCTTGTAAGTCCAGATTACAGTTCATCATTGCAGGGAAGTCACAGCATTAAGAGCCTGAAACATTGCATCCACAGTCAAGAGCCAAGAGAAATGAACACTGATGGCTTGTGCTCGGTGTTCCTCCACTCTTGGTTCAGGACCCCTTGCCTAAGGTGCCCCCCAACTGGACTCAGTCTCCCCACATCAATTAACTTAAAGAAATCCCCCATAGGCCAAGCCAATGTAGACAATCTCTCATTGAGTGTCTCTTCCCAGGTGATTCTAGGCTGTATCAAGTTGACAAAGCAAACCATCACACCATCCAATTACGAACCATCAATGAATTGAAAGCCACAGATGAGGCCAGCACCCTCAAGTTCCAATCACTTCCCCAAAGTCCCTCCCCTGAGCACTGCTGAATTGGGGATAAGCCTTCAACACATGCATCTTTGAGGGACACGACTCTCTGAACATAAGAGCTAAGCATTTCGCACTGTGTGCTGCTCAGGCCTCCCTGGCCCTGGAGACAGGGCTGCTTCCATCCTACCATATAGGTAGGAGAACTAGGGCACAGAGAGGATGAACCTGTATCCAGGTCACACAGCTAAGTAGCATCTGATTTACAACCTTCTGTTGTAACTTCTAGTCTGATGGTTCTCAAGAGGACTGTGAGGCAGGCACACACTATGGGGACCCAACAAGGTGGAGTAGAGGCCCATGTACTTTGCCTTTCCAGCCGGGCTCCTCTGTTCCTTTACTTGCCCATGAATCTCTTGTCCAGCCCCACCAGGACCCCACTGGCCTTTCATCCTGAAGCCTGCGCCAACCACTTCTCACATCCTCCAGGGTGAGGAATGTCACCTTGCTTCATATCTGTGCCCTTGTGGTTTGCTGGGGAGGGGGGCGGTGGGGGCGGGGGTGAGGTTAACCTCATTGTTGTCTTATATGGTCATTTAAATCTCCAAGGGCTTCCTCCAAGGGCCAAAAATAATCCAGAGACACAGCAGCTGTGTCCAGCACACAGAGAGGACCCAGCCATCTGCTTTGGTTCAGAGCCCTGTGTCTGTCTGTCACTCAGCCTCTTTCTCCCGGCTCGCCCTCCATCCTCCTTCCTGCCTCCAGCATGACCCGATTCTCCTATGCGGAGTACTTTTCTCTCTTTCACTCTGGATCTGCACCCTCCAGGTCCTCTGCACCTCCCGAGAGCCCACCGGCCCGTGCCCCCCTGGGCCTGTTCCAAGGGGTCATGCAGAAGTATAGCAGCAGCCTGTTCAAGACCTCACAGATGACGTAAGTGACTCCTGCCTGGCCGCCAGACTGTCAAGCTCACACCTAAAACTGGGGCAGCAGGGAGGGGGGCAAGTCCATAGCCCCCAGGACATTGGATACTATGGACACACCTCCCCAGAAACCCCTTTGTAGCTGTGTCCTCTGGATTCCAATGCTTCTACTGAGCTGAGCTCAGGGGCCACAGACTGAGGTCCTTCAGGGGTGGCATTCAGGTTGTGTTTGGGACTGACCCTTCAGGTGTCCCCAGAGATTGTGACCTGTGCACTTGGGGGAGCTGCATGGGACCCAGCAAGAGGGAGAATGGGGAGATGGCCTTGGAACCCCAGCAGTTTAGAAAAGCTGGGAGAGGGAGCTGAGGGGTTGGCCTTGACTTCTATTTATTCTTGTCTCATGTCTCCCCCATGCCACCTCCAGGGGTTCATCTGAGCACATCTGAAATCCCCACCCACAACACTTCATTTAAGTGCCAGATGCCAACACCCAGAACGAATCTGAGCTGCAGGAGGGGTTCTGTCTGTCTGACCCCGGGCACTAAGCTAATGGGATATGTGGGAAACAGTGCCTTTTCCTGCTCATCTGCTAGAGCAACCATGCAAGCAGCTAAAAGCCAAAAAAGGGGGCTGTGGCTGACACCTCATCTCTGTATGACAGAGGGAGAAGGAGGCAGCTGGCCAAAGTTCTGCCCTCCTTCCTGGGCTCTCTAAACCTGTCAGGCACCACACTGTCCCTGAGACTTTGGGGGGCTGATAAAAGAGTCCCAGTTCTGGTGTCAGTACAACTGGCCCTCCCTTCAAGACTGCCCAAGGAAGACCTGGTGCCCAGAGTCTCCCTTCTCTGCAGGGCATGGTTGGGAGGACAAAGTGACCTTCCAGGGGTCCATCCAACTTGCTAGTACTTGGTAGCTTGATACTCCCAGCATCCTCTTCCCCACTTGGGGGGCGGGGCACAACGACTATGTCTTAATGCATGGGGAAGAAGCTGTGTGTGTGTGTGGTGCTGAGGGCCCCAGGGTCTGTGAACATCACCTAGAGAGACCCACCCTGGGTGCTGGGTCCTGACAGGAAGTAGTCCCATGACTCTGCACAGCAGGTACCCTCCCCGTCACCAAGACCAGACCAGCTGCCCCCCTCCCCTCCACTTCAACTGCATCACATACCCCACAGGGACTCTTCCTGAGGCCATTGGTAGTCGCTCTGGCTGCTCCCAAATAGAACTTACACAGGTGGCTGTGGTGGTGTTGATGGGCCTTCAGGACCTAGCTAGTCAGTCCCCTGTCCTTGTTGGGTCTCCGGCTTCGTTGGCATCTCTGCCCTGATACTATAAATAACCCAGAGGCTGAGAGGCAGGAGGAAGTGCCGCTTGATGGCAGAAGCAGCTGGGAGGGTTGGGACTGGTCTCAGAGACCCTCAGAGTCCCCCCTGACCCGTGCCGTGATACTAGGAGTCTGGAGCACAAGGCCTGCCTCCAGCCTCACCGTCTCCATCTGTGGATGGAGTTGCTTCTGCAGAACCCTCCCCAGAAGTGGATATGGGTGTTACCGCAGTCATGGTCCCCACTGACTCAGCAATGAAGGGGAAGGAGCTCAGTGAATGGATGGAGGAGTGAGTGGATACCTGAACGAAGCGACTTTAATGAGCCGAGTAAAGATGCCCTTCACACTAGCCCTGAAATTGTTTTGACATTTACAAATTATAGTTTGTGATGGTTTCAGTTTATTAATCCTTCAAGTATTGGCATTTCCCAGCAGTTGGGAGTAGGGATAATGGGCTGGATAGAGAGATGGGTAGGGAGGGGACCTCCACAGGTCCATGCCTCTGAGAGTCCTTGCAGTCAGATAGCCCTGTAGGCAGCTGTGCTTGGCACACACTGGAGCACCAACCTTAGGGAAGGCCCGTAACTATCACGGATGCCTCTGTGGCTGTTAGCCATTCCTGGCACTCTGTGCCTGAGTGCTCTTGGTAGAAACAATCTGGGCATGACATTAGCTACAACCATGGAAGGCCACAGGGGTGGAAGGGCTTATCCGGATACTCTTACATCCACTGGAGGGCCAGGAAGGAAGGACCCCAGAGCGGACACTGGCTCCTGACCTCCAGCAGGCCCTGCTTGCCCTCAGGACAGAGGCTACCTGGCCCTACCTGTACCCACGGCTGAGGACTGGCTGTCCCTTGACCTCACAGGGCTGCAGACCCTGTGCTGAAGGCCATCAAGGAAGGTGATGAAGAGGCATTGAAGGTCATGATCAAGGATGGGAAGAATCTTGCAGAAGCCAACAAGGAGGGCTGGCTGCCACTGCACGAGGCTGCCTACTACGGCCAGCTGGGCTGCCTGAAGGTTCTGCAGCGAGGTGAGGGCGGCTGTGGAGGGCCAGCAGGAGGACAGGCCTCTGCCTTGGTGAGGAGAACTAGGTTATTCCTCCCTGGATGGTTAAAAATCACTAAGTTGGTGGAGGGGTGACTGGTTCCCACTGTTTCTCTAGGCCTCCCAGACAGGAGAGCCCCATTCCTAGAAAAGGAAGAGAGGAGAGCTGAGCTCTGGGACAGCCACTGCCAGCTTGTTCCAGAATGTTCCAGGAGCTGATTTGACATGGAAAAAAGCCCTGCAGCTGCGCCTGTACTCTGCTAGTGGGACCCTGGGCTAGCCATGCCTCATCTCTGAGCCCCATCTTCCTGCTGGGCTAGATTCAGATTAATGACACCTACCTATAGGAAGGTGTCCCCTTGGTCATCGAGTGGCCTGGACTCCAAAAAGCTGACCATGCTGTTGCA
This sequence comes from Nannospalax galili, assembly GCF_000622305.1. Taxonomy (NCBI): domain Eukaryota; kingdom Metazoa; phylum Chordata; class Mammalia; order Rodentia; family Spalacidae; genus Nannospalax; species Nannospalax galili. The sequence continues at coordinate 182,508 of NW_008358490.1, forward strand.
CAAGATGTGATGTTTCTAGCAGTGGCTAAGAGGGCAAAGAAAAAGTAGTCAGTTGAGGGCTAGTGTCTCAACCAGGGAAGGCTTCCCAGAGGAGGTGGCACCTAGCAGCACCTCTACACTCAGGAAATCCCAACAGACCCCTGAAAGGGGAGGTGAAGGAAGTTTGTGACTGGTAGATTTCAGAGGATACCATTTGTTCCACATCCATCCTTGGAACTGGGAGGAAGTCAGAAAACTTATGTTGGGAGAATGGGCACCTCCCTTCTTCATAGACTTCCTGGTGTCCCCTAGCCTACCCAGGGGCCATTGACCAGCGCACACTGCAGGAAGAGACAGCACTGTACCTAGCCACATGCAGGGAACACCTGGACTGCCTCCTGTCGCTGCTGCAGGCGGGGGCGGAGCCTGACATCTCCAACAAGTCCAGAGAGACTCCACTCTACAAAGGTAAGCCCCTGGGCTGGGCATCTCTAGGGAAGCGGAAGTCCAGACGTAAGGTGGACAGCCTGAAGTTTCTCCCATGAATGCATGGCCTCCCGAGGGGCCCACTTTACAGAGTGCAGCCTCCCGAAAGCTGCGTGGTGTGTATAATTGAATCTTTCAGTCATGCATGTGACCACACAACATTTTCCATGTGTTCTTCCCCAGGCCAGCATGCCAAGGGACTCTGAGGACTTAGGGATGAAAAGATGTGACCTATGCTTATGGGCTATCCCAAGCATGGGCACACACTCAGACCACAACCATGCAGAACTTGGCAGGAGGAAAGGTGGGAGCGTGGGGAGGGGTGCCTCATGGAGGGACGCCTGAGCTGAACCCAGACAGAGAGGGATTTGCCAGCTGGCCAAGCTGTGGGAACAGCCTGGGCAAAGGCCAGGAGGTAGGACCAAGAGTGTATCTTTGAGATATTTGTTTAGGCAAAAAAGCCTCCGGCTCACTCAGTACTTGCTCAAGGGCCTGCAGTGGTTATCCTAGTGAGGCCCAGTGTCTATGAACGTCACAATCCCTGGTACCTGTTGAGTGCTTTCTGTGTACCAGGCACAGTGATTTCTTTATGGCCTCATATTCTTCTACATACCCAGTAAGCATTGCTAGTGCCTCATTTTATGAATAAGGACCAAAGGCTTGCCCTCCATGTATCCAGCAAATATAATGTTCTACTGGTGGTAGGAACTGGGGAGCAGGTACCTGTGTTCATATAAGCCTGAGGTACAAATGTCTTCTCAAGGGTAGCAGACAGGATTAAACTAGCTAACTATCAAATCTTGTCAAACCCTCACTGACTGACTTGCTTCTCCCTGGCCTAGCCTGTGAGCGCAAGAACGCAGAGGCAGTGCGGATACTGGTGCGACACAATGCGGACACCAACCACCGCTGCAACCGGGGCTGGACTGCACTGCATGAGTCTGTCTCCCGTAATGACTTGGAGGTCATGGAGATCTTGGTGGGCGGCGGGGCAAAGGTGGAGGCCAAGAACGCCTACGGCATCACCCCCTTGTTTGTGGCTGCCCAGAGCGGGCAGCTGGAGGCTCTGCGGTTCCTGGCCAAGCACGGTGAGTGGCCACAGAGTGCCCTAGGGCACAGTTGGTAATGACCTCAGAGGTCAGCTGGGAGGGAAAAGTGTGTTAGAGTCTTCCGGTGGTCATGCTCTGAGCCAGTCCTTCAGGGCAGTGTTGAGGAGTCTGGGGTTGTGTCTGGGCTTGGTAGAGCCAGTGTCCAGCTTCTTGTGCACCTGAGGTTGTGCACAAACATCTTGCTGTCCCTCCCTAGGCCCAACATCCTCCTTTCACAAATGAGGAATCTCAGGCTGGAAAGAGGAAGTGACTTATCTACCAAATTAGCTGTAGAACTATCTAGATTCTTGGACTCCTGATGCCCCAACCACTACACTTTCTACCACGTCATACTTCTGGGCCAGAAGGAACCTCAGATTGAGATCACATCCTTGTTTTGCAGATGATAAAACCAAGGATCAGGGTGGGAAAGTGGGATTTGTCCAAGATCACAGAGCAAGTTAGTGACAGATCTGGGATTTGAACCCGATCTCTTGCCCCAACTACCTATGACAAATCTTAACAGGAGAAACTAAAACAATACTGCCTGCATCATGATGCCCCAGTAGCAGAAACCCTCCCACCGCAGCCACAACTAAAGAGCTTAGTATTCTGGCCTCCTCCTGTGTCCCCCTGTGATTTCTTTTCTTATGTATGGAAGGGTGGCCTCTCTGGAGCAGGAGAGGCTGAGGCTCTGCAGACCTCAGTGCTGTGCTGGGGTGAGTTGGTAAGGACCTTCTGTGTGTCAGCCCTCCTGCTAAGCATGACCCAGGGCAGGTGGACAGAGCGTGAGCTAGGCAGTCTTATCCCCACTATCAACATGATTAGACTGAGGCTCAGAGAGGTTAAGAGATTGCTCACAATGAGAGGGGGTCTTCTGGATTCTGACCTGTGTCTGCGCACATCTCAGCTGAGGAGACGGATCCTGGGGCCTCTATTCTGAAAAGCAGCCACGTCCTCAGCATCCTCAGCATGTGCTGGGACAGAATGAGGTACTTACTTCCCTGCAGTCAGGGATAAATCTGCACTGACCAGTATGAGAGCACAGGGGCTGAGGCAGAGTCCTGAAGCCCAGGCCAGCAGGCCATGACGAGGGCAAGGGCACAGCAGGTGAGGGCAAGCCCCCAGTTCCAAGCAGCTGTCCTGCCCCCTGCCGACACTGAGGCAGGGACTGCTCCCTTTGCGGGGGGCACTGAGGCCATTTTTCTATATAAATATTTTCCTTGTGCGAGCATGCTGCTTTGCTGGTGAGTCTAGGCCTGCCGGGGAGTCTGACCTTCAGGCCTAGCGGCTTGTCAAAGCTGCCCTTCACCTCTCTCTCTTTGGGGGGAGGGTCAGGGCTAGCCTCTGCCCTGGATTGTGTCTGGATAGACAGCTAGCATCTGCTGAGCAGCCTCTGAGCCTGGCACTGTGCAGGAGCTCTGCGTCTATTATCTTACTTATACCTTGTAGCAACCCTGAGAGGGTGGGGCTATAATTCCTGGTCAACAGGTGGATAACTGAGGCTTCTAAAGGTGACCTAAGACCCCGGAGCTTGGAAGCTGTAGAGTACAAACTTTAGCTTGTCCTTGTGTGTCACCAAGGCCTGTGTTCTTCCCATTAAACCAGAAGTGGGTCCCACCACTGTTGAAACGAAGTGATCAGAACAGTTGAGATAAGCAGGCTCTGTGAGATGGGTTGCATGGTTGAAATGTGCCTTTGAGTTCAGCCCTTACTGAGCTACCTCAGTTCCATCTGCTTCCCTAGTAGGAAGGCTTGAGACTCTTCCCTTTGCAGAGAATTCATGTGCCCGGTGGTTCTCTCCCTCACCCCCAGGCGATGCAGAAGGTGTAGGAGACTGAGCTGAGGGCAGGCTGTCACCAGGCTCTGTTTGCCTTTCCTACCAAGACATCAGAGACATCTTGAGAGGAGAGATGAAGTCATTTCTCTCTTGTTTCTGGTAGAGAACATAACCAATTCAGGGCTGGGGATGTGGCTTAGTTGGTAGAGTGCTTGCTTGGCATGACAGAGCCCTGGGTTCCATTCCTAACACTGTATTACCAGTGTGGTGGCCTGTGTGTGTAATCCCAGCACTCTGGAGGTAGAGGCAGGAGGATCAAAAGATGGAGTCTGAGGCCAGTGTGGGCTACATATGACTGAACCTCAAACCAACCAATCAACCCACCCAATCCAATGAATAATGTCATTGGGATTTTCCTTTTTAAAGAATTTTTTAAATTTACTTCTATTTTATGTGTATGAGTGTTTCGCCTGCATGCATGTGCATGCAAAGCCCGCAGAAGCCCTAAGGGTGTCAGATCCCCTGGAACTCAATTTACAGATGGTTGTTAGCTACCATGTGGGTGCTGGGAACCAAACCCAGGTCCTCTGCAAGAGTAGCCAGTGTTCTAAACTGTTCAGCCATCTTTCCAACCCCTGGAGTTTTTCTTCGAAGAACTCTTTCTAGTGGTAACTGAGGCAGAAGGTAGAGCCTGGGTCCCCTTAGGCACACTGAGGTCAGAGAGGCTGGTTCAAGTTTGACTCCACGTTTATGAGTGGGTGGTCCTGGGTCCTCCCTGCTGTGGTGTTCTGGTCTGTGAGAAGAACTTACAGTAATTTTGACTTTCCAGTGTTCCATTATGGGTTCAGAGAGACAGTGCAGAGAGCAGACAGGGCTAGGCACACAGTGGTTGGCTCAGCAGTGCCTAGCACACTGGGCCACCACATTATGACAAGGCCAATGATCACATGTATCTCTGCTTCTCCCTCTCCAGGTGCTGACATCAATACACAGGCCAGTGACAGTGCGTCGGCCCTCTATGAAGCCTGTAAGAATGAGCACGAGGAGGTGGTGGAGTTCCTGCTCTCCCAGGGCGCAGACGCCAACAAGGCCAACAAGGACGGCCTGCTTCCGCTGCACGTGGCCTCCAAGAAGGGCAACTACAGGTCAGCCCAGGCTCAGCCATCCCCACTGCTCTGCGGAGCTCTCCTGGGATGCCCAGAAAGGGTAGGGTGAGACAGGGCACCTGTTCCAGCCTGTCTCCAGGGGCAGGAAGGCCATCAGTGGTCAGTGTGTAAAGTGCTCTCTCTCCCTGTGAAGGAGGAGGCCATTCAGCTATTTCAGCATGCAGTGACTCTCTGTAACAAACACCATATAAGAGCACACATTGAGGTAGCTCAAACCATTGCTTTACGTGGCCAACCTGCTCTGTCCTCTCAACAGCTTGCGGAAGGTGGGTGCAGAGATGAACTATTATTTTCAGATGAGACTAAGACAAAGAGAGGTTGAGTGACTAGCCCAAGGTCATACAGCTTGTAGGTGGCAGGAATTCACCTGCTCCAAATGACTCAGCTACACCCAGAGAACTGAACTCCTATTTGGCGGTGGGTGCGGGGGAGGGGGTGGGGGATGCAAAGATAACCTGCTGGGTAATTAGCGAGCATGTTGGGAATGCCTACAGCAATACAACCCCCCCATGTACTACATGCTCGGGTGGGGGAGTTTATGTTCTCTGGGCTAAATCTACAAAGAGGGAAGGTACATGCATGCTTGTGCATGCACATTCTCAGTCACACTTATATGCATAACTGTCATGCACAAGCACTCACAGACATAGGCTTGATGGAAAGGGACCATTGTGGGTTAGAAGGAGCTGGCTCATGCAAGCCCATTTCATGCATCTTCCCAGCTCTGTGTTCACCTGCCTCTCTTGGTTTCATAAAACTGAACACCATGAGAGTTTAATATACCACGGAAGTCAGCTTATCCCTGTGCCCCCCACCACCCCATCCACCTGAGAGCTGGTTGTTAAGCACTCAGTACACATTGTGGGTGGGGAAGGATGCTTGACAGGTGTGATGCTGGCTGCCTTAAGGCCTCACTGAAGAGCCATAGTGTGCAGTTCCACCTTGATTGCCTCTCTTACAGAACAAGAAACTGATGCCCAGGTAGCCAAGAGCCTCGTGCCTCAGCAGGCCATTCCCTCAGGGTTAGGACTTATGCCCAACTGCTCTGGTGGTTGCCAGCCTTGACCCCTGGTAGCCTTTCTTTGCATTTTAGACATATTTTCATTGCTTAGTGTTTTCCTTTAAATACGTTTTTCAAAGAAAACATTAACCACAGTGGTGTGGTAGGAAGATAATTTGCAATTACTAGAAAACTTGCAGCTAAAAGCCCATCCCTGTGCCCTGGGTGGCATACTGGAAAACATTCTAATTTCTCAGGCAGTAGAAAGAGAACAGATTGCATTTGTCATCATCACTAAGGGGGGGGAGAGTGACGTCACAGAAAATGAAGTGGAAGCCACAGGAGCCCATCCTGTCCCTTAGGGCTTTCCTGTAGGCTGTCTGCACACATGGCTAGCTTCTGAGGGCTGCCCAGTGAAGGGTTAAATCTGGTTCCCGGCAGCCTTTGCCACCTGGCTGGCCCATGTGTCTTTGCTCACACCCTGGGCATGTGGCATTAGAGGCCCTCCAAAGGCTGGCTTCCTACGGGCTGAACGGGGATTTGATGTGACATTCCATAGGCATTCCAAGTTCAGCCACCTGCCCAAACACTCCCGCTTCACATTGCCTGGAGTGCAGCACTGGAGCCTGCGGCTGTTTGACAGATGTGCCTGCTCTTCAGTGCATTGGAGTCGGGGGATTGGGCATGGCTGAGAGAAGAGCCCTAACATTCCCACACCGTAGTCACCAAGGGGCACGTTTTCTAGTCTTCCATTTCCATTGTGGCACAGGGACCTTATGAATTAAAGACCAACAAATAGCACAGGTGGGCTTTCAAAGAATCTGGTAAACTACACTTAGACAAGGGCAGCCCCAGAGCAGTGGGTGTGTACTAGAACCATGACTATTGAACACCTGAAACCCAGGCCCCACCTTTGACATGTTCATGGAATTGAGCTTGGCTGGGGAGCGGTGCCATGGTTCCTATAAGCTAACAGGAAATACAGACTTGCATTTGAGAGAGGCCTCATGTCTGACCTGCCTTTTAAAGATTTTTATTTCACTTATCTTTTTCTTTTTTTTTTTGAGACAGAGTCTCCTTGTAGCCACAGCTGGCCTGGAACTTGCTATATAGACCAGGCTGGCCTCAATCTCACAGAAATATGCCTGCCTCTGACTCCCAAGTGATGGGATTAAAAGTGTGTGTCAATGCCCAGCTATTTTAAATTATGTGTGTGCGAGTGTGTGTGTGCGAGTGTGTGTGTGTGTGTGTGTGTGTGTGTGTGTGCAGGTGTATGCAGGTGCCCAAGAAACCAGAAAAGGGCATTGGATCCCCCAGAGCTGGAGTTACAGGAGGTTGTAGGGTGTCCAATATGAGTGCCGAGAACCAGGCTCTGGTCCTCAGCAGGAGCAGTATGTGCTGGTCACGGATGAGTCACCTCTCCAGCCCAGACTCACCTGTTAAAATATTATTTTCTTTACAACATGTGACCTGTGAGTGTGTGCATGGCAGTGGGGTTTAGTATGCTGACAGGAGAGCCCCAGATGGGCAACAGTTTCTGGGTGAGAGTCAAGTTCACCATCACGTTGATAGTGGATAGTTGTCAGGGCATTGCAATCCTGTAACTAGGAACCCCTCTGACTTGGCCCAACAGGGCAGGAGCTGCTGTCACCGCATGCTCAGGACACGACAGCCACTTTTTTTTTTTTCCCTCACTGTCTACCATGTGCTTATTAGACTAGGGTATGAGGTACCATTTTGGCCTCAAATTCACTTTGGTGAATTACTGAGGGGCTTGGCCTGAGGTCCCAAGTCCGAGACTGCCCAGCAGTCTGTAAGGCCTGCCCAGATGCTTCAAGGGGTCTTTCAGGCTAAGCTGGGTCTGCTTGGCTTGGGACCTGAGTGCAAAGCTGAACTGGGAGATACAACCCCTGAACTGGGGAGAGAAGGAGCCAGGCATTCCAGACTGTGGGGCCTCTGTGGCAATGGTCATTTTTGTTCCTTTCTACTGGTACATTTGAGTAACACCACACCAGTCCCAACAACTGCCTCTAGTAGAAGTGGGCTAATCCAAGCCTGTTTCTTGGAGTCACCCCCTTACTTCCTGATCTCTATCCCACCAATGGTCTGGCGGGGGGAAGAGACATACAGGAATAGTCTATCCACAGGGGTAAATCCTAATGGTCAGAAGTGGGGGACCTAAGCCAGGCATGGTGGTTTACTCCTGTAATCTCTAGTGCTTAGGAGGGGGAGGCAAGAAGATCAGAAGTTCAAGGTCATTCTCTGCTACATAGAGAGTTTATTTGAGGCCAGCCTGGGCTGCATGAAGCCACCTCTCAAAAAAAATGGGGCACTGTAGAAAGGCCCAGCTCTGGGTGTCCAGGCACCTCCAGCCTGTACTGGTTTTCTGGCAACCTCTATCCAGCCCTGCTTGTTCCCCACCCAAATCCTGGGTCTCTATTTCACCCTCTATAAAATGGGAGTGCTGCCTGTACAGCTCTCAGAGCCCGCCAGCACTGCATGCTGACCCTCACTAACAAAGTCCTAGAGAAGCGAGCAGCGATGCCGTGACTCACTGAGTTGCTGACTTGATGCTCCTGGGACTTAGGGCAAGGACTGTCAGGTTCCCACATTTCTGCTCTGTTCCCTGGTCTGGGCAGGGAATTGTTAGAGACCAGCTGGGGCCTGCCGAGATCTCAGCCTGTGGGCCCTCAGCCCAGCCAGCCCCATCCTGTTCTTTCCCGTGCTTGGGCGCGTCACGGTTATCACGGCTGTTACCCTGCATTTGTTGGTCATGGCGGTGGTCCAGGGGCCCCATCCCTGCCTTTGACCAGCACCTCTACAGAGGAGGTCAGGTCTCTAGAGCCTGCACAAACAGAAATTAGGAGGCAATTAGCTCCCCTGGGTGTGTGAATTTCCTTTTGAGGTTTCAGAGGCAGATTTTAGCCAAACACAGCATCACTAACTACAATAATGCTGTCCTCTGAGACCCCAGCAGGAGGTCGCTGGCATCCAAGTTCCAGGAAGCCAGAGGCAACGAAAGTGCCAGGCAAGAGGCGTGGGAACCAGTCTGGTGGCACCTGCTCTCCCCACCCCCACAGCCACCTCCCTGAAGCCCCCTCACACAAGACTGTGAGGTCACCTGCCAGCAGGACTTGGGCGGATTAGGGGTTGGAATCACGTCAGGGCCAATGTAAGAGCTTGTTCTCATAGGCGGCGGGGGTCCAGGGAAGAAAGCCAAGACAAGGGATCCTGGGGTCGCACCCCAGAGCTATTCTATGACCTCTGATTTGTCACTGGGCCTTTCTGAGCACATCTGTTAAAAAAAGACAGCCACAGCTTGCTCTGGGTACCCCCAAGGCTACAGTGATGGTAAAACGGGCCAGGCAAGTTAATACACTGTGAAAATTGCAAAACCCCATGACATATCAGCTGTCACCTCAATTGCTACACTAGAAGTAGGAGAGTAGTTAAGAGTGTGACCTAAAGAATCAGACAGCTTGGGTTCAAATCCTGACTCTACCACTTCCTGGATGCCTATCCTTGGGGGAAGTCACACACTCTCTCTGGGCTTCCTCATCTGTAAGATGAGGATTTATGCAAGTTCTACCTTAAAGGGGCTCCCTAGGAGAACTGTGTGGATTGAAACAGGCAAAGTGCTGAGCTCAGTGTTCCAGTCAGTAGTCAGGACCCTGGGCTGACCCAGTTCCCCAGTCAAAGGTGGACAGAGGGGTTGGAGAAGCTAGTGCTCACCTTCAGGGGGAAAGATGCATCTTGTCACCAAGGGGAGAAGGGGCCTCACCGGCACAGTGAGCTAATGAGCCTGGGGTGATAGTGGTTGAGACCTAAGTTTGGCCTTTCCTGTCCCAGTATCCTCCCCACCCCCTGCCTCGATGCTCCACCAGATGCCAGAACATTAAGAGAGTTAGAGGGCATACACATCCTGCCTCACCTGTCCTGAGTAAATTCCTTAGCCTTCCTGAGCCTTGATCTCATCTGCAGATTAGGAGTAAGAAGACACTTTTATGGCTCTGGTAGCGATAAAACCAAATTCCTAAGGCTTCCTCCCCTAGGTAGGGAAGGGTCTGGCTTCAGACTTCAGCATCCAACTCTAGGACCTCTTGCAGAGAGTAGCTTGGGGCTTTCACCGGGTGCGTGGGCTTTCCTGCTCCTTTCTGCAGATTACTAGGCTGGAATGAGTCTGTGTGAGATTCTTGAAGTCACAGCCCATCTGGCTAAGGTTTTTTAGAGCTTAGAATTTGAAGATTCAGAGCTCTGGGCTTACTACCCAGCTCAACGCTTTTCTGTCTATATGATTTAGGTGAGGTGGTCCGAACTCCGAGCCTCGGTTTCCTTATCTGTAAAGTGGGGTCCGTAGTGTTGGTCGTGTGCACGGCTGGTTTCTCGGCGACCCCTGCTGGCAGGGCCGCCCAGGTGCCCACCTCCGCCTGACCCACGCGTGTTCCTGCCGCCCACAGGATCGTGCAGATGCTCCTGCCGGTGACCAGCCGCACGCGCGTGCGCCGCAGTGGGATCAGCCCGCTGCACTTGGCTGCGGAGCGCAACCACGACGCGGTGCTGGAGGCGCTGCTGGCCGCGCGCTTCGACGTGAACGCGCCGCTGGCGCCCGAGCGCGCGCGCCTCTATGAGGACCGTCGCAGCTCCGCACTCTACTTCGCTGTGGTCAATAACAACGTGTACGCCACCGAGCTGCTGCTGCTGGCCGGCGCCGACCCCAACTGCGACGTCATCAACCCCCTGCTGGTGGCCATCCGCCACGGCTGCCTGCGCACCATGCAACTGCTGCTGGACCACGGTGCCAACATCGACGCCTACATCGCCACGCACCCCACCGCCTTCCCCGCCACCATCATGTTCGCCATGAAGTGCCTGTCGCTGCTCAAGTTCCTCATGGATCTTGGCTGCAACGGCGAGCCCTGCTTCTCCTGCCTGTATGGCAATGGGCCGCACCCTCCAGCCCCACCACGTTCCAGCCGCTTCCAGGACGCGCCAGGGGACGACAAGGCGCCTGGTGTGGTGCAGGTGCGCCAGAGGAGGACCTCAGATGTCTGCATGGGGGTGGGGGGGCAGGCACAGTGGCAGCTGGTGCGCTGGCCAGAGTGTGGACGGCCCCAGAGGCGGCAGGACAGGGTGATGGGCACACTTCTGAGGCAGTGTGGGTTAGTCACTGATCATCACTTAAGGTGATGGATTTTGGAGAGAGGGAGAATTAGCACACTTTGGAGGGTGTAGAACCAGGGGCCTAACACCTTCAGAAAGTGGACTGGGGGTAGAGGAGCTCTGCAAAAGTTGGGGGCTCATCACCCCTGGAAAACCTACCCCGGCATGTGGTGTGCAGTGGTCAGGAAGCATGCAGCAGGGCAGGCTGGTGTAAGGTCAGGAGAAGCTCCAGAATGCAGGACTAAAAGTCGGCACTGCGTGGTGATGCAAGCCTTTCTGTAATCCTGGGAGGCTGAGGCAGGAGGATTGCCAAGTTCGAGGCCTGTCTGGGTTACAGAGCAAGTTAAAGGCCAGCCTTAACAGCTTAATGAGATTTTGTCTCATAATAAAAAGTAAAAGAAAGGACCAGGGATTAACTGAATCCAGCACTAGTTTAGTACAGGTAAGGCCCCAATTCGATGCTCAATACAACAGAAGTCATTCCTTTAAATGAAAATAAAGAACGAAGCTAGAAACTGGAAACACGTTTCTGTTGAAGGTCATTGTTATGACTAAAAACTGCCTACTATGAGCAAAGGAATTTATGTTCCTATTACCTGAATTCCTAAAAAAAGAATCTTGGAGTGGATGCCATATGCCCAATTCATAGACAAAGAAGTCCAAACTCAGAGAAGTGATGGGACAGCCCAACTTGCCCATTTGCATGTGTCAGAAGCCTGTGCTGAGGGGATGGGATTGGAGAAGGGAACCTAGTCGGGTCTTGGACACATGTTCCACCTTTCTGGCTCACCTGTAAGGGGTATTGTGCTTCTTTTCAGTTCTGTGAATTCTTGTCAGCCCCTGAGGTGAGCCGCTGGGCAGGACCCATCATTGATGTCCTCCTGGACTATGTGGGCAATGTGCAGCTGTGTTCACGGCTGAAGGAACACATTGACAGCTTCGAGGACTGGGCGGTCATCAAGGAGAAGGCAGGTAGGCCTGTGATTGTCACCACTGGCTCATCTTCTGCCCCACACAGAGGTACAGGCCTTAGGGAAGTGTGTCCACTACAAGCACAAGCTGTGCCAGGCCCATACCATGTGTCCATGCCACCCAGGGTGATTGATGAGGATGTCCAGCCTCAGAGAGATCATGTTACTTGAGCCAAAGTCATATAGCTAGGCAGTAGCAGAGCCTGGATTCCAATCCAGACGTGACAAAGTGTTAGTCCCTATTTCAAATCTATTTGAAATGTTCTGGTGCCCCAAGGGAGCTGTGGAGTCTACTGCCCAAATTTTGGGGTCCCTGAGATGCAGAGTGGCAGGGGAAGGGGGGATGGTGGGCTAGGGTATCAGCAACTAATAGAGTGCTGACGAAGCCTTATTCCAAGGGCTGCTCCTGATTCCACAGCTTTGTGTGGGCCGAGAGCCTGCATCCCTACCTGATTCTAGGTACGCCGTAGGACTGTTGTTCTGCCAACCACCTTGGAGCAGCCTGAGTTGACTTTGCAAGGACATGCAGGGCCACCATGAGCAGGGCCTCCCCACCTGAACAGAGAAAGAAGGCAGACTAGTGGCCTACACATTTCCAGCATTCAGATGGGGCAACCTAGCTAGCTCAGGCCCAAGAGGCTAAAAGTTGTCTTTCAGGCCGGTAACACAGAGATGGCCTGCAGTAGGTTGGCACTGTGCCACCACTTGCTTCCCTAGAACCCCAACTCTGATGTGTCCAGTTCCACCCATTGAGCCCTAAACTACAGCAGGATCCACAGCTGGGTGAACAGCCCTCAGCTGATGCTTTTGCAAAGTTAGTGGGCAACAGTAGAGGATTGGTGTCATCTACTTACCTCCCTGGGTCCAGCTCCACGGGTACAATAAACCTTCATTGAACTATTGAATCATTGACTGCTGTCACCATGATCCCTGGCCACTAGAGGGTGGAGTGGCCCATGCCTAGTTGTGGGCCTCATGGGCTCTGTTTCTTGTTCTTGATTTCCTTAGAGAAAGATCACCCTTCACATCTAGGTTCTATCTCAGGGATGCAGACCTTTAGTTAACATTTATGAACAGTCAGCAGGAGCCCAGAGCTAAGGTCTGTGCCTGGGACCACCTGAGAGGTCAAATTCTGACCCCTTTGCTGAGGCTGTGTTTGGGGGTCTGGGCTGTGTATGAAGAGAAGGATAAAGACACAGAGATGGGCGGATGAGTTCTGGGGACATCCTGAGCAAGGCTGACAGCCTCATCTGGGAAGTGGGTTGACACCTCCCTGATGACCTGATGACCTGTGCAGCCCATACGGGCTAAAGGCAGGAAGACATTTCCCAGTCCCAGCTTTGGGGACTGGGATTAGCAGCAGCAGGCTAGACTTAGCCACATCATTGGCTCAACTCACAGGCCACAAACCTGGCTTGGTGCAAGTAACAATGTGCATCTCTCATTTCTGCCTTTTCCTAGAACCCCCGAGACCTCTGGCTCACCTCTGCCGGCTACGGGTTCGGAAGGCCATTGGAAAATACCGAATAAAACTCCTAGACACACTGCCACTCCCGGGCAGACTGATCAGGTACCTGAAATACGAGAACAGCCAGTAACAGCTTAGCAAGGAGGAGTGGCCCTCAGACTGTTTCCAAGATAGCTCAAGATGGTGGTGACCTACATACAAGAGCACCTGGGGACAGAAAGATGCTGCAGTGTGCTGCCTCAGCCAGGCTGCAGCTGTGATCTTGCTGGGTCTCTGTACCAAAGCTCTCACCAGAGCGAGAGCCTGATGTGTGGCATAGGAGAGGAACCACCAGTTTCAAACTGTTGAGTGGACCCCAGACCTGCTTTGCCATTGGGTGTGCCAGAGACCTTCGACCTGGAGCCAGGGCAGATGTGATCTGGGAGAGGCAGGCCCAGTAGGGACCTGGCCTTCAGCTGGAGAACTTATAGGAATGAGTTTGCCCATCAGGGATTACCTTGTCCAGGGCATCCCTGTACTCTTTCCCCTGGGAACCCCCCACTGGACTCTGAACTTTGAGGCTGGGAGGGAGACCCTCAGCCTGAGGGCTTTGTTAAGTACAATAAATGTTGCATACAAACATTCTGTCCCATCAAGTCCTTCCCATCAGACTCTCCAGGCCTGAGGTTCTCAGCCCTGCCTCTGGCAGCAGTAGAGGCTGGACGGGGTGGGAACAGAGCATGCAGACTCCTGAACATGTCACCTTTGCCAGGCTTCTGAAAGACTCAAGAGAGTGTGTCCTTTATGGACCAAGAGAGACCCAGTTGGTTTTCTTCTCCAGGTCCAATCACCATGGAAACAGGAGCTTCATCACTAGAAGGGGGTCCATGCCCACAAGTTCCCTGATATCTGGGGTTGTCTTACACATTTCCTGACCTGCCTGCTCACCTTGTTTTGCTATAGAAGTTGAGCTAGTAAGTAAAACAATCCAGAGCTGGCAGGATGGCTAGGGTCAACCTGATGGAGGCAGCTGGGAGTGCAGGAAATCCTGGCCTCCGTGTTTCAGTGGGGTAGGCCGGGCAGGAGCAGGTATCCTGTTTCTCAGTGGTGCAGGTGACAGCTGAGACTTGACACTGTCACCACCCTTGCTCACTGGTCTTTGGGCCCCAGGAGATGAGACCTAACACATACTGTTTCCATGGTAGTTGGAGGAACTCCTCAGTGTTCTTTCAGCATGGGACTAAAACTGCTGTGAGTGAGGCCAGGCCAGTCTGCAGTCACACCAGAGCAGGTCATCTTGCTGAAAGTCCACACCAAAGTCAAAGGTAGTTTCTGGTCCTCCAAAATGTAAGCCACTGGGCCGGTGAAGAGGCACTGACTCTAGGCCCTGGTCTGGCTTCCTCTTCTGGGACCAGGCAGTTTCTGTTGAATGGCCTTGCTGGCTCTGGCACCCCAAGATTTCACGAAACCGGTAAATCCCAGTGTCTGCAACAAGAGGAAAGGAAAAGTCTTCTAGGCTCAGAGGCGACTCAACAGCATCTTGCCCTTACCAAGGTCCTGATGGAAGGCACTTGTCTGAGCACACACAGCACGACCCTGCAGGTGGATTCCAGCTTTGTGCTTGGCTGTAGTCCCTTGATGTCTTGCTGGAGAAAGTCTAGAAGGAAGTTTTCATCCTTTCTCCTATGAATGCTCAGCCTCAAAGGTACAGAGGACGCTGCTAAGTGTGGTCAGTGCAGGAGACTGAGTGAAAGAAGCCTCTCACTAAACACATTTAACTTCTGAGCAAAAGCAATCAGAAGGAAAGCGGGGTCTGAGTTAAGGCACTAGATCACTAGTCTGTGAACTGTTTGGGTGCCTACCTGGTGGGCTATGACACTGCAAGATCCCCATATAATCTACCAGGTAGCAGCTATACAGCTTCACAAGTGAGAAATCCAGGTGCTGAACCTGATGGGTACCCTGGAGGAGAGGAGGCAGAGGGAGGGGTGGGAGCAGAGCTCAGCCACCACACCGAACACAGTTACCACTCATCCTGTGTCAAGTGCCCTGGCTGGGTAGCACTAGAACTATTTTGTGCTTTCTTCAATCGCTGTCTCTGTCTCCTCACAACTCAGATACAAAGCCTAGCCTGCGGCCTGCTCCAGTGGGTCACTGCTTAGGACCACCCTGAGCTCCATAGTCTCATCACACCTAGAGATGCCTACCTTAGAGATGATACACAGTATCACAAACATGGTCTTGGAAGTCTGATCTCAATTGCATTGGGTGAGCAGGAGTATGCTTGTTCTAGTGGAGGGAACTAGAGACAGATAAGAGTCTCCAGGCTGACTCTAGACTTTTCTCTTTTTCTTTCTTTTTATTTTATTTTTTATTTTGAGGGGGGTTTGATTGTTTTGTTTTATTTTGTTTGTTTTTTGTTTTTTGAGATGAGGTTTCACTATCTAGCCCTGGCTGGTTTGGAACTCACAGAGATCTGCCTGCCTCTGACTGCTGAGTGTTAGAATTAAAGCCATTCCTAACAGTATCAATTTTTATTTTATGTTTATGAATGTTTTGTGTACATGTATGCAAGTGTACCACATGTGTGCAATGCCTTTGGGGGCCAGAAGAGGGCATTAGATGATTGTTAGCCACTATGTGGGTACTGGGAACTGAACCCAGGTCTACTGCAAGAGCAGCCATTGCTCCCAATCACTGAGTCATCTCTCGAGTCCCCTGGCTCCGGGTTTGACTTTGAGCCAACATCAACATAAGTTGGTATTTTCTCCTCCCCCTTCATTTCTTCCCTCCTTTCCATTATTTTATTTATTTATTTATTTATTTATTATTTATTTATTTATTTATTTATTTATTTATTTATTTTATTGGCAATGCTGGGGACCAAGCCCAAGACTTTGTGTATACTAGGCAAGCACTCTATCACTGAGCTACATCTCCAGCCTCACAACTTGCTTTTTGGTTGGGGTGTGTCTGCTGCTGCTACTAAGATTGTTCCCACCCCTCACTCACTCCTCAGCCAATATCAAATCTCCCCAGATTTACAGTGTGTTCCTCCAAGCTGCTTTCCACATGGGGAAGGTTTGGTGCCATGGGCTCCTGTTGGGTCATGCCTTACCAAAGTTTTCTGCTTTTAAATGGAGTCATCTGGCTTTTGAATGAATGGATCTGCAGGTTCTCCTGAGGAAGCTGAGTCCCAGCATGGATAGGCTGGGGTGAGGGCTCAGGCAGGCCTGGACTCAGAGGTACCTGAGATGTGCCTCTGAGGGTTGACTCCTGCTCTCCAGGTGGAGTGATAGGGTGGCTCAGGTACTCAGTGCAGCATGATATATGGCTATTACTGAGCTATCAGCATGCTTACAGGCACCTAAGTGTAAGGGGCAGCTTCTGGGAATACAGGAGACCTGATGCTCATCTGCTCAACAGCTTGGGAAGCAAGTCTTCACCCAATTCTACTTTTTGGGGTGAGGAAATCTTAGCACAAAAAAGTAGCTTGTCCAAGATCATGCAGCAGTAGGTGTCAGGGTTGGATGTGAGTTTTTAACTCCCTGCTGTACAGACTGAAGGAAGCTGAGGCCAGCCCATCACAGTGGGTTCAGGAGGTCTTTGTCCTAATGTTCAGGGGCAAAAGAGGCACATACCTGCTCCTGACCCCTCGATGTTCACCAGGGCCTAAGCTGAGGCCCTGCCCCCTTCCCACATGCCAGAAAATGACTCAGGACAACTCTATAACACATCAGCATCTGTAACTGAAATCTTCTGAGGCCACTGGACAAAGCCTGGGAACACTGCCTGCATCCTCTTGGCCAGTTGCCCCCTCCAGTGGACTCCCAGCTTTGATGGGTCCTGGGGAAAGCAGGCTAGAACAGAAGGGCCCTGTGCAGTCTCTACTCTTAGAGGTTGCATTAGTTAAAGACTGACTCAGAAGCTAAGCGATGAAGCCAGGGCAGAAGAGGTCAATGTACCTGATAGAGTCCCCTGTGCTGAGGGCAGGGATTCACCCAGCACCAGGCTTGGTGTGAAGGTGGTGGTTTGATCAACTGTGTGGCCTAATGACCCAGGAACCCCTCAGCTACATCACTGCCACAACAAAGCATGCCTGGGCCCATGCTCAGGACTCCCCTCCGGTGACTTTGCTGTCTGGGAATTATCAGGACAGGCCCCCCACTACTTGCCCCCAGCACACCCCTCTACTCAGTTACAAGCAGAAGTCTTGTCATTCCGTTGACATGTGCTTGAAACATGACAGTGACTGAGATCAATCAGAAAACTTGGACATGAGTTAGCTAGAGACTGCTACTTAGAAGGGTTTGAGAGTTTGGTGGTTTTGGTTTTATTTTGCCTTGTTTTGGTTTGCCATGGACATATAACAAATGATCCTGCTTCAAAGGGACAGCTTGGTCAAATCACCTATTTTGGCCATAAGGAACTGAAATCCTGTTTGGTCTGGTTTTCCCACTGGCCAGGGTTGGCTCAACCACCTTAGCACAGACCAGACAGAACTATAGATCTACCTCCCCTGGGTCAGAGCATCATGCACCCTTGGGGTCCAGGCCTTGCTCACTCTATCTTCTGACATGTGGACATTTCCCTAAGGGCCTCCCCACATCCCTCCCCACCTCTCTCTTATGAAAACTGAGTCATAGCATCTTCTAGTCCTGGCATCCCTGTAGCCAGTTCCTCTGTATCAGCCCTGGCTGAGTCTGGGATGGTTCCACTTTATGACACCCAAAAGGTAGAAATTGCAAAAGAAATGTTTTTATTCTTTTAACTTTCTCAATATTTACAAAGAACAAAAGAACTGAGAGGCCCCTCCCCGCAGTGGGTGGCAACTGAACAGGTGTGGAACTTGGTGTCTGGGTGGCTGCCAGATTAGGGTCCCACTACCCATGGTCTCCGCAGGGACAGGGAGATAACGGCCTGGACACCAGCCTGCTTGAGTAAGGGATATCTGTGCCTGGCTCCACAGGCTATAAGGACCAAACTGGTGTCTGCCTGAGGAGGCCCCTGCCTGAGGCAGCCCGCCCTCTGACACAAAGAAAAGATGCCCAAGAGACCCTGCCACTGCCTAGCTCCCTTCTGACGCAGAGAACTCATCAGGGACCCCATCCTGAAGGCTGAAGGAGGGGTCGGAGGCCCTCCCAGTCCAGCTAGAGGTAGCCAAAGACATTGAAGATGGGTGGAGGCATGGCTGGCTTGGTGGGAATGGGTTTCAGAACCACAGGTCTGTACACTTTGGGCCCTGGGCCATCCACATCTTTGCAAAAGTGGGCCAGCTCCCCAGGTGAGGCTGGGTTTTTCCGCCACAAGCCCAGGCTGGGTACTGGGCCTTGAGGCAGAACCCCGGGAAGGCCAGAGAAGATGGGCTGTCCATGGTACTGGAAGGGGCAGTAGCCCCAGGCATCAAGGCTGCCTACCAAGGAGATCCCAGGCATCTTGAGTGGCTCCTTGTCAGCCAGTGCCCTAGGGGACATGGGCAACGGGGCAGTCTCAGGACCCAGGGACTCCAGGCCCTTGCAACTTTTCTTACTCTCATACAGAGATGCTTCCCTGGCTCCCAGGCCCACTTCCAGCCCCATTGGGTAGCTGAGGGTGGGCCTTGGCTCCTCCCAAAAGGAAGCGGGTAGCTGTCTCTTCCTCATGGGCACCTGGCCAGGCCTAGCAGCCTCTGGACTTAGTCCCTGGAGGCTCTGCTCCTTAGAAAGGCACTCCTCCCCAAAGGGGGTCCCCAGGGCCTTCTCCTTGCAGCTCCCACCCCCTCCAGGGCTGGAATGGGGACAGGGATGGAGAGGCAGCCGCCCAGGCCGGTCCTCAGGTCCCCTTTGTAGGTGGGTCTCGGTGGCCCTGCCAGGCAGGCCCCGAGGGAGCCTCGAGTACTTCTGGGAGAAGCGCTTGAGCTGCTTCTGCAGGTACTTGCGATGGTCCACGGAGCGGCGGCATGGTGCAGACTTGTCCAAGGCCGCCTTGATGTCACTGGAAGCCAGGTTCACAAAATTCAGCAGCATCTTCACGTCACTGTCGGCTGCCATCACCAGGGGGACTGCGCGGGGCTTTCCATGAAGAGTGTGGGTCCTGCTGGGGGCTGGTAGCTCCGAGGATAGCACGGAGCAGACCTGGGGAACAGAACAGGTAGTTGGAGTCTCTCTAGGGCAGCCACACCCTCCCCAGGGCCACTGGGGACTGGGTGCTTAAAAAGCACTCTGCCAACCTAAATAGCCAGTGGGCCAAGGGACACTTGTAAATCACTCAGCATTTCTTCAACATCTGAGATGGGACAGGTGCCAACTATGTCATGTAGTCTGGGGTTGGACGCCCTCTTCTTGAAAAGTAACTTGCCCGAAGCCACCCAGCTACAAGTAGCATTGCTGGGGTTACTTTCCTAGCTGGTCGCATCTCCCACCTCCTGCATGACCAATGTGCACAACTAGCCATCCAAGTTTTGATTTTCAGAGCCAAAGCAACCGCTCCACTTAAAGAAGGCCAAGCCCCCTTCCCCCTTCCTGGTGGTGGCCTTCCCCTCCCACCACCCCGCCCCCTCCGCGGTCCCCACGCTCCACCCCCAACTCTCGTGCAGGGCCAGGCAGGACCCCTGTCTAGCACTTAATGGAGACCTGCCTCGCGGACTCATCCCAGACTGCAGGCAGGCAGCGGGGACTCCCCTGTGGAAGCATCTGCCGCAATTTCATGCCTCCTCGGCCACCACCCACAGTAGTGCGCCCCTCCCCCAGACTCCAGCCCGCCCAGACCCCCGGCCCAGCCTGGCCGAGCCGCTGGGGCCTCCACACTGACCGAAGGTGCAGGCCGGGCCCCGCCAACGTGGCCGGGCAGGTTCCCCACCGTAGACCGGTAGACCCTCCCTGGCAGGCCCGGCGTGCCGCGAGCTCCGTGCAGGGTGAGGAGCAGTTGTGCAGCCCTTGAGTGGGCTGAATGGAGGACAAGTCCGGAGCTGGGGGGCCCTCAGGCCAATCAGGAGCGCCTCTCCAGATACAAAGCATCCCAATCAGGCGGCGGCGCCCCGGTCCCACATTCTTTGCCGTCACAAATTGTCACCATGGGGACCATCACAAAAAAAGACAGCTCCCAAATGCAATCATTTCCCGGTAAATTTCTACCCTTCAGCCCCACTCTCCCGGCCTCCACGCCCCTCCTCCCCTTGACCTCGGTACCCTGGTTTCTCAAGGGGGTGGTGTGTGTGTGTGTGTGTGTGTGTGTGTGTGTGTGTGTGTGTGAAATGCCAGGGATGAGGGCGGCTGGACGGAGTGCAGACAGGCACCCAAACCTTTCCCAAATACTCCAGGCCTGCAGCTGCCATGCTCCAGTGCAGACAGACAATCAGATGGGGTAAGCCGGGATGGGCTGCTTTCCCTCTGCCCTTGAGTGTTGAGTGTGGACTGTCTCTGTCTTCGTGTCTCTCCCCTCTCCCACCCTCCCTCACTGGAGGAACCCCTGGGATGGGGACCCTGAGGGCATGTGGGGTGGGGAGGTATGCTGATGTGGGGAAAGGTAGCCTAGAAGGGCTGGCTGGCTAAGGGGTGCTGGGATATCCATGGGAAGGGAACCGCAGCTCTCTGGAATCTTGTCTTTATGTTTGCTTCCTCAATTGAGCTGCACAAAGCCTGAATTGCCCATTCAGCGCGGCTGGACAAAAGGGTGGCGTTGCACGGTCCCCTTGCATTTGTAGTCAAACAGTTAGGGACTTAAATCGAGTCGTCATGATGGAGAAAGAGGTGGACAAAGCCCATAGAATTGCCATCAGCAAACATTTTCCTGTGTCATATTAGCCAGTCTCCATGGCTCCCCCTGGCCTGGGGACAATGGCACAAGTTTGCACACTTGGCTACTGTCACCGTGCCAACGCCGGCAGGGCTGCAAGCAGGGCCCACTCACTTGGAGCAAGCAAGGGAACCCAGGCCGTGTTGGGCCTACCCACCAACTGCCCAGAGGGAAGGTGAGGCTGACAGCAACATGGCAAAGAGGGTCGCCTGGGAAGTGCTCATGAGCCAGGCCTCCATGGCACCCAGCTCTGTGCCCCCCACACTCCTCCTCTCCTCCCCTCCTCCCTTTTCACTTTCTGCCACCTTCTCTAGTCCTCCTGTCTGCACACTAGCCCACACCTTCGTCTCATTGCCTAAATGCCAGATGGGTGGGGCTAGGTGACCTCACTCAGGAGTGGTGCCAGGAGACAGTGTTGTGGGGACTAGGTACCTGCCTACAGTGACTTGAGGTTCCCTTCTCTGGAGGGGCTAACCCAGGGCTCCTGAGCTGTGACTCAGACACCCAGAGCCAGTGTGAAGTTCTCTGTGCTTTCCCCTGTGCTGTGGGACCGGGGAAGGATAGACAAGGCTGGGCTGTGACCCCTGTAGTGGCAGCCATCAGTGCTCCTGACAGCTGTCCCCTGCGCAGCAGCTTTGGCATGGTTGAGGGCTGTGTCATCACTGTTTTAAACCCCATGGATTTGAAGGTGTTTTCTGCAGCATCTCCCGACCTACCCTGACCAACATAGGCAGGCACCATCCTTTATGTTCTGAGCACCTGGTGTAGTGTACTACTAATGCACTCTGAGGCTGAGTGGCCAATAGATCAGGCTCCTGCCAGCTCCCCTCAGGGCTCCTGCTGCCTGCACAGAGACGTTATCTGCAGCATCTCAATATCTGGGACTGCTCCCCACCAGCTCCCGCTCTGCTGGGAGACTGCCTCATACACCCTGGCCCCACTCCTACACTGTCAGTCTGCACCCTCCCTGCGCCCTACGGGCCCTGCACCCTGGAATGAGGCTGCTTTCTTCCAAGAGCATCGCTGCTCCCTTCACCTCTCAGCTTCCTATAGGTTCGCATCACGCCTTTCAGCATCTCCTTCTCATGGTCCTGTCTCCACACTTCTCGGCTCACGTGCTCCAGAGACGTCCAACCTTAAAATGTCTTTCCAGGCCAGGAGTTATAGCTCAGTGGTGAAACCCCCACACAACCCTAACCAGCCTTTCCAGAGCTCGTAACGTTGGCTGTCCTACCGAGGCCTGGCAGAGTGGTTTCTTACTGTTTGCTGAATTCAATATTTTATCCATTCCACTAGCATGTATCCCATTGACTGGAAACAGCTGCTTCGTGTCTTGTTTTGTGGTCTGTCTCTGGCCAGGTGAATGCTATAGGGGAGAGAGCTTGGCTTTCAGGTTTGTTCTAGTTTCCAGGGCCCAGAATGGCCAAGGCATGGAGCAGGCATTGGTGAAGGGCATTGGTAGTTACTATGATTATATCCAATGGCTATCTGTGCTTCTCGGGGGGGATGGCACTTAAAGCTGAAGGCACACTCCAGATTGGACTCTGGTGTCCAGCTAGGGGCTCCCAATTAGAGCAACGAGCTCAGGCGATTGGGACTAAACCAGTACAGAGCTGGGGCATCCCCATTGCTAGATCTACTCCCTGTGACCTCTGACCTCAGCAGTAGGGAATCCTACTTGATCCAAGGGTAGAAGGGAACAGGTGTGAAGTCATTCACTCCCCCAGGTGCTAGGATTACTGTCCAACAAAGAGCCATGCAATTGGAGGCAGGACTGACTGGCCCCGTGTGCAGTGAATGACAGATTGCTGCTGGCAGCAAATTCTAGTCCTTGGTTGTCAATTAGGGCTGGCCCTGACTCTCCCCTCTCTGCTAGGCCAATGCCATGTGCTAGTTCACTGTGGCTCTCCTGGTTCACTGTAACTACCCATGCTCTGGGGAGGGAGTACAGCTGACCACCTTGACTTAGGTAACATGCAAAGGCCACGTGGGGCACAGCAACCTGCCAGAACCTTTGATGACACAGGACACACACCACACGGTGACTTATATAACCCCTTACATAACAGAAGCATTTCTATCAAAGTCCAGCTTGCAGCATGTGTCAACCACAATCAGAGCCAACTGGGGACGGGAGCCATGGCGTGTAAGCTCCCTTGGCTACTGGGGATGAGCACATCCTGCCCAACCTCATGGCTAAGGTTGATCCTCCAGTATAAGTGTATCCACAGAGAAACTCCATGGATAGTTATAGCCTGTTGTGGTCAGTCTCTGCAACAACAAAGGCAGCCCTCTGAGTGACCAGGTACCTCTGTTTTCCTGACCACTGACTGGAGGACTGGCTTTGAAGATAACATTCAACTCTGCTTCTCTCTGGTTATGTGACCTTGGACCATCACTCACCATCTCTGGGCCTTGGTCTCCTGATGAATGTCATGAACAATTCTTAGCTGCTGAGTGGCAGAGAGAGATGCATGTAGGGGTTGGAGTGTTATTAGTTGATGGTCACTTAGGAGTCCCAAACTTGGCAAATGCATTGGTTTCTCCTAATACAGATCAGGGCATATTTAACTTCAATTGCTTGCCTGGGTATGATGAGGGATCAGAGCTGGGGAATTTGAGGACAGAAGGCTCCAGGCACAGGTGGCAGAGCAGGCATTGTCTGCCTCCTGGTCTTGGAGGAATCAGTTGGACTGTCATAAGTTGGATAGCATATGGACCGGGCTGCTACCCCTGCTCCAGTGAGGCACAGACCATGAGATTTGCCTCACAATGATGAGTAAGGCTGACATCCAGCCCACACTGACTGTGATAGGTTTATAACTCCTCATCATGGCAATGAACTGTGTCTCAGATTCCTCACCATTAAGGTAAAGGAATCTAAGTCCCTGGCAGGGTTGATACAAGGATAAAGAGTCCACAAAAATTAAAGAGCAGGTTGTCTGGTGGGTAGCCAACACCCTTCCCAACCCTCTGCTACTCCACTGAGCTAGATCTAGTTTCCCCTGGTAAAGAGGGGCTGGTGTGGCACAAACAGCATGACAGTTGTGGCTCTGTGCCCCCATGGGTAGCCCAATTGGACTCTCCACCCACTCCTGCCACTGCCCTGTGCCTTTCCCCAGACCCACCACAGACCTTTCACCGCCCTGTGCCTTTCCCCAGACCCACCACAGACCGTTCACCTTGACCGTGTCCTCTCCTGCCCTTCTGACACTTCGTCCTGCCCAACGAGGGCACCAGCCAGTAATGAAAAGTCGGTTTATTCTCAACTGTCAATTCGGATTTGATTGGTGATGCCTCCAAGGGGCCTTGTGGGAAGATTCCAAGGCCAGCATGGCTCTGAATTTGGAATGCTCTGATCAGCTAGTGATGTCTGCCCTGAGGGTGGATGGAGATGAGGCTCTGAATGCCAGGTCTCTGAGCCAGTGTGGAGATCACAGAATACAAACCTTGGTGTTGCAGTAATCTAATCCCTGTGATTTTTAATCAAGCAAACAGAGCCTTAGAGAAGGGCAGTGACTTATCCAAGCCACATATTCCTTTAACCAGGACTCATGTCTCTACCTCCCAGGGGAACATTCATCAGTTCAACTCAACAGACATTTGTTTTTCTTAAGATAGGGTTTCACTCTACAGTCCAGGCTGATCTGGAACATGTGATCCTCCTTCCTCAGTCTCCCAAGGGCTAGGATTATAGGCTCCATCACCTTGTCTAGCTACAAACAATTATTAACAAGCTTCAACACCAGGCCAACCATTAACCACAGTAGGTGTCTTATACGTCTAACCATATTTTATTCTCAAAACAATCCTCTGTGATGGATCCCAGTATTGCCCAACCCTTGGCAGAGGAGAATACCAAGACTCAAGGCGGTTAAGTGACTTAACAGCTAAGATACAGGTTCAAAGCCTTTCCTGGCTTGAGACCCTGGGATCTTTCTAACACACTGCTTTGTGTGTAGTATGCAACAGCAGTTGTAGCCTAGAAGAAGACTCTGAGACACAGAGGGTTGGCACTCTGGGGACTGGAGACAAGAGTTCACCATGCAGAGGTGGGGTGACTGCAGCGGTAAAGTGATAAAAGTTTAGAAAGAAATGCTGAATCCCTCCTACATTTTTGCATGCAATGTGGACTCTGCTTGAAGGGGAGACAGCGGCCTGCATCCAAGCACCGAATGTGCACTGGGAAAAAAAAATCAACTGAGGTGATCTTTAACCTTGAAGGCTCAAAGATCCTGGGGTGCTGAAGGTCACCTAGAATGAGATAACTCTTTGAAGTGCTCCCAAGGAGGAGGGTCTATTGGAGGAACCTCCCTCCCTCCTTCCTCCCCCCCCCTTTTTTTTTGTCTTTTTGAGACAGGGTTTCCCTATAACTCCAGCTAGCCTGGAACTCACTATATAGACCAGGCTGGCCTTGATCTCAGAGATCAAGGATCTCACAGATCTCACCTGCCTCTACCTCCCGAGTGATGGAATTAAAGGCGTGTGGCACCATGCCTGGCCATTCCCCTCTTTCTTCTTTAAAAATATTATTTTTATTTTATGTGTATGAGTGTATTGCCTGCATGTATGTAAGTGCACCCAGATCATGCAATGCCCACGGAGGTCAGAAGAGGGTGTCAGATCCCCTAGAACTGGAGTTGTAGGCCATGTGGGTGTTGGGAATTGAACCTGAGTCCTCTGGAAGAGCAGCCAGTGCTCTTAACCACTGAGCCATCTCTCTAGCCCCTCCCCCCTTTGGAGTCTTTTTGAGACAGGGTCTCCTTGTAGCTCCAGCTGGACTGGACTTTCTATGTAGACTAGGTTAGCCTCAATCTCACAGAGATCTGCTTGTCTTTTCCTCCCAAGGATTGGGATTAAAGGTGTGCGTTATCACACCTGACTTCTTTCTTTTTTAAAACATTTAAATGTATTTATTTTTATGTATATGAGTTTGTC
This sequence comes from Nannospalax galili, assembly GCF_000622305.1. Taxonomy (NCBI): domain Eukaryota; kingdom Metazoa; phylum Chordata; class Mammalia; order Rodentia; family Spalacidae; genus Nannospalax; species Nannospalax galili. Next base: position 208,296 of record NW_008358490.1, read on the forward strand.
TGCAGATACGTAAGTGCACTCATGTGCAATGCCTGCAGAAGCCAGAAAAGGGCATCAGATCCATTGGAAGTGGAGTTGCAGACAGCTGTTAGCTGCCATGTGGGTGCTGGGAACTGAACCCGTCTTCTACAAGAGCAGCCAGTGCTTTTCACTGCTAAGCCATCTCTCCAGCCCCTCTTTAGTTTATTTAACTAGTTGGTTATTATATTTCTTTGTCTGGGGGAAGGGTGGGGCACATATGTGCCACAGTGCACATGTGAAGGTCAGAGGACAACTTATGGGAGTTGGTTCTTGGGACTGAGCCTTGATCTTCAGAACCTTGAAACCTTGACTATATAAAAGAACAGTGTCCCTTGGGACTGAAGAGACGGCTCAGCAGTTAAGAGCACCAACTGCTCTTGCAGAGAACCAGGGTTTGATTCCCAGCACCCACACGCCGGCTATGAACCGTCCTTAACTCCAGTTCCAGGGGAATCCGAAGCCCTCTTCTGACCTCCATGGCATTGCACGAGACGGGTGCACTCACATACATGCAGGCAATACACTCATACACATAAAATAAATAAATAAATAAAATATTTTTAAAAAGAAGAGTGTCCCACCCAATAGAAAACAGATTTCCAGCCCCTGCAGCAAGCAGCCCAGAAAGCCAAGGCCCAACCAGCCACAGCCAGCTCCTGCAGCAAGGAGCCCAGGGCAGCAGGCTCAGACAGCCACAGATGCCCACTGATCCCTTCAGCTTCCAACTCAACACCAACTAGGAAGTCCAAACCAGTCACAGAGATGTCCTGCTTCTCATTCCCCCACCTCCAGCTTTCTCATCTCATACTAACAACCCCCAAGTGGACACCAGATTGGCCTTCCTTTCCTTTTAGAACATTCCCACCTGCCTTTGCGTCTCTGCCAAAGACAATCGGCAATGGCCTGCTCCCTGGCTACAGCAAGCCCACTAGCAATGGGCTCTGCTGGTTTGCACTTATTTGTACAACAAAGAGGTGCAGGAAGGGATGGGGAACTGGTTACAATCATACCCCAAGTAGTGACTAGAACCAAGCTCATTCTTTACTGCCTCTGACACCCCCATCCTTCTAGATAGAGCTGCCTCTATTGTGTGTGACTCAGTCCCTGTACACCGCCATCACAGACCTTTTCATACATGTGCTGGCAAAATTCCTTTGCTGCTTCTCCCTGTGAGGGCTAGAGCCCAAACTCCTTTCTTTAGTCTAGATTTAGTAACTCTCTTCTAATGAATTTCATTTCTCTTTATTAGGAAGAGAAGTGGTGTATGACTTCAGGATCAGTGTTTGATGGAAGGGTGGGTGGATGGATGGGTAGGCAGCTGGATGGACATGTAGGTGTGTAGATGGATGGATAAGTGGGTGAATGGACAGATGGATGGAGGATGGATGGGGTGGATGGACGGGTGGTGACCAAAGTTTCTTCTTATGCTTCAAGGCTCTCTGTCTGTGAGGTTGCTCTCTGCCTGAACACCTTGTCAACTGACTCTTTAGTTCCCGTTTTGTCTGCCTACCACATCCCCAGTGTCTGTCGCGGATCTCTTTTCCCCAGCAGATGCTTGGAGCCACAGTTACTGATGGAAGAGACCTGGGACCATGAGAAATACAAAAACAAAACACAGGGTAGGGGAGAGAGGGCATCTGGAGTCACAGACTAGCCTTCAAGTGCTAGTCCTGCCCCTCACCAGTTGGGTGGCCGAGGGTCAGCCTTGGCCTCTCTGAGCCTTGGTTGTACCCTGCCTCAACCTACACTGTCCTTGGAGAATGCAAAGAAAATGCACGCAGAGTGTTTGTCCCAGGGCTGGTGGGGCTCAGCCATTCACCTCATCCCATCCCCTTACCCATCTGATGAAGAGGTACAGTGGTCGCTCTGAGCGACATGGTGAACTGGTGGCAGGGTGGAGACCAGTGCTCCTCCCCCCACTTCTGAAACCACTTTCCACATCCTTGACTAAGACAGGACAGTGCAGATTTTCTTCTGTGAGCGCAGCTTTGGCTTCAAGCAGCCACAAGGGGGCAACAGTGACTCACTCGGTTCTTCCATCCATCTGCCATGCTAGGAGCCACTCAGGCCAGCAGCTTCTTAGCTCCTTCTCAGAATCCTGACAAGAATCCTCTCCCACCCCAGTGCTTGCACTAAACACAGAGCCCCCTGCATTCTCCTTCCCCCTCACCCCTCTACTCCCCACCCCCAAGTCACCTATTCTCCTTTTCCTGAGCAGAACCGGGGTCCTTGGGAAGTCCATATGTTTTGGCCAAGCAGGTGGCTCACATTTGCCAGCACTCTTTCTTACAGCACAATTCCAGGACATTCGTTAACACCTACCTTTATCCCAGCCAAGGATTCCCACCAACATTGTCACTACATCTGCTGGTGAGGTGGAGGAGCGGGGAGAGGAGTTGAGGCTTCATCAGGCATAACCCTGCTTTCATAGAAAAGCAACGTGTGGTGGAAGATGACATATAATATGTAATAACCACTTGAGCTTGGTGCAGCAGTCTGGTAATGCTAAGGCAGGAGGGTTACTAGATCAAGGCCTGACTGGGCAACTTGGTAAGATTCTGTGTCAAAAGTAAGAAGGCTATCATTCAACAGTGTGCCCCTGGGTGCTCCAGCCAGCCCTGTCTGGTCCAGTAGACCATTCCTGACATTGTAGAAGGGGTACCCACTCCAACACTCATGGTTCTTGCAAGACAAAGCATTTCATTTTATACTCTCCTGGCCTTTCTGTAGAGAACCAAGCTGGTAATACCCCACTTCTCCCATTGTTTCTTCCCTAACAGGACAGGCTTTTCAGCGAGCAGAGTGGATGCTCCTTAAGAATCGTCAGATGTGATGAGGTACACAGTACTCAGGAGGCTAAGATGGAGGATCAAGTTCCAGGCCAGCCTGGGCTATGTAGAAAGCTGGGAGTTAGCCTAGGCTATGTAGCAAGACCTGTGTCAAAACAAAGCAAACAAAACAAAACAATCTCCCAGTGTCTTGCTCACACTGGAAACAATGCCAGAAGCCAAGGCTTGAAGGCTTCTCTGGGTGCTCTGGTTGGCCCATGCTCCATCATGTCTAGGACTTGCTAGGGGCCTGGGGAAGGATTGTCAGACCCTGTCAAGGATAGGAAATGGGCTCTCAACAGCTGCTTTCAGGCACCAGAGACTCCTCTGCCCACAAAGCCTTTCCTGCCGGTTCCCAGAAGCCTGCAGAGACCCTTGTGTGTGTTACTTTTCTCATTAATGTGAAAAATACCTGACGAGAACAAGATGGAAGGGTTTGTTTCAGCTCATGATCTAAGAAGAGATACAATCCTCCCCGGTGGGAAGGTATGGCTGTGGGAGTGTGAGGCGGCTCATTGCATCTGGAGTCAGGAAGCAGAGAGAGAGGTGAATGTCGGTGCTCAGCTGGCCTACTCCTTTTTGCTTTTAAAAAAAATTTTATTTCTTATTTTTATTTTATGTGTATGCGTGTATTGCCTGCATGTAGTTATGTGCACCCGTGTCGTGCAATGCCTGCGGAGGTCAGAAGAGATGGTCGGATCCCCTGGGACTGGAGTTACAGACAGTTGTTAGCTGCCATGGGGGTGCTGGGATTGGAGAGATGGCTCAGCGGTTAAGAACACTAGTTGTTCTTGCAGAAGACCCCGGTCTTTTTAGCTTTTTTTATTCAGTCTGGGATCCCAGGGCCTGGGGTGGCACCTCCCATATTCAGGGTGGGTTTTCCTTCCTCAGTTAAACCTCTCTGGAAAGTCCCTCACAGACATACCTGGAAGTGTGTTTTCTAGGTGATTTCAAATAGAGTCAGGTTGATTAATCATCACACCATGTCAGCTGGGGGTTCAGCTGGATTTGAAGATAGAGAGGACCAGGAACATCAAAATATTAGGAACACCCAGTGCTGACCAGAATGTGGAGAATGGGCACATTTACTCACTGTTGAGAGAGAGGGAGGGGGGACAGAAGGTAGGAAGAGAGGGAGGGAGACAGGGAGGCAGGGAAGGAGGGAGGAAGAAAGAGAGGAAGGATGGGAGGGAGGGATGGAAGGAGGGAGAGAGGGAGGGAGGAAGAGAAAAGGAAGGAGGAAGGAAGTGAGGAAGAGAGAGGGAGGGAGAGAAGAAGGAAGGGAGGGAGAGAAGAAAGGAGGGAGGGAGGAGGGAGGGAGGAGGGAGGAAGGGAGAGAGGAAGGAAAGGAGGGAGGGAAAGGAAGGTTGTTTATTTAAGAAATGTCACACATATTTTCATATAATGCTGAAAAATCACCCAACAAGTAATTGCTTTGATAGAATAGAGACATTTAATTCATTCTCACTTTCAAGCAGAATTTCTATGAAAAGGGGACAGGAACTAGTTCATGTCCCACACTAACAGGTGATGAACATCGTCCCATCTAGCAGTGAGGCACTGAGAGCATGCCCCTACACACTATAGTCTAGAAGCCTTGTACCCGGAACAGGCCATCTTTAGAGAAGCAGCTCCAGTAGCCTTCCAGAAAGGCTTGGTACCACTTGAGTAACTGTGTGTGTCGGTACCGAGATGCAGAAGACAGCTGGAAGAGACCTTATTGAAGTCAGAGAAAATTGCAATACAATTTAAAATTCTTTTCAAGATGTTGGGTCTTTAGTTTGCACAGAAACATGCTGTTTTTACATTAAATGGTAATGGAAGAGGAGCAGCAGGTAACTGAAATACTCTAAAAAGCTTCACAGGATAGAAAGTAAAAGCATAGACTAACCTCAGCATCTCCAAGACTGTGTCCTGAAAGTCACAGAGTGAATCTGAGTTCAGGCTCTTGTTTTGCAAAAGAAAAGCCTATGGAAGGGCTTCACTTATTGGCAAAAGTCACACAGAAAGTTAGTTGTTGAATCAGCCCTCCTTGAATAAAACATACCCAAAATAATAATTTTACAGGTAAACATGTAAATACGTAGACCATAGACTGAGAGGAATTGTTTCTAAATGCAATTCATGCAACTACAGCAAAAAAACTAAATTTTGGAATCTTCAAAGTACAAAGACTGAATTCTATTATTGACCCTTCATGTCTTAAGGAATAAAAAGAGGTGGTACAGGTTGTAGCTGGAATCAGCTCCTAATGGCCAAGTCTTAACGCCCCTCACTGCTGGTGCTTGCTAACAGATGAGCTTACCAAAATTCTTACCTGTTTCGCAGTTATTACAAACATCCAATGCCAATATCCATTGGGGATTTTTTTTTTTTTTTGGTCTTTTTGAGACAGGGTCTCCTTGTAGCCCCAGCTGTCCTGGAACGCACTATGTAGACCAGGCTGGCCTGACTCTAGACTGTTGGTCAAAGGGTTTCTGGGCTCTGGTGGATGGCAGAATCCCATTTTCTGAGCCCCAAGCTGGAGAGCTGGATGTGGAAGGGAGGGGAAGGACATAGCTCTTGAGGTGATTGAAACCCAGATACAGCATTAGGAGGAGAGTGCAGTCGGGTCCCAGCCCCAGGCCACAGCTAGGTCCCCACAGGGCATCTTCAAGCCTTGACTCCCACAGGGTAGCAGGTGGACTTCAAACTGTCCCCTCATGTAGGGAGTTCACAGATGCTGTTTCCCTGCCCTAGCACGGGAACTTGAGACATAGCTCTTGAGGTGATTGAAACCCAGATACAGCATTAGGAGGAGAGTGCAGTCGGGTCCCAGCCCCAGGCCACAGCTAGGTCCCCACAGGGCATCTTCAAGCCTTGACTCCCACAGGGTAGCAGGTGGACTTCAAACTGTCCCCTCATGTAGGGAGTTCACAGATGCTGTTTCCCTGCCTGGGAACTTGAACTGGAAACAAGTGACTGCAACTAGAACATGAGGCTGTGGTGGTCTGGGAGGTGGTGATGCAGGAAATGAATGACTAGGGCAGAGGACAATGTTCAAAGAAGATGCACAAGGCTGGACCAGCATCAGCTGGGGGTGTCTGGCCTTGAAGACAGGGCAGAGCCCAGGAAGGCTCTTCCCACAGCAACCCCAACAAGATGACAGTGTTGTTCTTATGCCATCTCACCCCCTGGAGTTATTGGGGGAACATATTAAGCTTCCCCAGGCCACCTTGGCACCACAGTACATTTTCAGTATTTCAGGCAGATGGAGAAGGGCTTCACTGTCAGAAGCACCATAGCACCCATATGCCCAAGGGTTGGGGGCAGGGAGGCTGTCTTAACAGAACGCTTCTGTGCAGACCAGGTTCTTTGGGAGCCACAGCAATGGCCAAAGAATGCCTACCATGGCTATAAGCATCTTAGGGATGTTCTTCCTGCCCCCCTTGGTTCACGGATGGGAGATTACAATGAAGTGATGGGTGTCTGGTCTTGGTTCACCCACCCTGATGGGGTGGGGTCTTTCTCCTGAGGCTTTGCCAAGTATGGGCTTGGCACAGGGCTCAGAGCTCAGCCTATTATAGCCACATCCATATGGGGCTCAGAAAAGAATATGGCTCTAAGTAGGCACTCAGTGGCTGCTGGCTAGCTTAGCAAGAAGCTCAAACTCACTAGACACCTACTATATGCTCGGGATTCAATATGCCAGGTACAGGTGAGCAACTTGGCTGCCAGCTGGTCACTCCTGGGGTCAGATGTGTCCACAAGATGGTGTGGCCTATGGGGGAAATAGATTCTCCCAGGATAGCCCCTGCTGGGGGGCTGACCCAGTATAAAAGAACAGGGTTAGAACAAGATTTTTCATCTGACCTTCTTTCTGGCCCAGGCTGGGTAGGTAGGATTCCATGTTCAAGGGCAGGCAAGGGGTCTTGACCACTCGTGAAGATACCTAGTGAGGCTGGGACACACTGGAGAGAAAAACAAGACTGGAATGGTGAAGGGATTGGATGCTGGGCTCGAAGGAATGGAGCTGAACACAGTTCTAGGTGGTACCAGACCCACTAGAGAGTGAAGGAAACACCCAGGGAACACAGGTGCCAGCAAGGGGGAGGGCGCTGAGGCTGCAGGGGGGCTGGTCCTGTCCTCCCTCTTGCAAGCCCTGATGCTTGTGAACAGCCTGGCCTGGCCATTGGGCCTTTTTCTGTAGTTATCTGACCTTCCTTCTGGCCCAGGCTGGGTAGGTAGGATTCCATGTTCAAGGGCAGGCACGGGGTCTTGACCACTCGTGAAGATACCTAGTGAGGCTGGGACACACTGGAGAGAAAAACAAGACTGGAATGGTGAAGGGATTGGATGCTGGGCTCGAAGGAATGGAGCTGAACACAGTTCTAGGTGGTACCAGACCCACTAGAGAGTGAAGGAAACACCCAGGGAACACAGGTGCCAGCAAGGGGGAGGGCGCTGAGGCTGCAGGGGGGCTGGTCCTGTCCTCCCTCTTGCAAGCCCTGATGCTTGTGAACAGCCTGGCCTGGCCATTGGGCCTTTTTCTGTAGTCCCAATATGCTGTACATAAAACCTAGCCACTAGCTATCTGCCTGCCTGGACAGATGGCTGGCCCTGAACTCTGAGCCTGTCCTAGGTGTGGATTAAAAAGGATACACAGTGGCTCAGGGTCTGTCCCCAAAAGATGCAGTCCACCAAGAATGCTCGAGACCTGCCTCCCCTGTCAGGCCCTCCACCATTTCCTTCACCATACCCTGCAAAGAGGGTATGCCCAGAGCCAGAGAGGGAAGTTTGTGGAAGCCCAAGTCAGCTGTCTGCTGCCACCCTGGTGCTGCTCAGCCTCCGGAGCAGAGGTCACATGTGAGCTGGGGGTACATCAGACTGGGCTGCAGGGCATGCCTGTCACATGTTATGCATCACAACAATTTGTATCTGCTTCAGCAAGGACATTTTGATCTATCTGATGGGCTTGGATTTGGTCTCTGACTCCAGTGGAGAAGACTTGGCTATCAGCAGAGACACATGGAGACAACACACACACACCACAGAAGCATTTTCCCCAGCTCCACCTGCTATGGATGTGGAAGAACAGATTACAAGGGAGCCCCCCTCTTCCTCTTCTCCAGCCCCCTGGCTGTTCCCTGAAGGTAACCATTGATGCCATGCCAGCCCCAGGGCTCCTTCCAGGGAGAGACAGAAAGGTTCCAAGGGGTGAGACAATCTCTGACCCCTTCTACCTTGTATACCTTTGCACACGGATGGGACACACCCATCTGAGCACAGCTTTCCCCTGAATTTATTTCTGTGATCTGGCATCTCTGACTCACGATGTCTCCTGTCTCCGCAGCAGCTGCTCCAAGCACTGTAAATGCCCCCCTGGAGGTCTGTTTGTTAGGACTTGTATCCCCAGTGAATCATAACTGCTAGGACAATACATCTAACAGCGGAGTGTGTGAATGAGTCATTTTTTTCTGAATGATCAACAGCAAATTGAAGTAATCTCACTCCTAAAACCAAATTTTTAGGAATCTTTTTTATTTCATGTAATAAAAACAGTTGAGGCTGACTTGGGGAAAAGAGAATTCGTTGGCTCTCCCAAACTGGACGCCCAATGTAGAATTGGCTGCAGGTGTGACGAGCTCCAGGGTTCAGTGTTGTCGGGACCAGCTTGCTGACTGACTCTCCCACACACCTGCAGGCTGAAGTCCCAGGATTCACCAGGAGTAGCATGAGCCACCGATTCTAACCCTGCTTCATCGCAGGTTTTCCATTTAGGGGATAAAAATGCATCTCCTTCCTAGGAGTCTAAGGGCAAACCTCTGTTAGTTCGACCACGCTAAGTACCAATGACTAGACCTTAAAATTATGTCCTGTTGGCTCAAACCACAAACTTGCATTTCACTCCACAGGAGGCCCATGAGGTGAGGACGTCCTGGGAGGGCAGCTAAGAAGGGCTGTTCCTTGGGCCGGGGCCTGCAGACTCTGCTTGGGTCGCAGCATTTAAGGCTTTATGGGTTCTGTCTTCCCTTCCCTCTCCTTTGCAACCCTTTAAAAATGTAAAAGTCATTCTTAGCTTGCAGATAAGGCAAGCAGCCCACAGGCCTTAGCTTGCTGCCCCTGCCTTGAGGCCTCATTGCCACATGCCTGGAGTCAGGTTCAGGAAGGAGGAAAACAGGTGCCTCACCCACTCCTGCCAAGCCTTAGCCCAGGACAGCTCATAGCACACCCACTCTTACTCCATGAAATAGGCCTCAGCCACTGAGCCACATGGAGCCACTGAGCCGCACCAAGCCACTGAGTCACAAGCCACTGAACCACAACAAACCACTGAGCCGCTGAGCCACACTGAGCCATGCTGAGCTTGATTATCTTCCCAGAAAGAGGAGAGTAGGATTTGGTGTGCAGCCCTGCATAGTGGCAATTGATCTATCAGGTCACATGATTATCTAACAAAGCTGCTTGGAAGGGGGAGGGGAGGAATGGGAGGAGGGAAGAAGATGGGAGGTGAGGAGAGGCCTGTTGAAAGGTGGAGAGAATTAAAGGAAGGCTGATGGGAACAGAGGTCAAAGTCGGCTGAGAGAGCAAAGCCAAGTTGAGGATGGGCTGAAGAGCATGATAGAAATCACACAAGATGAAGCCACATGTGTTTGGATGCCACATTGCACCAAAATGCACTTAAAATGGGCTCTACAGGGGCTGGAGAGATGTCCCAGTGTTTAAGAACACTGTTCTTGCAAAAGACCCAGGTTCGAATCCTAGCACCCATATGGCAGCTAACAACTGTCCATAACTCCAGTCCCAGGGGATCTGACAGCCTCTTCTGACCTTCACAGGCATTGCACGACATGGGTGCACTTACCTACGTGCAGACAATACACGCAGACACATAAAATAAAATATATTTTTTTAAATGGGGCTCTATAGACACGTCAAGCTTCCTTGAACAAGGAGGATGGGCAGCAGGGCTCCCGGTTCATCTGCCGGCTTTAATGCTGGAGAACTTATTTCCAGTTTGTGTCATTACTTTAACACAGGCTAGGAGTAAATATACCAGCTAGGAACTGAGGTGGACCAGGGGCAGCAGGAGCAGGTGGTGGCTGGCTAAGCACCTTCCCAACTATGTGACCTCCTTCAAATGAGCACAGACCTTTCAATCCATAACTTAAGAGAGCTGGCTTTGGGTATGCTAAGCACGTGCCCAACCACTGAGCCTTACTGTAACAAGGAATGGAACTCGGGGCCCAAATACACTAGGCAAACACTTTCCCACTAAGCTATGTCCCCAACCCTTGCTTTTATGTTTTATTTTGAAGGAGGGGCTCACTAAGCCATCCAGGATGGCCTTGAACTTGTTCTGAAGCCCAGGCAGGCCTTAAACTTTGGATCCTCTTGCCTCAGCCTCTGGAATAGCTGAGATTATTGTCCTGTGTAATGAGGCCCAGATCCACATCATTAAATAATGATTGCATTTTATGTATTCATTTGGGGAGGGGGCCACACGTGCTACAACATATATATGGGTGTCAGAGGCAACTCTGTGGAGTTCATTCTCTCCTGCCGCCATGTGAGTTTTGGGGATTGAACTCAGTTGTCAGGCCTGGTGGCAAATGCCTTTATTCATTGAACCGTCTAGCCAGCACCCAGAACATGTTTAATAACAAAGAGGAGAGTGATTTTTCTACTAAAAAACTAGACAGTCTGGGAGCCAAACTGGTGCATATTATTCACACGTACTAATATTCTATGCAGGTTAATTGAGCAGTGAGATTTCGTAGTTTGTTTTTTCAACTTTTCTCTATTTTGTCAAATTTCCCAAAAGAATAAAGAGGAAAAGCAGATGGAGCTCAGAGCAGCCACCACCTGTCTGGCCTTCCTGGCACCACTGGGTCTGAGTGCTGTGCCCGCCCGGGAGAGGTTTGGAGCAGGTGGAAGGGCTGGCTGATCACCCCTCTTTTCCAGGTCACCAACTCCCCACCAGCAGCTTTTCCCACCCTCTGTGATCTGCCTCTGTGATCCTGCTCTGTGTTGTCTCACCCCAAGGATTTCTCCACAAAGGAGAAAGAGCCCACGTGGGTTTGTTGGTGGCAATCAGGAGAGGAAAAGCTCTGCTAGGGCGCGACGAAGCTCATGATCAGGTCCCAGGCTTCAGTGCCCGGGTTGGCACAGTAGTTACCTACGGGGCCTGCTTGGGGGTGGGGCAGGCCTGTGACAGCTCCTCCTGGTGTTCCTAACCTCAGTGGCCCTCTTCTCAAGCTGCTGGTCGGCCAGAGTACAGCTGCCTGTTTTTACTCCCTGAAATTGGGCACAGGTGTAACGTTGGGGCCTCTCCCCAAATGAAGCTCAGACTTGGGAAGGGATGAGTTTAGCCATGTGACGTGTCATTGCTCGTCTCTGCTTGTGACATGAACGGTCTTCAGAGCCAAGAGGGTTCCCAGATAGCGAACTCCATCCATGCCCACTCTCACAGGAATAGATCCAGAGGAGCCCTAACTTGTTTGGAGCCAAACCAGTCCTGGCATGGAATGTCTAGATTTCTAAATTGGAATGACAAGAAACAGGTCCCTAAAATCATGTGACTATGTCCTGTGTCTACAATAAATAGAGTGGGTTTTGCCTCTTGTGAGCAGACTGTCATGCCAGGAGGCACAGATAAAAAGCTGTGTTTTAGAAAAATTCCTGGTTTGGCCCTAAGCCTGTCACATCCCGAGACAAATGTAATGTCTTACTATGTGCTAAATATGGATCCTTATATTTACAGACAAGTATACCAGTCACCACTCTCAAAGAAGCTTCGATTGCAACAGACAGAGACTATTACAGAGTTCCACGAGTCACACACAGAGAATAAGTGTCTGAGAGATGCCCAACCCTAAGTGACACATCTACAATGGAACCTCTACACCTAAGGCTCACGGAACATAGTGGAACAAGGGGTAGAGAGAACACTGATAGATACATCTCTCAGCTCTCATCAGTGAAGCTTCCTCATTTACCAGAGGGCAATGAACATAAAAGGCCACAACTGGCTGAAGTGTAGAGAGTGAGAGACTGCAGAGTGTGGGTCCCTGGACAGACTTCTACATTAAACTTTACCCACCCAGGGCTCAGGGACCAGTGCAGAGGAGGGGACTGAAAGATTGTAAGAGCCGTGGGAGGAGGTGCGTGACCATAAGGAAACAGAATCTTAAAGCTCCTGGGACCTTGCTCATATGAGGTTACAGCAATGCTGTCAGCATGCACAAGATGCATGCAAACTCAATCAGACAAAACCCAGAACAGAACTGGGGAAATGGGCAGAAGGCCAGGCCACAACTTTGGTAAGGAACTATTGGCAGCTGACAACTGCTGGGTGAGGGAGACTTGATCTTCTTTAAGGGAGTGCCGCTGGACAGGCTCCTGCGGATAACTCAAACCAAGGAACATCTGGGTACACGAATTTGACAGGATAGGTCTTAATATATATGACAGAATGCATGAAGTCCTGTGGGAAAGCTATGGGAGGGGGTGCAGATAGGAAAGGAGGAGCTAAATATGATTATGATGTATGAAATCCACAACAATTTAATAAAAAAATACATATTAAAAAAATTCCTAGGTCCCCCCCCCCCCCGGCTACCTGCCTGAAGTTTCGAGCATGTCCACCAGGTGGCGCAGGTATTGCTAACCTGGACTCAGATCCAGCTCCTCTTGGGGAGTTAGTTCTAAGGGACTGGAGAGAATCATTGTCTCTTCCCCACTCAGCTCCCATTCAAATTTAATCAGAACAACATGGGGAATTCAAGTCTTAAGATTTCAGGTATGCAGGGCTTGAATGAACAGGTCCTGGAGAGAGAGGCCAGGAGGTGTCTTTTCATACCCAGCATATCCTGACTGCAGCCTGAAGCAAGCTGTCTCCCCCTCAGAGCCTCACACACACCTGCTTCACAGAGCTGAGATACTGGCCAGGGGCCATAGGGTAGTGCCAGGTCCCAAGCGTTTTGGCCACTTATTAGTAGGCACAGTCCCAGATCCAGCCCTGGGAGTTGGATATTGACAGTTCAAAGAGGACACAAGCCACAAGAGACACCCAGGCCTCAGTCTGCCCTCTCAAGAGGACAGGGGAAAAAGCACAGGAGTCTTTGGTCACAGCCTGGCATGATCCTGCCCCGCTCTACTGTCTCCACTGAGAGGACAGAGGACATATTACCAGGACACCTCACACACAGGGGCCTGCATCAGTGACAACTGTACATTGGAAGTGGGGCTGGGTACAGTGGCTGCTGTGAGGTTTGAGCCTAGGTACCTGTTACCAACACCTCCATCCAGGAAATGGCACTCATCCATGCCTTATCTACAAAAGAGCAGATTTCCAGGGCTGGAAAGACGGCTCAGCAGTGAAGAGCACTGGCTGCTCTTGTGGAGGGTCAGTGTTTGGTTCCCAGCACCTACATGGTGGCTAACAACTGTTGGTAACTCCAATCCCATGGGATCCAAAGCCCTCTTCTGGCCTCCACAGGCATTGCACACATATGGTACACTTATATACATGGGGACAAAATACTTGTGCATGTAAAATAAAAAATAAATTAATAGCCGGGTGTGGTGGTGCATGACTTTAATCCCAGCACTTGGGAGGCAGAGGCAGGTGGATCTTTGTGAGTTTGAGGCCAGCCTGGTCTATATAGTGAGTTCCAGGACAGCTGGGGCTACAAGGAGACCCTGTCTCAAAAAAGATGAAATTAATTAATTAATTAATTAATTAATTAATAAAACATGTTAAAAGAGCAGATTTACAGTTATTATATACAAACATCACACTGGTTCAGGTGACAAGCTTTCTACAATGTTCTGGAGTGAAGTTAGAGCCCCACAGTGAAGCATGGGCATGTGTTCTCTTGGGATGGTTTTGGGACAGCAGAAGAGGCTGTGGTTTCAAATTAGTTTATCTGGGCCAATTCTATGGCCTTATCACCCAAAAGGAAAGTATAACCAAAGATTAAAGGGGCCAATATAATTTCTTAAGAGTCCATGTGCATAGCTAAAGGCTACATAACAAGCAACAATGCTAGATAGGAGATACCTTCTTTTGAGTTGTTGGCCAGGGTGGCCAAAGGGACTCCCAGATAGTAACCCAGCATAGAGGTGCCATAGCACACATCTGTAATCCAGGGCTTCTGAGGCAAGATGGGAGGCAGAGACAGGGATCCCCAGAAGTCACAGGCCAGCTAGCCTGTGTGCACAACAGTGTCAAATAACAAAGAGACCCTATCTCAAACAAGGTGAAAGGAGAAACCACACCTGAGGTTGTCTTCAGACTGCCACACCTATTCTGTGGCACACATGTCTGCTCTCACACACATGAATACATAGTACACATATATGCACACATATCATACCCACACATAATACACATCATAGATACACACACACACACACACACACACACACACACACACACATCAAAATTTTAAAGGATGTGTTGTGTTTGAGGAGGAGGCATGGAGGTTTGCGTCATGCTGATTGGTGGAGGTGATGGACAATACCGTTGAAGTCTGACCGATGACTTTATAGACATACAGAGGTGCCAAGGATCCAAGAACAACCAATTATGACTAGTAATAATCAGATACACACAGATTAGAGATGCATGCGCCAACATCTCAGTGTTGGTAGCAAAAACAATGAGTCTTTCTGCAAGGAACAATATATTCTAAAATGAAATGGAGATCTTTTTTAAAGGTTAAAAACTC
>NW_008358490.1:223018-223147 GCF_000622305.1 Nannospalax galili
GTTATTAAAAATTTCTTTAAATGATTAATAATAATAATTCTTCAAAGCATAAAATTTTGCTCCTTAATAATTAGTAGATGTGAAAAACATTACCATTGAAATCTGCCTGATGACTTTACATCCATGGTC
>NW_008358490.1:224823-244864 GCF_000622305.1 Nannospalax galili
AGAGATGCATCTTAGCTCTGGAAATTGTTATTGAATATGTCAATGCTGTTGTAATGAAATGCTTCTTCTAAGTAGGTGGTTATTAAATAAATAATTTTAAAAAATGACTGGAGTTTAAGGAGCAGTTCTTGGACAGGGGGTGATGGTAATTCCTTGAGGGTAAGGAGGGGATGGAGGAGAAGATGAGGACGAAGAGGCAGAGCTGACAAGGGCCAAAGAGCTGTAGACAAACCAGCAAGGCAGGGAATTACTGGGCCAGACACAGCAAGTGGTCAAGGACCTGGACCCCGAAAGCCACCCCAACCAAGCCTCATTAAGTAGATTGGGTTGTTCACAGAGATCCACAGAGGACCTAAGGCTGTCCATCTCCAACGGGGTAGGGACTAGGGACAAGCGACCATTGCTGTCACTCAGGAAAGCTGGGAGTATAGAATAGAGGGAGTGACAGGAGAGTGGGAAGTAAGACCAGATGCCTGACATGTTTGAGGGTGTGGGATCCATGGGACACAGGGACACGGTGGAACAGAGAGTGGGGCAGGGTGGGGAGGGGAGGGACAGGGTGCTGCAACTCTGAGGGCTTGGGCTGAGCTCTGGATGACACCCTTAAAAGAGTGGATCTGGATGGATGAGTGGAGCACATGGCAGGTGGGGAACCCCTGGGCAGTGGCAAGTGGTGTAGATGGAACGGGGAGTGTGGAGGTGGAAGTCAGTCCCCTAGTGGAGGTGATGGGTAGACCGGTGTGAATGAGACCACAGGCAGATACATGAAAACCTTGAGGCTGTGACAGGGAGCTGGTGAAGACAGTGACTGGGGCCAACTCCTCATGGCAGCTCTTTCCTTTCGGCCTTAGTTTCCTTCATGCCATAAGAAAGAGATCAGATAAAGCGGCCTCACGTCCCTTCCAGAACTGCTCGGCTGCAGTATGTCTCCATTATCACACTAGGAAGGACAGGGGCACATCTCTAATGCATATGAGCCACTCCTGACTTCTGTCATGAGAGTTCGTTTTATACTAATTCCAGCTAGGGCTGCTAGGAAATGCATACTACCTGGCGCCTCCTTTAGGCTACAGTGTGATTGGGATGGAACTGTGAAAGATGCTGCTCAGTTGAAAATTGCCCAGCTCTTCCAGGACACAGAACACCTAGGGTGCTTACTTCCTGTTGGCTGGACCTTTTCCTGAAGGTGGTATAGGGAATGGCAAGCCAAGCACCAGAGTTCCAAGCCGTCCCACACACTATACTATATTGCAACCCCGCCTTCCCGGGCTTCTCGTTTGCTTTCTCCACTGAACAGCAGGCATTCTCTGTGGGCCTCTGTGGTGCCACAGACAAAGGCTGGACTCAGTCCGCATCCTCCCTTCAGTCCCAGGGGATTCGGTCCCTGTATCAACCAGTTCCTCTTAGCTGTAGTGGTGACCTGAGGCTTGTCGGGCTGGTATTAAGTGTCCAGGCTGGGCTGACCATACATCACACACCTGACAGCCGAGTGGTTCTTGTTCAAACCATCAATGTCTCTTTAAATCCCATGAAGAAGCAGCTGGATTTGCCTCTGAGGGTAGTAGGCGGGACGCTCTTCATCCGTCTGGTCCTCTGGCACATGGACAGAGCTTGTGAGGATCTTCCCCTGGCAGGGACAGGTCCCCTGTGCTGGGTGCCAATTAATATAACAAGCTGCCTGTCCTCTATACTTTAAGTCTATGTAGCCTTCCCATCCTCATTAAGTTATTGAACAAACACTAAGAGCAAACTCTGGGCTGGATGGTGAGTATAAACCTGCTCTAGGTTGCCCTAAAAGTTCTGTGAGCTTGGGGAGATGGCTCAGTGGGCAAAATGCTTGCTGAGAACACAGGAGGACCTGAGTTTGGATGCTCAACACTCCCACAAAAAACCAGCCATGGAGGCATGCATAGGATACTCCAGTCCTCAGGGGCAGAGACAAGAGGGTCCCTGGTGTTACTGACCAGCCAGCCTAGCCAACTAAGTGAGGTCAAAAAATTCTGTGAAGGGTGAGCAGAGAAGACACTGCAACATCAGCCTCTGATGGGGTGCTGGATAGCCTCTGTGGTCAACTCGGCACTCCTGAGAAGAGGAAGTCTCAGTTGAAGAACTACAGTAGCCTCCCTTAGATTAGCCTGTGGCCATATCTATGGGGAATTTTCTTTTTCTTTCTTTAAAAAAATTTATTTTTATTGTATGTGTATAAGTATATTGCCTACATGTAAGTGCACCCATGTCATGCAATGTTCATGGAGGGCAGAAGAGGCCGTCGGATGCCCTAGAAGTGGGGTTATGGATGATTTTTTTGCTGTCATGTGGGTGCTGGGAACCAAACCCAGGTCCTCTGCAAGAGCAGCCAGTGCTCCTAACCACTGAGCCATTTCTCCAGCCTGGAGTATTTTCTTGATTGTCGAATGATATGGGAGGATCCAATCTTCTGTGGGCAGCACTGTCACTCCTGGGCAAGAGTGAGCACAGGCCAAGGGAGGTAAGCAGCGTTTCTCCATGATCTGTGCTTCGGTTCCTGCCCTGGCTCCCCTCCTGATGAACTGTAAACTGAAGGGGAAATGAACACTTTCCTCCCCAGATTGGCTTTGGTCAGTGTTTTATCAAAGCAATAGAAAGCTAACTAACACAGGTGTCCGTACATGACCCCACACACATGCACACATGCATATACCACATCACACACAAGTGCACATACATACACTACACTATACCACACACAACACATAAACACATGTGCACACATACATGTGTACACACTGCCCTTCTGATTCATAGTACACCTGATTCTCACAATTGCCCTGTGATTTAATCTTATCACCCCACCTTGCTGAGTAGGAAACCTAGGCTAGGACAATTAGATGGTTTGACCTAGATCCCACAGCTAAAGCTGTGAACACAGGCACCTGTGTGGGACTCTCTGAAAAGAACTCAGGTTGCCACAGCCAACAGCATACCACTGTGTCCAGCCGCTGCTGAGATGTGAGGGACTGTCTTTTATGTCTTTGATTTGATTTGAACAGGAGCAGAGGGGGTGGAGGTCTCAGCAATATGACTGCACAGACGTCATGTGTCTGAACTGATTGTGTAAATTGGAGGTGCTGGGTATGGGTGTGGTAGCTCTGACTCAAGTTTCCAAGAGGTCCTGGATGCCTCAGCTCTCTTCCAGACCTCTGTTGGCACTGCCAGGGAAGCAAGCCCAGCTGGACACCCTAACACCTTACCAAGGCTTTCAGACCAGCCAGGCTGAGCCCTCAGCCCTGACTGCAGCCAAGACTGGCTGTTATCAGAACTGTTAAGGTCAAAGCTTGGGCTCTAGAAGCCCTAACAAGTTAGGCTCAGCTACCCATCCTCAATAGGTCAGTTAAACGGACAAATAAGAGTGAGAGGCAGAGAAAGACATATTTAATGAGGCACACTGGGAAGAGGAACAAAGAGGTACAGTGACCCCCCCCCCCCGGCATATTCAGGTTCCTGACAGGTTAAGGTTTACACAGAGGGCAAGAGGTATGCATAGCTAAGCTGTCCCGGCCTCCAAACACAGCCATTGACTCAGTTTTGTCTCAGCTCCAGTCTGTAAAGCAATATGATCTGACAAGTTGTCAGGACGTGTGACATCTCCTTCTCAGAGACATCTTTCTAGTCTGGCTGGCACCAGGCTTTGGCCTTCTTATTCAGCAAGAGATTCCAGTGTCTCTTGAGAATATCTTCATTCTTTCCGGGACAGTTACATGGCCGGGTCGACAGAACAGCCCTGCTGGCCCACAGTGAAGAGCGAGAACAGTTGTTACGCTCTCAGCCTCTGGTCCTCGGATAGCCCACTCAGGTACCCTGCTTTCCCTCATGTTTGTCAGTACGTGGGTGTCACCGCTACATGGCTGTGATCATATACAATTGGATATCTTCCAACTTTCACTTCATTTTACATACTAAGTGTGTTTCTATGTTTTTAAAATACTTATTTTAACAGCTTGTTAATAAATGGTTAAACCCAGAGGTTTACAAACCATGGCTTGCGAGGTCTCCCAGCTTGCTTTCTGTTGCTATGATAAACACCACAACCAAAAGTGACTTTGGTAGTGGTGGGTTTGTTTGGTTTACACTTCCAGGTCACAATCCATCACTGAGGAAGTCAGGGCAGGAACTCAAGCAGGGACCTAGAGGAGGGAACAGAAGCAGAAACCATGGAGGAATGCTGCTGGCTTGCTTCCCCTGGCTTGCTGTTATCTTTCTTTTGTTGTTGTTTGTTTGAGTTTTGTTTTGGTTTGTTTTGCTTTTTTTTTTCTTTTTGATCTTTTTGAGACAGGGTCTCCTTGTAGCCCCAGCTGACCTGGAACTCGCTATGTAGACCAGGCTGGCCTCGAACTCACAGAGATCCGCCTGCCTCTGCCTCCCGAGTGCTGGGATTAAAGGTGTGCGCCACCACACCCAGCCTTGTTTTGCTTTTGTAAGAAATATTTTATTTATTATTTTTATTTTATGTGTATGCGTGTATTGCCTGCATGTAGGTAGGTAAGTGCACCAATGTTGTGCAATGCCCGAGGAGGACAGAAGAGGCTGTCGGATCCCCTGGAACTGGAGTTATGGACAGTTGTTAGCTGCCATGTGGGTACTGGGATTCAAACCTGGGTCTTCTGCAAGAACAGTCAGTGTTCTTAACCGCTGAGCCATCTCTCCAGCCCGTTTTGCTTTTTGATACAGGGTCTCACTATGTAGCCTTGGCTACCCTGGAACTCTCTTTGTAGCCAAGCTGATCTTGAACCCAGATGCAGCAGCCTCTGCTTCCTGAGTGCTAGGATTAAAGGCATGTGCCACCATGCCCAACTCAGTTAACTTTTCACACAGCACAGGCCCACCTGTCTATAGGATGGTACTACCCACAGTGGACTGCCCCCCCCACATCAATTAGTAATTAAGAAAATGCCCCCACAGACATAGCCACAGGCCAATCTGATAAAGGAAACCCCTCAGTTGAAGTTCTCTCTTCCCAGGTGCCTCTAGTTTGTGCCAAATTGACAAGAACTAACCAGCATGATTGATCCCTTGTCAACTTGCCACATAAATATGCCACTATGAAACCATAACCTATCTCTACTTTACCCCAAGGCCTCGTGTTAACATCACAATATAAAACAGAGTACAACTTTAGAAATCCTACAGTCCTTAAAAAATTCAAATACTTTTAAAAGTTCAATGTCTTTTTAAATATTTTCTATTTATTATTTTTATTTTATGTGTATGAGTGTATTGCCTGAACGTATGCAAATGCACCTGTGTTGTGCAATGCCCACAGAGGTCAGAAGTGGGTTTCAGGTCCCTGGGAACTAGAGTTAAGGACGGTTGTTAACTGCCATGTGGGTGCTGGGATTTGAACAAAGGTCTTCTGCAAGAACAGTCAGTGCTCTTAACTGCTGAGTCATCTCTCCAGCACCCAAAAGTTCGGTCTCTTTAAAAATACCTAAAGTTTCTTAATTGTGGACTCCTATAAAATTGGAAACAAATAAAATACTTTCTTATTTCAGAAGGGAGGAACCTGGTACAGTTAAGCAAAACCTAAGTCCAGTAACATAAATAGCTCAGTGTCTGGCTCTGGGACTCACTTGGCTCTGGGACTCTGGAGAACTTAGGCAGCTCCATTTCACTGGCTCTATCATCCACAGTACAGACAGAGCTTGTCTCATAGGCTCAGACTGGCTCCACTCCACACCTGTCACTGTCCTTGGTGGGTGTCCCATGATCCTGACATCTCCACTATCCCTGGGGTCTCCACTGCAACTGAGGCTGCACCTTCTCCAATGGCCTCCTGGCCTCTCTTTAGGGGCTCCAACCCTGCCCCATGGTGGCAAGTACCATGTTGGAGACTCTTACATATCACTTAGTTCAGCTATGAACTTGAGATGCAGCCTTGGCTCCCTGCGGACCACAGCTTCTGAGTACTGACCCTGGTTTTTCAGGCTGTGACTTACCCTTAGAGAGTCTATTTTACAAATATCTTTTGACTCAATTTTGAGGATACAGAATGTGTTCTTGGGTGGTCAAGTAAGCAATACCACCTGTCTAGCACCATCCATAAAACACAGACTTATGAATGACTTATTCCTAGGAATAGAAAGGGAACTGCCCTATATATACATTTCTCTACTGGGGATGGAGCTGGAGTGATAGCTCATACTCTTCCAGAGGACCCAAGTCTATTTCCCAACACCCATGTCAGGCTGCTCACAACCACCAGTAACTCCAGGTCCAGGGGACTTGATACCCTCTTCTGTCTTTCATAGGCACCAGCATACACATAGCATACACTCATACAGATATACATACACATAAATACAAATCAAAATAAATCTTTAAAAAACTATTGGGGTGAATTGAGGGTATATGGGGCACATGGGTGTATTAACATCATGCCAGGGAAACCAGGTCTCAGAACTTATGGGACATGCCAGACCAAGGAAAAGGTGTAACTCCCGTAGTTAGACCTCATAAAGTGGTGGACATCTACCACTGTCATGGTAACAGCCCCACACCAACCTGTCATCTGATACCCAATATGTGCATCAAGGACCAGCAGGCAGAGGACTTCCACCTATCCCTGGGGCTTCAACTCAGTCTGGACACTGCTGTTGGCATGGCTTACTGTCTATCCACCTGCTTGTTCATCTGCCATTCCTGCTCTAAGCTGCTACCTCAGACTGGACTCAACCCTGGGACTTCACAACCCTGGCTCCTCTGAGGTCTTAGCAGCGTCTTCTCCTCTGGGGCTGATTTGGGTTTGTTTGCCATATGCTCTACTTGAATTTCTATCAGCCCGTTCCTGAAACCTCTTGAAGTCTGTTTAACTTGTATTCATTCTGCAAACCACATATATGTATATACATAGACAGACACATATATACATAAACACATAGATACATACATAAACACATAGATAGGTACTTAGATAATGTAGATTTACTGTGTATAAAAGATACATTAATGTGTGATATGAGCGTTCATATTAGTAATCAAGATTGGAATAAAAGAATTTGCATACGCCTTGGTCAGACTACAAGATAGGCAGGATTATCTGGCAAATTGCTACCATCAAAATCTTTGCATCCTGATAATTTATTGTTATTCAGTAAATTTTGACATTGTGGGGAGACACAAATGTACAGTCTGTTTCTGGCACAGTGCAGCGCACTCATATTGTTTCAGGAGTGTGTACATGTTGAGCTGGTTACACATGTATGTGCAGATTTCTTTCTACAACATTTAATGCAAACATGCTCTTACAGTACTAGAACATAAAGATGGCCTTATCTGTCCTTCCTCTCCCCTATCAGAAGGAGCAGTAATTGAGCATTTGAAGTATACTAGGCCCAAGACTCCATCAGGAAGCATGATAAGACTCTCCTCATGGGGCCCGCATGCTAGTCACACAGCGACTCATAAGTCAGCATCCTATTGCAGCGTATTGTAGTTGAATAATGTAACACATAGTGAAGGAAACTGCATGGAGCACTTATGACAAAGAGTGACAGGGTTCAGAGGCACAGTACCTAGGATGGTGGTTGTGTGTGTGTGTGTGTGTGTGTGTGTGTGTGTGTGTGTGTGTGTGTAGGCTCCTCAGGAAGAGGCAACTGAGCTGGGGAACTGGAGAAGACACCTGGAGAAAGGGGACTTTTGCTGAGCCCATGTTTTGTGTATTTGAGGTACAGAAGAACCAATGGGGTCAGACCCAGCAAGCAGGGGTAGGAATGGATGAGCCTGACGGAGAGGCCAGGGCCAGTTGGTGGAGGATTTATAGGCCTTGGACAAGAGGTTGCAACCCTGATCCAATACACACAAAGTGGCTAGGGAAGAGAGACTAAGCATGTTCTGTGAAACCAGAGCAGGCTGTGAAACTGCGGAGAGAAAGCTCCAATTCCAGCTCCCTTAGAAGCCCTTGCTGTGGCCAGGGACGTCTGGGCTCAGAACAGGCAGCCTATAGGTGCTGAGCTGTCTGCAGAGGCATGCAATAGGCATAGATGGCAGAAGAGGCCAGAGCCCCGAAAGGGAGTCTGGTGATTCTGTGTGACATCAGTAGAGAAAAACAACCAAACTTGATAATAATGCTTAACAAAGTTTACAGCAGCAAAAGACCCACTTAAAATGTTTTAGAAGCAACCTGCTGGGATCCGAGCAATCTCTGGAAATGATTTATTTACATATAAAAATGAGACATTTCCCAACAGCCTTGAGACAGCTCCTGGGGCGAGGCTCTCATTGGTCGGCACCTACCAGGGGCCACAGGCTCTGGCCTTCCTCCCAGCAGCCTTGGCAGGGGGCTGATTGCTCTCCCAGGGGAAGCAGAGGCCCTGCCCGCAGGCATTTCCAGTTCCTTCTCCAAAATAAACCCTCATGAACATTTTAATGTGCGGCTGAGCATGAAGCACAGTCAACATTTCACTCCAGGAATGCAAATAAGCCCGTGAAGTGCGGGCCGGAGCTGGCTGCCTGGCCTAAAGTACCCTTCTGAAAGGCTTGAGTTGCGATCAGCAAGTGTCATTCTCTCAGTCTGGACTTGGAGAAACTGAGGCTCAGGGGTCTGGCCCAAGGTCCCGGTGGGAGGAAAGGCCACTACTGTTTGCTGTCTATCCTGTAGAATTGCTTGGGGCTTTCTTAGCTGACCTGAGCATGCTCCCCCTGCAGGGCAAACAGCCCTAAGACAGGCTGGTAAGTTGGGTCACACTGAGATAATTTGAGAGGCAGAATCTGACAGAAGCTTCTTGAGTCCGTGCTGGGCAGGCACTGGTGGCTCTTCTCTGAGACACAGGAATCTGCAAAGTGATCCTGGAGGGAAGGCAGCAGCTCTCCCCATGCCCAAGTCTCTCTCAGTCTGTCTCTTTCCTATTTCCCCTGCTGCACTGAGGTTCCTTCTTCCTCCGAGCTCCAGGCCCAGAACGTGAGGTTCTTATCCCCTGCCCTGGTCTGTCACACAGCAGGTACACAGATCCTATAGTTGTGAGCTGAACTGAATCATTATGTGTCCCTCCTCTCAGGGAGCACCTTTCTCCACATCCCCAGAGGCTCCTGAAGAAGTGGGACAAGCTAGTGGTTATGCCCTAGACAGGAACCTCAAAAGTCCTCAAGGTCTGGGCTGGGGGTGTCCCCTAAGACTCTGACCCATCAGGGACTTACAGGATATGGAAGTTTCTAGTCTCCCAGAGACACCCAGAAGTTGATGGGTCATAGAAGGAACTCCTAGGCTGTTGAAGGCCCCTCTAATGCCACTCATTCAACTTTCCACTTACCCTGGCCTGGTGGATACAGTGCTGGCACCCACCCTGATGGGGTGCTACCATTCTCTCCCCGTGAGTGACCTCTGCTAGCTTAGGTGACCAGGGGCTTGCCCTCAATCCCATGAGAAGATGGGCCCTGGAGCATAAGCAGGCTTGCCAAGAGGAGCCTGGCATAAATATCATGACAGGCCCCCTAGGTGAGGTGGGTCTTCTTCTCATAGGCCAAGAAGAAGGTCCCGCCCCAAGAAACCCCTCCCTTTCTAAGACAAATTTATTTAGAGGAAGAAGCTTCCCCTTTTTAGGAAGGTTATGCCTCCCCTTTCCTCACTCCCTGTACCCACCATCATTGCACTGAAAGGCATTTATCCTTTTCCCAGCATCCCTCACGGCAACAAACTTTTCCATACCGCACCAGGTAAGAGAATCTGCATTCTTTATCATTGAGGAGGGAGAGCACCTCCACGCTCGGTTCTCTTTGTCCCTATTCATCTTCTGATGGAACTGGGATCAGAGGGAGGTTCATCCATGTGTCCTGCAGACACCCATCAAAAGCAGAGGTTACTGTTTTCCCCTGGGTATCCAACACTGCAGTAGGGTCTCAGCAGCGACTCCTGGGCCCCCAGGGGTTGCCCCTTCCTGGGGACACAATTGAGGCATGGCAGGCAGGGGTGCTCAGCTGTCCCTGTGTGGTCACCCACTTTTCTCTCCCTCTGCTGGAGCAAGTGCCTGCTTCTCACTGTCTGGAGGACTACACCTCTCTGTAGATAAGAGGGTGGGTGACTTTGAGGCTGCCTTCCCCAAGCCTAGCAGTTTAGCACCATCTCAAGTCTAATCATCATCGTCGAGTTTCCGGGGGAGGACAAAGCTTCCCTCAGCACCCACCTCCTTCCATTTGCAAGAAGTTTGCTCAAGGCCAAGCACATTTGCACACCCTTGAGTCTGTCCATTGCACAGGTGCATGTCACTACTTCCTCTGAGCTCTGAATCCTAACAGCAGTTACAGTTACTGAGGATAGGTGATTCCATAGACTAAGTGTTGGTTACTTTATCTCATAGTACTCTGTGACAGTTAATATTGATTGATAACTAGACAGGCCCTAGAATCATCAAGGGACAAGCTCTGGGCATGTCTGTAAGGGATTATCCAGATTAGGTTAATCGAGATGGAAAGATTCATCCTCAGTGTGGGCAGCACCATTCTATGGGCTGAGATCCCAGACTTCACAGAAAGGAGAAAACGAACTCCACCAGCGTTCATCCCTCTGTGCTTCCTGACTGCAGATACCGTGTGACCAGCTGCCTCACATTCCTGCCACGGTGCTCAAACCGTGAGCCAAAATAAGCCCTTCCTCTCTTATTTTGTCAGGTAGTTGGTCACAGAGATGAGAAGGGGAGCTAATACAGCCCCTATGAGGCAGGCATGATGTCCCGTCACAGAGGATGAGACCCAGGTTCTGAGAGACCCAGTGGCCAAGGCCTAGAGATGAGATTTACCCATGACTCTGATCCATAGCCTGGGTCTGATCATAGGCAGCATTTCCACAGCTGATCACTAAAGACAATGATCTCTGCACAAAGAGGGCACCCTATATGCATTTTCAGGACATAGAACACAAAATGGTACCTCAGTGTATGTCCCCCATCATCAACCCCTGGTATACCACTGTATGACCCAAATCTAAGCCAAAGGGTCGGATTCTATCTTCAGCTCTATAGCTGAGATAAGTCACATTTCAGCTCTGAGCCTCAGTGTTTTCAACTGTAAAATAAGGAAAACTGACTCCTGTCCTGCTCTCCCTCTAGTACCTGACTTGAGTCCATCTGCTCCCTCACTCAAAAGCCACTATTCAGAAGAGGAGAGTTAGTGGGAAGGAAATTGGGTTTATTCAAGGGCTAGCACACTGAGAAGATGGGGGTAGAGGCTATTGGTTGCCTCAAAACATCCTAGGGGATTCAAGTTTGTCAAAAGGTTTATATAGATGGGGAGAAAAAGTGCAGGCACTGGGCAGAAAGACCTCATAACGGGCAAGATGTCATCCAGGGAACCTGTCCTGTCCTTTCCTATTCTTTTACTGACCCAAACATAAAAACTGACCTTGACCTTCTGAGGCTAGCTTCTGTAGTTCCTGAGACACTCTATTTTTCTGCAACTTAAACCTCACAGAAATTTGCATGCTCTGTGTTAATTGATGCTCTGGACTCAAGAATAGGAAGAGCATTGCACATGCTTACAGTTGTCTGAATGTCACCAGATGTTTGCATTCTAGAGCTCTAAACAAAGACTATTTAACAGCTAACATCTTAGCATCTTGTCTTTCTATGTTTATGAGTGTTTTTTTGCTTGTACATATATAAGTGCGCCCATGCATACCAGGCCTGAAGAGGGTTCTGGATCCCCTGGAACTGGGGTTACATACAGATGGTTGTTAGCGAACATGTGGGTGCTATGAACCTGAGTCCTCTGCAAGAGCAGCCAATGCTCTTAACTGTTGAGCTATCTCTCCAGCCTCCTCTTTTGGGGTGAGTTTAGATCCCAAGCTAACTAAGCAGTAGCTAACAGGTTTGAGGCTCACTCCCAAAGTGTCAATCATAGAGTTTTCAGCTATCTCCTAGAGAGTCTGCTTTCTCCTCCAACTCCCTAACTCCTGGCTACCCCAGCAGTTGGAAGTTCCAGCTCACAGAGGAGCCTGTGTGGACTCATTGTACACGGAGTCCTCTCTGGAGCCTGGCTTTTGTCTTTGGTGTGACTGAGAAGGCTCTGGGTCATAAAGGAATCTCAGCAAAGAGAACCCCCCAAGTGTCAGGCTCCTCAAATTCAGCCTGTTCAGAATTAAACCCTGCCTCTGCCCTTCACATTTCTTTACAGACAGTTCCACTCAGTAAACGGGACCCTCTACCCTCTGCACAGACTGCAGGGTCAACTCTGTTACCTTCCACTCCCTGCCTTCCCAGCACTCAGCACCCCTGTGTACCCAACATCTAGCACCTCTGTACATTCTATAACTCAGTACCCTACATCTATGTTACTATGTACCCCCAGAGTTCTGCAGTCAGCCCTCAGACAGGAACTCTTCTGTCTAGACACATAGTTATCGGTGGCATGGAAGGAGCCACCTCCTCCCTGTCCCTGTACTCACTCTCAAGGTTGAGATAGAGTTATAAACCGATTTAAGGTGTACAAATATAAGGATTGTGATTCAAGGCCACAGCAAGGCTGGCTGAGCACAAACTTGTCTCTGGAACTCCCTGCCGAGGAAGCAAGGTGAAAGTTCCTAGCAGCTCCACTGTTTTGTGGCCCTTGCTTTTCAACCTTTCTGAGCACCCACACTTTGCTGGGCCAGATCCTGGGGGATTAAAGGTAAGAAGGCAAAATCCCGTTTTCAAGTAATTCCCAGAGCAGTAGGACAGAACCACAGAACCAAGCTTAGTCAGAGAAGAGGCGACCTGGCTCTGAATGTATCCAAGTCATGGAATGACTCGGTGCTGCATGGCTGAGCCACCTCAGGAATATGAATCGATGCTGGCTGAGCCTCCTCAGGAGTCACTGATGCTGTCTGCACTGGCCACCTCCTTAGATCACCTTCTCCTGGCTTTGGCTTGCCCATAATGAAAACAAGAGAAGGGATCAGTTCCAGATGACAGTGTGGGATATCCTGTCCTCTCTTCCTGTCCAGTCTTCTGCAAGGACCCTCAAGTGTGGCAGTCTTCGAGAGCCTTCTATCCCTTCCCACAGGAGCTGGCTCCAGAGACCGGCTACAGCAGCCCAGGACTGGCTAGTGGCTCCATCTGGAACATCCTTCCCTTTGAGGCCCCTCCTCAGGGACACCAGCACTGGTCTCCAAGTAAACATCCCTACTCTGTCCACCCATGAACACTCTGCCATAAATGCAATCTATCACTTTGTCAGTTCATGCCTAA
This sequence comes from Nannospalax galili, assembly GCF_000622305.1. Taxonomy (NCBI): domain Eukaryota; kingdom Metazoa; phylum Chordata; class Mammalia; order Rodentia; family Spalacidae; genus Nannospalax; species Nannospalax galili. Next base: position 238,011 of record NW_008358490.1, read on the forward strand.
GGCACCTGAAGGGAAAAGATTTAACTCTCCTGTGTGCCTATAACAGAAACTTCAAGACTGGGCAGAGTGGGTACTCAGGAATGCCTGCCTGCAAATAGCATGAATGAGGAGGGAGATGTCCCTGTCAGCTCGGGATATCTGTTGTCATCTCATCACCACTGCACCCATATAAGTCTGGGAATTTCCCAGGAATCCTTTCTGTTATGGGTTATATTTGTCCATCTAAAATTCCTAAGCCATATCCTCAGCACTTATGAACCTTGTTTGGAAATATAACCTTGTTTGGGAATTGGGTATCTATAGGTATAATATTGTCATAAGGGAATAGGTTGGGTCCCTCATGAAATATAACTGATGCCCTTATAGGAAGGGGAAATTTCTACACAGACACACACACACACAAGATGAAGTTAGAGGTCAAGGAAATCCAAAGATTGCTCACGGACACTAGGAACTAAGCATCCTGGAGAACTTCTGACCTCTGAAAGTGTGAGATGAAGTCTTAGTCTGTGTTGTGCTGCTACAACAAAATATCTGAGTCTGGATCATCCATAAAGAACAGAAATTTGTTTCTCTCAGCTCTGGAGAGAAGCAAGGAGTCTGAGACAAAGGTTCTATAGATTGGCTAGTAGTCTAGTGAGCGCTATGCTATCTTCTGCTACCATGGTGATACCTGGAGGCTGCATTCTGCCAAAGGGAAGAGTGTGGCGTCCTCACAGGGTGGGCTGAGGACAGAGGGCAAGAGGACCAGTGCCTTCCTTTAGGCTTTTGATAAGGGTACTTTGTCCTGCTGTGCCCTCCTGATCGAGCAACCTAGAAACCCCAACTCCCAGCCCTGGGGATTAGGTTTTGATGTGACTTTTGGAGGGGTGCAGCATCCCAATCCAGTAGATGGTACACTGTTATGTAGGCTACTGAGTCTGGAGTGCTTTGTTAGGGCAGCCCTAGGGAACACAGCTTTCTGTTAGGCATTGCAGACGCCTTAGGTTAGAAGGTGGCCTTTCTCACCAGCCCTCCAGGGTAGGGGTGGACCACTCCCACTAATGTGCTACTGAGGAGCAGCTGAGCCTTGTGACCTCCTGCTGTTTGCTTCCCCTGCGTACTGGCTTTCCCATGTGCCCAGAGCTCCAGACCCCTGCAGTGGGGCTTTGGCTCAGGTTCTGTGTCTTCCACCATTTCCAGATCTTCACACTTCCAGCTGCTCCCCGCCCTGTCCACCCCACTTCCTCTATTACAGCGCCACTCAAATACCCTCCAGTGTCACTGACAGTGGCCTTGTTTTTCAACCCAGACAGACCCGCTTCAAAATGTCATGCCAGGGAGTCCTTGCTAAGCCAGACAGCTGCCAAACGCTGCCCTCACCCACTGGTAGTCCAAAAGGCAGTCACAGGCTAACAGGAATGGCTGGCAGATCTATGAAGTGGTTCACTCACAGTGACAATCACAGTGACAGGCATGTGGATGGATAAATGTTCCTTTCTCAGCCATCGTGGTGACCCCTGTTCATACCCACCCAGAAGAGCCCTCTCAGTGGGGCGACCTTGTCACTCAGCCGGTGGAAACAGGGGCTGCATCCTGATAGGGCTTTATCTGCTGTTTACAAAGCCAGGAAAGGACAGAGGCTTTTCTAGGATGCTTGTGGCCGGGCTGTCCCTTGAGCCCCGCCCCAGGGGACCAGATGCAGATGCCACATGGGCTTGAGGGTGACACGTGTGGCAGGACTCTCATCAGATCCCAAACGCACACTGACACTCTCCCAACCACCTGTCCTGGAAAAACGTCCCTAACTAAGCCATCAGACAAGTCTCATGGCTGAGGAAGGTTGAGTACTTCGATTTCAAAACATACCTAAAAGAGCCAGAACCCAGATGCAGCCAGCACAAAGCCCATAGGCTAGCCCGAGGTCTGAAGACATCCATTTCCCCGCACAAGGGACAGGCTGCTCTCCAACTGAGAACCATGCTCTGGGCACACTGGAGTCATCTTTCTTTTGTCCCAAGAGGCACCTAGCATCATTCCCATTTTCTAGATGGCAAAGGGAACCCCATATGAGCTAGTGATGTGCTTCATGTCCCACACACAGTAGGTAGTGATATCCCTTCCAACATCAGAGCTGAGTTTCAAGCCCTAGTGAATGGGGGCCCACATTGGGGACGCAGGTTGTTGGCTCCCCAGGGGGGCTGTCTGGGACTTGAGGATGCATAAATCTGTTATAGTGCCTACACAGCCCAACTGGAAGCAGCTCTATTAATCACTCCCCTTCACACTCCTCAGAGACCGCCCTCTGGAGTTTCTCCCTCATGTTCCCATAATGCATGTTGATTGATCAGCCACAGTCCAAATCCCAGCTACTCCATGTACCAGCTCTGTAATGTTGTGAAGATTCGCCCTGTCCTTGGCTGGTTTTCTCATATGAAAGATGGGAAGACACAGAAGTTATCCAGAGTTGTTATGAGTGTGGAAAGATGCTTGGTGCAACGCCAGCACAGAAGAACTCAGTAAATATTAACTTGCTGCAGCTTACTGTTGCCATTGAGCAAGTGTCCGAGTCTCATAGACACCATAAGATTCTAAACGCCTGAAGGTTACAGAGCTTTCTAGCACAGGTCAAGATATGTAGTAGATACCCAATAAAGTTCATTGCATGCATAAATTAAGTTTATAAGCAACCAAATCCCTTAATCAATAATAAGGGAATGGATGACAATGATTATAGCACCAATACTATAAATAACAATGCTATTGATCACTTGTGGAGTGTTTAACATTTATCAAGACTCAGACTAAGCACTTAGAGGAATTATCTCATTCAACTGTCACAATAGTTACCCCTGAAGTAGTTGCCTTTGCAACAAAAAACCTCAGACTCAGTGATTGGTTCCTGTTTTGGGGTTACTGAAGAGTGAAGCTGCCATTTTACTTTGGGGTTTTCTGATGCAAGAATTCACACTCTTGACCACCACTCTGTGTTGGTTTTCTCTTGCTAGACTGGAAACTTCTCCAGAGAAGTGATTCAGCTTTGTTCCTGATATTTTTTCCTGGCATTAGGCAAAGGACTTCACATAAAGTAGGTCCTCAAAGAAATAATTATTGGTTGTGTTTATGTGGATGGCTGGATGAAATGGACAGATGGATAAATGGTTGGTTAGATGAATGGATGGGTGATTGGTAGATGGAGCAAAGAGGTGGATGGACAGATGAATGGATGGATATATGCATGGATGTATTATTGGATGGACGGATGGATGGATGGATGGATGGATGGATATATAGATGGATAGATGGACAGATGATGAGATGGATAGATAAGTGGGTGGATGGATAAATGTACATATGATAGGATGGATGGATGAATAGATGAATGGATGACAGGATGGATGGACGACAGGGTAAATGGCTAAACAGATGAGTGGATGGGTGACAGGATGGATGGATGGTGGGTAGAAGAGTGAATGTTTTTCCCTGTTACACTTTGGAGTAACACTTGAAGAATTCAGGCACAGGAAGATGTTAGAGCCAAATGTACATGACGTAAAAGATTTGGGAAAATAGCTGTTGCAGCACTGTTTCTGGAAGAAAAATCGAAATGGGGAAGGAACATCTGTGTTACAGGAAGAGGCGTCCCTTTGTTCATCATCTTCTATTCTGAAAGGGCCCAGGACTGCACACTGAAGACACGAGTTGGATTTCATTAAGGTGAAATAGATTTCCTAGCACTAGAAGAGCTGGTTCATTCATTTAACACGTTCTGCACCAGCAGAAGATATGAAAGGTGCTGCCAGGCTCAATCCGTCGGGTACGGGACCAGATTCTCCAGCCTGAGCGATGCTGTATTCTCAGTGCCTGCTCTGTGCCTGCCCCTGGGCTGGGAGTTGAGTATACAGAGATGAATCAGTCAGAGCCTCTCTCTGTCTCTGGAAACTCAGGCTGAGAGCCTCGGAGCCCCTGCCACCATGGCCATTAAGCACCACCTCTGACTCCTCACTGCTGATGGAGCTTCTCCCTTCCCCCGACTCTTGGAGCTCTATGTAGCAAAAGCCAAGTGTCTTTCGACTGTTTGCTGACTTCATGGCTGGACCCGAGAGTGGCCCGTCCCCTGACTCCTGACTAGAACAGTTACCATGACCCATAGCTGTACAGCATCCTCACCTCCCTCTCCCCTCCTCTCACCTACAGCCCCAACCTCCTTAGGAATAGGCCAGGAGATTTGGTGGAGGCCTGGGGAGGTGACAGGTGAAAAGACTCAGCTAACCTTTTAAGTATAATTTTTCAGCTTAGGCAACTAGCTCAGCTTCTAATAAAAGACTGAAATCTAAATCTTTCCTTTGTGCTTCCTGGCTCAGGAAACACTTTTCTAAGGGTCACTATTATCCCACTTGATCTTGGTGATGACTGGAAACTTAACAGTGTAGGGCTTCCCACTGCCAGACAGAAAATAGTACTGAAGAGATTATGTGGCATCCAGGACGTAGATTAGAATCTGTCTTCAGGCACACCTACCCAGCTGTGTTAGATCCTGTGGGAGCTGGGCGGGAAGACCTGGACACAGCCCACTGAAGAATGTTCTGCAGTCTGCTGCCACACAGCATCTGTTCAGCCATCTCCTCCGGTAGGATCTCCTCATCAGACCCCCACTCATCCTTCCAGGTCCCACCAAAATGTGACCTCCTTTGAGACAATTCCGCACTACTTGCAGGCAAGCTGAGTCTATGATTCTCTGGGCTGTCACACTTCCTGGACTGCTGTTCTGGGTTTGCTACTCACCTTTCTGTTTGGGTTTTAAGTTTCTTAGGGACAGAATTTTCATCTTTCATCTCGGCTTCTCCAACCCCTAGCACAGGACCCGTCCCAAAGACAAACACACTCTTTAATGTTTATGGCCTCAACCAACCAATCAGATCGTTACGCCCCACATATTTATTATTCAGAAAGCAGATTTGCACTTTCCTTGTTTACTTACCCAATTATTATTTTTTTAATTTTTTATTGAATTTTTGTGTATTTCATACGGAACATCTTAATGGACTTTATGCTCCCTTCCCCACTGGCAACCGCCCATAGCCCGCCCCCACCCCCACTGGAATTCATACATTCTGTCATTTGTATTAAGGCCTATCATGTCAAGTTAGTGTCCCCAGATGTCCCTGAGTGCAAGATCATCCACTGAGGTCCAGTCAGCCTATCTAGAGTCCCTTTCTTAAAGAAGATCAGCTCTCCCTCACCCAGCAGTAATCAGCTGCCAATTGGATGGGTCCTGTGCATTGTGCATTGTGCATTGAGTTTGGATGGGTCCTGTGCATTGTGCATTGTGCATTGAGTTTGGATGGGTCCTGTGCATTGTGCATTGTGCATTGAGTTTGGATGGGTCCTGTGCATTGTGCATTGTGCATTGAGTTTGGATGGGTCCTGTGCATTGTGCATTGTGCATTGAGTTTGGATGGGTCCTGTGCATTGTGCAAGCTGCCACCATTGCTGTAGGTTCATATGAGCAAGGTCGCAGGAGCCTGCAGGACTCTGTTTCCATATGGTCATGCACCTCCTCCCTGGCTCTTAACAGTCTTTCTGCCCCTCTTCCGCAATGGTCCCTGAGCCCTGGGAGGGTGGAGTTTAATATAGGAGCCCTGTCCAAGAACCCACACTCTGTAGACTTTTATTCTCTACATTTTGGCCATTTGCGGCCTTTTGTGTTCCTGACCCTCTGCTGCATGAAGGAGCTTCATTGAGGAGAGTTGAAAGATGCATTAGTGTTCTCTTCATCCCTTGTTCTGTGTTCCCTGAGTCTTAGGTGTAGAGTTTGCTTCGTAGATGTGCCACTTAGGCTCGGGGAATTCACAGACGATCTCTGTGTGTGCCCAGTTATGGAACTCTGTAATAATCTCTGTCTGTTGAAAAAGAAGCTTCTTTGATGGGTAGTGACTGGGATACTTGTCTGTAAATTTAAGGATCCATGTTTTGCACGTGGTAAGAAGCTACATTTGTCTAGGGATGTGACAGCCTTGGGGTTTTCTCTAAGATCTATGACCTCTCCAGCCACGTGTATTTGGTTATGGTTAAAGGATCACACTTGAGTTTCCTCGCATTGAGCGAGCTTATAGTCCAATTAAGTAGCTGTTGATTGCCCCCAAGATAAAAGTGCCACTACTTCACCAATGTTGTAGGCTATGCCAGCCATTTTGAGGAAGACACCAGAAGATGAAAGTACCTCTCATGCTCATGGATTGGAAGAATTAATATTGTAAAAATGGTCGTTCTACCAAAAGGCATTTATAGATGCGATGCAACGCCAATCAAAATCCCCATGACATTCTTTACAGAATTAGAACAAACCATTCTAAAATTCATACGTGCTGGATAGCTTTAGTGTCAACTTGACACACCTGGATTGAGGGAGCTCAATTAGGGAATTGCCTCCATAGGACTGGCCTGTGGCCTTCTCTGAGGGGCATCTTCTTGATGAGAGATGTGGGAGGGCCCAGCCCACTGTGGGTGGTGCCACTCCTGGGCAGGTGGGCCTGTGTTGCATAAGAAAGTAGGCTGAGCAGGGGCAGAAGAGCGAGCTAGTAAGCAGAGTAACTCTATGACCTGTGCTCCACTCCTGCCTCCAGGTTCCAGCCCCGAGTTCCTATCTTGAGCTCCCTGATGAACTGTGACCTGGGAGATGTAAGCTGTATAAACACTTTCCTCCCCAAGTTGGTAGTAGTCAGAGTATTTTGTTACAGCAATGGAGAAACAAACCAGAACAGAAATTGGTACCAGAGAGTGAGGTATTGCTGTGACAGACCATATAACATGCTTTTCTACAGCCAGAACTGTTGTGCCATTTACATATTAGCCACACAACAAGACTGTTACTA
>NW_008358490.1:244980-319517 GCF_000622305.1 Nannospalax galili
ACTTGTTGATTGTTGACCTTAATTCCTGAGCAACTGATGTCTGATTTTCACTGAGGTCTTTGATCCATTTGGAGTTGACTTTTGTGCAAGGTAAAAGATAGGGATCTAGTCTCATTCTTCTACAGGTGGAGATTCAGTTTTGCCAGCACCATTTGTTGAAGAAACTGTCTTTCCTCCACTGTGTGTTCTTGGAATCTTTGTCAAATAATGAGGTGACTGAAATTGCATGTACTCAGGTTTGGATCTTCAATGATGTTCCATTGATATATATGTCTATTTTTGTGCTACTACCATGCCGTTTTTATGACTATAGCTCTGTAGTACATTTTGGTATAGTAATCCCCCCCATTGAGCTTTGTGCTCAGGGTTGCTTTGGCTATCTGGGGTGTTTTTTCTAATTCTGTGAAGTGTGTAATGGGAATTTTGATTGGGATTTCATTGAATCTATATATGACTTTTGGTAGGATGGTCATTTTCACAATATTAATTCTTCCAATCCATGGACATGGGAGGTCATTCCATCTTCTGGTCTCTTCCTCAATCTCTTTCTTTAAAGCTCTAAATTTTTCATTGTAGAGGTCTTTGCTGTCTTTGGTCAGGTTTATTCCAAGATATTTTAATTTTCTGAGGCTATTGTGAATGGGAGCATTTCCCTGTACTGTTTCTCTGCTTTCTTGTTATTGGTATATAGAAAGGCTACTGGTTTGTGTAGATTAATTTTGTAACCTGCCACTTTACTGAAAGTGTTAATCAGCTCTAGGAGTTTTCTGGTAGAATTTTTGTGATCTCTTAGGTATAGTATTGTATCATCTGCAAAAAGGGATAATTTGACCTTTTCTTTTCCAATTAGTACTCCTTTAATTTCCTCCTCTTGTTTTATTGGTCTAGCAAGAGATTCAATCACTATGTTGAAAAGGAGTGGAGATAGTGGACAGCCTTGTCTGGTTCCTGATTTCAATGGGAATGCTTCCAGTTTTTCTCCATTTAGAATGATGTTGGCTGTGGGTTTGTTGTATACAGCTTTAATTATGTTGAGGTATGTTCCCCTCCAGTCCAGTTCCCTCTAGGACTTTTATCATGAATGTGTGCTTACTTTAATCAAAGGCCTTTTTTCATTTATTGAGATGATCATGTGATTTTTGTCTTTGAGTTCATTTATATGATTTATGACGCTTATTGACTTACGTATATTGAATCATCCCTGCATCTCTGGAATAAAGCCTACTTGATTATGGTGGGGTGGATGATCTTTTTGATGTGTGCCTGTATGCAGCTTGCAAGTATTTTTTTTTCTTTTTTTATCTTTTTTAAAATTTTTAGTAACTACATGATTAGAAGAAGCATTTCACCACAGCTTTAACACATTCACTAACACACTCCAGAGCAAGAGTACATCTCTTTCACAAGTGGCTGCAAGTTTCTAGGTTCACAGTTGAATTAATACAGTTATACAATATTGAACTCAGTATAAGCCCTGTAAGACATAAAATTGAATGAGTTTTTAACCTTTAAAAAAGATCTCCATTTCATTTTAGAATATGTTGTTCCTTGCAGAAAGACTCATTGTTTTTGCTACTAACACTAAGATGTTGGCACGTGTATAGTTGAATAAGGTGATTTGGGATATTCTGTGTAATACACACACACACACACACAAATCAACAAATTTTTTAAAATGTATTATATTTGAGGAGGAAGCATGGAAATTTACATCATGCTAATTAGTAGAGGTGATAAACATTACCATTGAAATCTACCTGATAACTTTATAGACATACACAGGCACCAAGGATCCAAGTACAACCAACTATGACTAGTAATAATCAGATACATATAGGTTAGAGCTGCATGTGCCAACATCTCAGTGTTAGTAGCAAGAACAATGAGCTTGCAAGTATTTTGCTGAGAATTTTTGCATCTATGTTTACTAAGGATATGGGTCTGTAGTTTATTTGTTGCATCTTTAGCTGGTTTTGGTATTAGAGTGATGCTGACTTAAATAGAAGGAAGTTCTCCCTTTGTTTCTATCTTTTTAAATAATGTCTGATAGAATTCTTCTGTAAATCCATCTGGTCATGGACTTTTTTTAGTTGGGAGTTTTTGTATTATTGTTTCAATTTCCTTACATATTATGGGTCTGTTTAAACTGTTGATCTCTTCTTGGTTTAGCTTTGGTGTTTCCCATGATTTTAGATATCCATCTATTTCTTTTAGGTTTTCCAAATTTAATAGAGTATAGGTTCTTAAAGTATTCCCTTATCATGTTCTGGATCTTTTGTATGTGTATTGTGATGTTTCCCCTTTCATCTATGATTTTGTTTATTTGAATTTGTTTTCTTTCTTTCTTTTGGTTAACTGGGCTAAGGATCTATCTGTTTGACTTTTCAAAGAACCAGCTCTTAGAGTCATTGATTCTTTGTACTGTTTTCTTTGTTTCTATTTCATTGATATATGCTCTGATTTTTGTTCTTTCTTCTCATCTGCTGGGTTTGGGTTTAACTTGTTCTTGCCTTTCCAGAGTCTTGAGTTGCAATGTTAAGTCATTTATTTGTACTCTTTCTGATTTTTTAATGTAGGCACTTAGAGCTATCAATCAAAGCAGAGAACTGCCTATGCTATAATGTCCTTAGCAACTGAACTCCTCTAACCCCATAAAAGGAAGCCCTGACCCATAATGAGGGCCGCCGAGTACCTTCACTCATGTGGCTGCTCCCTTGCAGTGGATTCTGATGTTTTCTATTGCTTTGCTTTAGAGTTTCCTTGCTACGTGTGCAAGTCAGTGTGTGCTTTTATTTCATATCTTTGAATAACAGCCAAGAACCAGGGTCTGGAGAGATGACTCAGCAGTTAAGAACACTTGCTACTCTTACAGAGAACCAGAGTTTGGTTCCCAGCCCCGACATGGAGGCTCAAAACTGCGTGTAATTCCAGGATCCTGACACCCTCTTCTGGACTCTGTGGGCACCTGCACTCACACATACACATTCTCACACACATAATTAAAAATAAAAGAAATCTTTTAAAAAAGAAGTCACTGAAGAATTTTTTAAAGAGAGGTCAAGAATCTGGAAATGCAGGACCCAGACCATCAATAATACTGTGCCTCACACAGAACCAGCTTGGCTCAGGAGCCTTGCAGCCATGAGCTACCAGAATCCACTTGGCCAGCCACACCCCCATATATAGCCTGTTCTCTGTCCTATCTACTTCACTCACTGTCCTCATTCTGTCCTTCCTGATGACAGCTGTGAAGCAGTTTTCTGATATGTTTGGAAATAGGAACTTTGTGTGTCCTTATGGAAGACAGGATTGGTAATTCACCTGCTACCAAAGTTGCCGATGGTCTATTCCAGGATCCAAAAAGACTGAGCGTCTCCTCCTTTCCCCCAATCTCCTGGCACCATGGAGCTGAGGGTGGAGGCAGAAAAAGACAGGTCAGCAAAGAACTTTCCAGGGCTAAGGCACATGGGCCCCCAGGCATGGTGACAATGCAGTGCAGGCTTCCGAAAGAGGTCACCAGGCAGATTAAGAAGCCAGGGGCTCTGGCGCCCACCAAGAAGAGAAGCTGCCCTGGTTTAAATCACAACACTAGGGCTCTGCCATGGTGGCAACCTGCCTGGAAGGATTTCAGGGCTCCATGAGGTGCTAGGGAAGTGGCCTTGGCACTGGCTGCCTTCAGCTTATTCACCATGGGCAGTCTCACTGGTTTTCTCTGTGATGTGCAACAGGGTTGCTTACCCTCAGGTCACTGCAGCGCTGGGGTGCAGATCTGTAGAGAGCACTTCAGAGGTTGGGACTCCAACACTCTGTACCAGCAGGGTCTGAATGTCACCCTGCTATTCACCACAAAGCCACTGTCCCAAACCAGGCAATGGTTCCTCACTGTTCAGCAGCACAGCCAGTGAGTGGACACATGCTTGCTGGGGAGCTGGGTGAGCAGTCAGCAAGTCATGGACAAAAGTTGGACTTGGTGACTTTGGTCTTGGAAATGTGAGAACTCAAAGCGCCCTCAGATACCAGTGTGGCTGGAGCTCAGGTGGCTGCTGGGTATGGGGGAGGAAGGGTCATAAATAGCCTGGGAGCCCTGCAAGGATTAGAAGTGCCCATCTGGGAACAGAAACGGAATGCCTAGAATAAAGAAAAGCTCAGCAGCTGTAAGGCACAGGGAACTCTTGGAGACTGAGTGGGAGACCCAAGAACCCTCACCGTACAGTCAACGCGAACTGCAATGAGGGCTTCATTTATGTGAAAAGGAAGCCTTCTATTTCCCCATGGAGACAAAAACGAGGATCCAACCCACAGCTAAAGGTCTGGAGAAGATCCCCAGACTTGCAAAAGGGTTTCCTCCAGAGGAGATTGGGCATGACAAGGGACAGTAGGACAATGGGTTGGGTGGGAACAAGAAGGAGTTTTGAGGGACTAGAGTTTACTCAGCGCTTAGAAGTATTGGCTGCTCTTGTAGAGGAGCTGGGTTTGTTCTCAGCACCCACATGGTGGCTCACATCCATCCAAAACATCAGTTCTGGGAGATACATCACCCTCTTCTGGCCCCCTCAGGCACCAGGCACACATGGTGCACATACATGCATACAGGCAAAATGCTCATACACATAAAATAAAGATTAAAGGAGTGTTGATTGACCTATATTTAAATTGCTTACAGTCAAAATGCAATTATGTGTTCCTTGAACAATTAAAAACAATTGTGTATTGGAGCTGGAGAGATGGTTCAGAGGTTAAGAGCACTGGCTGCTCTTGCAGAGGACTCAGGTTTGACTCCCACCACTATGGCACTGCAGCTAACATCTGTCCATAACTCCAGTTCTAGGGGATCCAGTGCCTTCTTCTGGCCTCCACAGGCACTGCACAACATAGGTGCACTTACATATGTGTAGGCAATACATTCATACACATAAAATTAAAATAATAAATAAAAATATAAAAAATAATAATCATTCCTTTTTCTATTCTTTGTATTGTTTCAAGTACTCTCCGACAGGCTGGTTTTGTGGACACGAATTCTTTCAGCCTATTTGTGTCGTGGAAGATTTTTCTTTCCCCTTCAACACTCATAGACAGTTTTGCTGGATAAAGTAGTCTAGGCTGGCATCGATGGTCATTTAAAACTGGGAATATTTTGGTCCAGGCTCTTCTGGCTTTATAGTCTGCATGGATAATCCGCTGTAATTCTGACGGGTTTTCCTCGTTTTCCTGCTGCAGCTTTCAGTACTCTCTATTTTGTACGCTTAGTGCTTTCACTACGATGTGCCGTGGGGAGTTTCTTTTCTGGCCCCGTCTATTCGGTGTTCTGTGTGCTTCTTGTATCTGTATGGGCATGTCTTTCCTTAATTCTGGGAAATTTTATTCTACAATCCTGTTGAAGATCTGGTTAATACCATTAAATTGGTCCGTTGAGTTTTTCACATCCTTCTTCATTTCAGCCTGAGTTTTCTTCACTGTCTCTCTTTTGTGAATCCAGCCAGAAGTTTATCCCTATCTTCTTTCAATTCTTTGATTTGTTCATTTGTATGTTCTTTAAATTCCTTGAATTCTTTGATCATGTTTATGATTGTTCTTTTAAATTCTGTGTACTGGGTTATCTCTAAGGTGTCTTCCTTGTAGAACTCTTTTATAGGACTGGTGGTGTTTGGTGGGAACATATTTCGCATATTATTATTTTTCTGTTGTGATTTTGACATGTGGATTTTTTCTTTATTAATTATGTTTCTAGTATGAAACTCAAGCTTTCCTTTGCTGTGTTGGAATCTGCTTCTTTTTGTATTATTGGTGTGCCTTTGTTGTTTTCTTACTGGGTATGTAAAACTGGTTGTTCTAGGCTTCAGGTTTTCTCTTTTGATTTTATATTGGAGGGACCAGATAGCTTCAGTTCAGCTACTCAGGACCTCCTGCACAGTGACTATAAGAGCCATTGGTGACTTCTAGCACATGACACAGGCACCAGGCCTTGCTAGTAAGATACCTTTAGAAGGAAAGCACGTGCCCATCCACTGAAAAGATCAGGGCAAGGGAAGAAGGACCTTGACAAAAGATAGGGAGAGGAGTTATGGGCAGGCAGGCGAGAGAGAGAAGGGAAAATCAGAGAAGGCACCCAAGAAGAGGAATAACCAACTGCCATTCAAAGACTCTTCTACTCCTGCCTCCCTTCCACTCAAGCTCCTAGTCATCAGCTTGTGTGGCCTGGGGCTGGTCCCTGGCAGTGTCTGGGGAAGTCAGTGGGGCTTGGTACATCCTCTACCCTGCAGCAGGCTGGCCCTGTCCCTCTGACTGCATCTCCCACCAGGACTTGTAAGAATACCCAGTGGCCACAGGACTGCCATCCTCTGACTAGCTTGACCCACAAAGTATAGCACCGAGCCCTTGGATGCCCAAAGACCCCCACCCAACCAGAGCCCCCCACTAGCACTGTCCTAAGGAGCAGAGAGATAATGACTCAGGGGAGGGTGCAAAAAAGCAAAAGGGGGCAGATGGAGAGGACAGAGTGGGGGAGAGACTCAAAAGACCCAGACATGCAGGCAGAAGGGGGAGACTAGAACCATGAGCACAGTTCTCAGCACCACATTCACTTGCAGGCCATTCCACAGCATGTGAGCGAGAGGCTGGGGGTGGGGCAGATGCTTCTATGGTTAAAGAGGAGGGCCCAAAGGGCAGGATTCAGTGAGAGCTTCCTGGTGCTTCCACAGGGACAGGCTAGTACAGGTGAGATGAGTCTTCAGGGCAGCCATTACAGAAGACAGCTAATTGAGAGTCCAGACAGAGGGGCTTTGAGGGAACAAGGGAGATGGACGAGCTGGAGGCCTAGAGGTGACGGGACCTAGGCAAGAACATGGAGGGAGGGAGACATGGACAGAGAAAGAATGAGGGAGAGAGAGTGAGGGAGAGATGAGAGAGAGAGAAGAAACAGAAAGACCTGTACAGAGAGAGACAGACACCAGGGAGATGAGAGACAGAGAAAGGAGAGAGAGAGAGAGAGAGAGAGAGAGAGAGAGAGAGAGAGAGAGAGAACAGAGAACAAAGACAAGAGACACAGAAAGACCTGGACAGAAAGAGACAAGAGAGCACTTTGTGGGAGGAGCAAGCAGGGCACAGAGCAGTCTAGAGGCAGACCTTAGGGGATGGAACACCCTAGGGGCTGAGACCCCTGAGGAGAACTTGGAGTGGGCCAGCCTGAGTCAGCGCCCTCCATGCTGGCTGAAGCCTGTGGTAGAATGTGTGGCCCCAGTGCTCAGCCCAGACGCTGCTCTCTCAGAAGGCCTTGACAGCTGCCAAAGCCAGAGCTCAAAGTCCCTGGGGAGAGACACTCGCCCTGTGGCACACACAAATTAAGTAACTCACAGAGGAAGGCTAGAAATCTGTCACCAAGCAGCAGACCCATTGCCCCCCGGAAGGAGCCACATGTATGACTAAGTTTCCATCAGCTTCTGGAAGGCAGGGACATGCATCAGGGGTTGTGACCACAGTCACAGCTTGCCTACTGGAAGACAAGGCTGGGATTAAGCTCCCAGAGCTACTGAGCTCTTTTTAAATGATTTGCCATTAATTCTACAGCTTAGCAAGTGCTTTCCAGATGAAAGGTCAGTTGGGAGACCTTGGAGGCTCTATTTCACAGGTGTTAATGCCGACTCAAGCCCACAGGCTGACACCTCCTTTGATTCTCTTGGACCCATGCCTATGATGACGACAGAAGTTCTAGTCAGCCACAGCAGTTCTGTTTCTATCTTTTTTCTTTGTGGCCTAAGTTGTCTCCATTTCTGCTCCAGAAGATTCACAGTGGTCAAACATCTATTCCATCTTCTAAGGACCAAACTGACTCACCTAGATGTTATGATCCATGGAGATCTTCCCAAAGCAGGGATACAAGCTGACATTGCCTCTGCCTAGATGCCTTCTGTGGCTCCTGTTGACCATATCACCCTGTCCACCTGGTCAGCCTTCAGCCCCAGAGACATATTTAGGCAGAATTCTTTTTCTAAATTTTTAAAAAAATTTTATTTTATGTGCCTGCATGTATGTAAGCTCACCTGTGTCATACAAAGCTCATGGAGGTCAGAAGAGTGTGTTGAATACCCTGTAGCTGTAGTTACAGATGGTTGTTAGCCACCATGTGGGTTCTGGGAATCAAACCTAGGTCCTCTGCAAGAGCAGCCAGTGCTCTTAATTACTGGGCCACCTCTCCAGTCCCCTCTAATTTTTTTTTGATTTATTTATTTGTATTTTATGTGTATGAATATTTTGTCTGCATGTATGTAAGTGCACCATGTGCATGCAATGCCCATGAAGGCCCAAAGAGGGTGTTGGAGCCCCTGGAACTGGAGTTCCAGACGATTGTTATCTGCCATGTGGGTGCTGAAAATCAAACCCAGGTCCTCTGAGCCATCTCTCCAGCCCTGAGGAAAAATTATTTGTCCCATCTGAGCTCTCACACGTGTTCCCAATAAACTTTGGCATGACATTTTGCTTAAGCAGCTTGGACTTGTGTCACCCAAATTCCCTCTGGGTCACTTGCGCTATCACACAAACCATATAACATATCTTTATGTGCATTTATTAACTTACAAAGGAATGAGTACCCAGTGCCTAGCCCCATGCCGCGACTCAGAGCCCGCCATATCAGACTGCACCACACCCATAGTCACCACTAGCATTCACTCAGACCTCCGGGGCCAGCCATCTCGCCCCAGGTCCACAAGAGTCAGTCCATTCTGTCCTTGAGCTGCTGCGGCTGGCTGCACGTTCCCCACACCACACACACTACCCACGGCTCACTGCTTCCATCCCAAGATGGCTCCCAGCAGCCCCTTCATAGTCCATGCTCCATGGCAGGCCCTGCCCACTGGAGGAACTAGCCAATTGGGAGACAACTTGTAATTCAAAGCTGAGACATCCCTGCCCTGAACCTCTCTCCAAAACCCCTTCACACTCCATTGTACTCAATGGGCTTTGGACATAACCAACTGAGGGTGGTTCGCATGGCCTTCAAAAGCCCCTCTGGGAGGCCACTCTCCTTCTGTAGCCCTCTTTTCCCCTCTTTGAGAAAGTAGGATTCCAGCACCGAGATAATCCCCAAATCTTCAGCTCCCTACCCAGCATGCCCCTTGCTGTGCTCTACAAAGCCTTGTTTAACTTGGCAAGCTCAAAATCAAACTCATTATCTCCTTCCCTACCGGACTACATCCCTGTCCCCAAATCTGCACTAACAGTGTCTAGTCTCCAAAATCAAACTCATTATCTCCTTCCCTGCCGGACTACGTCCCTGTCCCCAAATCTTCACTAACAGTGTCTAGTCTCCAGTTCAGACAGCTGAGTCTCCCTGGCTCCCCTTGTCCCTCACTCCCTGTACCCCAGAGGTTGCCAATGACAGTCCTATGTGCTTCAGAAGTGTGTTCCATGTTTGTCCTCGTCCTTCCCCATCACTCAGGACTCACCACCTCCTGCTTAGCATGTTCCCAAAGCTCCTCTCTAGCCTCCCTGCCTACTGTCTCTCCTCTCTCCAATCTATACCTTTGTCTCTGAAAGCAATCACTTCAGTAAATCTATAACCTGAATTGACACATACTCCCACCATGACTGAACCAGATTCATCACTTCTATCTGTAGTTTCACTCCTCCTCTGCCATGCCCGGCCCTTTCTCACCTCTGGATTTTTGTACGAGCAGTTCCCTCTGCTCCCAGGTGTGCATTAGCAGTCACAGTATTACATCAAAATGCACGTGCACGTGTGTGTCTGTGTGTGTGTGTGTTTCTCTTCCAACAATCCGGAACCTGTTTGAGTTGTTAGCCCAGAGTCCAGCTCAGTTATTCTCAAATATTTGTTGAATGAATACAAAGTGAATGGATGGATAATTAGATGGATTGAATGGGTAGATGGACGATGGATGGATGGATGGATAGGTAGATAGATAGGTGGGTGGGTAGGTGGATGTATGGATGGCTAGATGGATGGGTGGATGGGTAGATTGGGTGATGAATATTGGATGAGTGGGTGGGTGGGGGATTGATGGGTAGGTGGATGGTTGGATGGGTGGGTAGATGAATGGATTAGCTAACTGGCTGGCTGACTGAGTGGGTAGATGTATAGATGGATGAATGAAGATGGGTGAATGGTGGGTGGGTGGGTGGATGGATAGGTGGATGGGAAGACGGGTGAATGGGTGGGTGGGTGGATGAATAGATGGATGGGAAGATGGGTGAATGGGTGGATGGATGGATAGATGGGTGGGTGAGTAGATGGACGAATGGTATGCTGGATAGCTTCAGTTGTCAGCCTAACACATCTGGGAAGAAGGAACCTCAACTGGGGAATTTCCTGTATGGGATTGGCCTATGGCCATGTCTGTGAGGCATTTTCTTGATTGTTGAGTGCTATGGGAGGGCCCAGCTCACCTTGGGTGTTGCCACCCCTGGCAGGTAGTCATGGGTTGAATAAGAAAGTGTTAGAGTCCAGGTCTATAGATGACCCTCTCCCAGTGTAAAAAAGCCTCACAAGATGGGTTGTGAGGGCCCCCTTGCAAAACAGGAACTGTCCAGATAGCTACCTTTAGAGCTGTCTCAGCACAAAGTTGTTCCCCAGATAATTTTGGAAGATAAACAGGACCCTGCACCCAGACCCAGTGATATAAGAACAGTCTCAGTTCAAGCTACTGCCCTTGAAACTAAAGATTATTTTGCCACCTTCCATATCCCCCAACCCCCTTATACGAACTTCCTCAGCACTCAGCAAGCTGCTGGTTGCCTTTCTCTCCCCAGCTGAGCTGCCAGCCACCAGTGATCCTAAGAAATAAACTTTGCTTTACTGGAGTCCTCCTGTGTTTCCTGTGGCTATTCCCTGCCCGGCTTTTATCTAACATATGGTGCCGAACCCGGGAAGAGGAATGACTGGGCTACTTATGACCTGGTTCCCTCTTACCGAGCCATGCTACTGATCATGCACTCCTGCAACCAGCTTGCCTATGCCGGCTCCCACCACTCACCACATCAGGCCCGAGATTATGAGTCCATCTGCATTCCTCACCCTCTGACAGAGTTTGGGTAAGTGCTCTCCCACAGAGCTCTGGATCTCTTCTTTCTCTCTCTCTCTCTCTCTTCCACCTCCCGCTCTTCTCCCTCTCTCCACTGCGACTTGAATGGCTCAGGAGCTCCTGGAGCTTCCCACTGGGCCCAGTGGGACTCCTTCCTTCTCCCTTACTTGCCATGGGCTTGGAAGGTTGTCTGTCTTCCATGGTTCTCCCTGTCTTTGCCCTCTTCCAGTGTCTTTCTTCCTCACTTTGCTCGGCATGATTTCTGATACCGTTCTATCCAATTTTAGGTCTCTTTTGCTTCCATCCTTTAATCTAGGCTATCTCTCCTCCTCCCTCTAACTAGTTATGGATTCCCTACACAGGTCCTCTCCTCATAACTCTTGTTCTGCTTCTAAACCCAGCTACAAATGTTTAAACCTCTGTAAGTCTACCTGCTTTTCTAAATTTTTCACAGAAAAATGTCTTCTTTATATCCTTATTTAAACATGCTTTTATTGATGCTTTAAGTTGCCCACCATCTTGGACTTCTTTCGTTTCTCTAAAGCTTTCCACCCCCCATCATGTATCTGACCTCCATGCAGGCTTTAAAGCTACATTACATCCTGGCTCTGTCCTAAAGCTTCTGTTTTGGTAAACTCTTCTATAACTAAAAAATAAAAACCCTATAGGGGACACTCTTTCTCCCTGTACCATCTTTCAAGGCTACAAGCTGCAGACGTTCAATCACAAGTCCTAATCCTCTTATCATTTTTGTTTTGACTTTCACCTTGGATTCTTGATCAGATCATAAAAAAAAACAGATTTTAATAGTTCCTATTGTCTTATAACAAGGTCAATACATTTTTATATCAGACTAAGGAAGCAATGCCACAATGGGAGTTTAAATTTTAACATTATTTTAACCTGTTTCTAAATGGGATTCCTTTCAGTACCATTTGAATTTTATTTATTCTTAACCTAAACTGTTAATCTGTCCTTTTATCTTTCCTGTCTCCTCTGATTTAAGTTATACTAGTAACATAACTTTGCTGGGTTTCATATGTAAAGGCATCCCTGTCTGTAAGAAACATTAGTCTTCTCTTTCAAAAACCTGTAAAACTTAAAACTTGGTTTATGACAAGAAATTCTAATCTTTTAATCCCACCATGCCTTGTAAGACTTTTCTTCAAGAAAAGGCCTTGATGCATCCTGAACCTGATGGTCTAGAACAGCTGAGCTCTTTTCTCTTTAAATAGATTCCTTTAAACACCTTTATATAAAAGTAAAATCTGCCTTGCCAAGTTGCTTTGCTTTGTCAACATGTTCCTTGTGAGGTATTGACAGGGTTCTTAAATAATTATTTGACTCTTAAAAGAAAAAAAAATGCTACTTCAAATCTATATGACAAACTTAACCCTTTCTGCTACAGCACTAAGTCTTTTTTAAAGAATTAGAGCTATAAGCTTCCTGTCTACTCTTTGATGCACCTAAATTTCATGTGATTATGGGATCTGTGTCTATGATAATTGTTTTCGTGTATTGTTTGTGTCAAAACAATTTTTGAACTATGGCCATTTTAGCTCTTTCTTCTTTCTCATTGTTTTATTATACACAAAAATTATTGGTCTTATTTTTGGCATGCCTAATCAAAATACATGTGTACAAATTTATAAATATTTTGAGGATATATTCAAAGGCCTTATATACAGGTACCCTAATTATTATAAAATCTATTAAACAGTGTCCTCAAGTTTATTAAATGTTTCACAAAACTTTCAAATGCTGATTACCTATACAAAACAACATCTAAACTGGTTATATAAAATCCTATTTGTTAAATACCTTTTTTGGATTTAGTTTACTTTCAAGGTGTTTTAAGGTGTATTCATTTTATTTATCTACTTCAAAGGTGAATTGGTTTAAAATTAATAAACCCCATTCTCAAAAATAATAATTACAAAATCTCAGTTATTAAAATCTATCTTATATATAATTAGATATGTATATACAGTCAACATAAGTTTATGTTTCTTATTGACTTGTCCTATTACAAGTCCTATTGATTTGTAAGCAAAGTCTCATACAAACTAAAAAAAAAATTAATTTACTTGGTATCATATTAACTTTTAAATGAGGTTTCATACACACTAAAAATGTTAAATTAACACAAAAATATTTTTTCAGGTCAAAATATTCTCTCTTTAATCCTTATCTACAACGTGGTTCCTGGTACTAAAATATATAAATTAATTTTAAGTACCTCTCTCTCCACCTTTCCTCATTCCCCACCTGCTGCTCTCAAAATCTCTCTCTCTCTCTCTCTCTCCCTCTCTCTTTCCCCCATTCCCCTTCTTTCTTACTCTCCACGTCTCCCTTCCCATCCCTCTTGTACTCTGTCTTCCTCTACCACCTGGTCGTGCCACATTCACTGTCAGTTGAGTTTTTCAAACTGAGTCCAAAAGACACACCGGTGTGCTGAAAAACTCATTCCGTCTACTGGTCACAGGATGCTGTTTCTGCTGAAGGAACACACCCTGCCTGTCCAGGACAGGAACCTGCTCTGTCCCCTCTCTGGTGAACATACCTCCCTGGTGTTTGTAGGATGCTACCTCAAGTAGACTGGGACCACTCCTTGGGCGTCCGACAGAAGGGGACACCTTTCTGCACGTTGGTTCTGCACATACTTGTTTGACATGACCCATGAGGTTATAAAAGAGTCAACATCCAATGCAAATACTCTCAGGTCACTCATACACCTCAGCAACCCCTCAGTCATCTCTGTAAGTAAGCTCAGTGAATTCATTAGTTCCCCAGGAAAACTTTAATGTAATCAAACATTGGTTTGACACTAAAACCTTAGATTGGGGTAAGCCTTGCTTAGTATCCCCAGGCTAAGGTCATAGTTTAGTCAACTAGTTTGAGGATGTCTAGTAAAAGTTTATCTAAAAATGGGTTTTGCTCAAGCTTTATCTGCATGACACATGATAATTAAAAGTACCAGACTGGTGTAACTAACCCTTTTGGATGTTTAATAGCCAGACTGTGGAGCCTATACTAATATGGTCAGAGGGACTTAAAGGGACAGTTTTTGTTCCTTGCCCTCCTAGGTCCTGTAACTGTGATGAATCACCTGTCCTCTTGTTCAGGGAGGCCATGGAGACCCCACCAGATGTACTTGAACCAGTGTCCAGTCTACTAAGAGGAGGGTCAACACAGAGGAAACATTTCCTCCATGCTTCCAAGTGAAGCCAGCCATGGTCGAGTAGGATTTATCTTCACATAGACGGAACTGGTAAAAGAAAGGAGCCAGGGACTCCTCCTAAGCTCATGTGGTCCCTGAAGAACACATCCTCAAATGACCTTAAGAGTAAAAATAAATTGATTTATCTGGGCCAACTGCATGTTCTTAAACATCCAAAAGGAAAGTATAACCAAAAATTAAAGTGATCAGTATTTCTTTAAGAGTTCAAAGGATTGAACTTCCCAGACATTAGGCTTAAGTCTCTAACTGCCCCCACTCCTCCATCCACAATGTTCAATCAGGGCAATACTGGTCTAGCCCCAGTGCTACTTTTCCTTTGCCACTCCAAGATGTATACCTGTACCTCCCCACCCGTCAAGGACGCCTACACTCCAGTCATTCTCATACCTATATTAACTCTGTACGCCTCAGGAGAGGTGCATGATTCTCTCTCCACAGAAACAGGAAAAAGCAGAACAAAAGGTCAGCTACTCTAGCAGTGCTGGTGGGAATCAGCCTGGTATCACCCGTAGCCACCACAGGATTTGCAGCAGGGAGTCTGGGACATACTTTGGTCTCAGCCCACACCTCTCTCAGGAGATCCAGGACCTCAAGCAGGAACTTACTACAGCAGTGGAAGCAACAGCCCAGTCAATCCAGATCTTACAACAGCAACTGCCCTCCCTAGCTGAAGTTGCCCTCCAGAACAGGCAAGCCCTGGATCTATTAATGGCAGAAAAGGGAGGTATCTGCCTTTTCTTGGGCAAGGAATGCTATTATTATGTCAACCAATCAAATAAGGTTGAACACAACATAAAATGCCTCCAACAGGTGGCCAAGGATTTCTTACTTAAAACTTCCCAGTACCAGCAATCACCCCAATGGGATATCTTTTTAGGACTGACTCCCTGGCTTCTGCCCTTACTTGGGCCCCTCCTCTCTCTTACTCTGGTGCTAACCATTGTTCCCTGCCTCTTCAGATATTTTCAGGGCCAGATACAACAACTAACTCATACCAGCTTTAACCAACTGTTATTTTCCTTTCCCTCACATGTGTATAAACGTCTGTCGATCACAAAGGACTTTGTCTAGATGCACGAGCTGGAGACCCCCGCTGCCTGACCAGACCCTGACTCCAACCTTCCTTTCCCCACAATGACCTTGGCCAGCAGGAAGTAGCCATGATGAGAAAACGCCGCCCCCTAGCCTATAACACGAAAGGCTGGAATGTTAGAGTCCAGGTCTGCAGACGACCCTCTCCCAGTATAAAAAAGCCTCACAAGACGGCTGGTGAGGGCCCCCTTGCAAAACAGGAACTGGTCAGACAGCTTCATTTAGAGCTGTCTCAACACAAAGCTGTTCCCCAGATAATTTTGGAAGATAAACAGGACCCTGTACCCAGGCCCATTGATGTAAGAACTATCTCAATTCAAGATACTTCCCTTGAAACTAAAGATAATTTTTGCCACCTTCCACATTCCCCTACCCCCATATAAGAACTTCCTCAGCAGTCAGAAGGATGCTGTTTGCCTTTCTCCCCCCAGCTGAGCTGCCAGCCACCAGCAATCCTAAGAAACAAACTTTGCTTTACTGGAGTCCTATGTTTCCTGTGGCTATTCCCTGCCCAGCCTTTGTATAACAGAAAGCAGGCTGAGCATGGGCCAGAGGAGCCAGTAAGTTGCATTTTTCCCACAGCCTCTACAGTTCCTGCCTCTGGGTTCCTTCTTGAGCTCCTGCAGTGGCTTCCCTCGGAGACCAGGATGTATAAGCCAAACAAGCCCCTTCTTCCCCAAATTAGTTTTGGTCAGAGTGTCTTATCATAGCGCTAGAAAGTTGTAACAGATGAGTAAGGGGATGGATGAGTAGAGAGGTAGGTAGATGAGTGGGTGGATAGATGGATGAGAGGATGGATGGCATAAACAACTGCCAGTTTCGGACCTCATGTTGAGAACTGCCAAATGACTGCTGTGGCTAGTCACCAGCTTTGCAGCTGCTGGGAGATATAAGGATCTGCTGGACTGCAAACTCTAGCTCCTAGCTAGTCACTGCAAAATAGGGGTTCTGAGTGCCACACATTTTCACATCATATTATAGTTGTCACTGATAATCTCCAATCAACATGCATTACTTTGATATTATAGTAACTCCTATCGTATAGAAATTACTATTATATACAATTCCTCTATAATTACCAATGCATTACGAAAGGTGTGTGCACTACTGTCTCACAAATGTGTTTGTTGTAATCTTTTGATGTATTTACTCCAGTGCTGTTGTTTTCCTAATTCCCCATATTTATTTTGGGTACTGACATTGCTGTCAAGAAGTCCTTGGCTTTCATGGCGTGATGCTAGACGACCACAGGACAGCGATGGTTCAGAGCACCTTTAGGTGGAAGTGAATGGCAGAGTCCAGAGTGAGGAGCCACTGTGCCCAAGGAGGCCAGTCAAGGAGCATTAGGAGCAAGCCATGCAGCAGATGGTGAGCTCTGAGTGGTTTAGTTCCTGCCCAGTGGGGTGTGGGAGGCAAGGCCCAGGCACAGCTCAGGCTTCTGACAAACTGCCCTGCTGGTAGGTAGTCTCTTTCCACTCTCTCTTGAGCCAGTACAGAAGCCAAGGGTCCCTCGCAGAGTGGGGAAAGGATACATCTGTCCCTCAGAACCAGTAAGTAAGCCTCTTCTCCTGGAGACTGTCTCTTCCGCCTTAGCACCCACACCTGCTCTGTACAACAGGGGTCTTCTGGTTGGAAACTCCTCCAAGGAGCTGACTTTCAAAGGACAGGTTCCTCCCAGGAAGGAAGGGTGGGAAGAAAATTCCCAGATACTCCACAACCCTTGGAACCATTGACAAAAGCTTCTATAGACTTTCAGAAAGGAGGAAAAAGGACAGGAAGTTGCAGGTCAGTGACTCTGTGTGGCTAAGATGGCATAGCCCATGCGGTGACACCTGGGTTCTTCACAGGAGGCATCCATTCTCAGCTGCAGGGGCCTTTTTGTTTGTTTGTTTTGTTTGTTGTAGTTTTTGCAATGCTAGGGATCAAACTCAGGGCCTCATGAATGCTGAGTGAGTGCTCTGTCACTGAGTAACACCTGCAGCTAACCTATTTATTTCGTCTGCACCAGGGTCAACGTCTCTTTCTGCCTAATCCTACTGCAAGACAGCAGAGGCAGGAATAGGATTATAAGCACTGGCAGGTCACCAGCCCTTGTCTTGGTGACCCAAGAAGGGCTCACCAAGCCAGGAGCCCAGATACATGTTGACGTTTCACATCCCAAAGGACTGGGGATACAGGGCCTGGAAGCTTTGTGTGATGTGCTAGAGCAGACTCCTCAGCGAGATTTTGTGGGTGATGTTAACTCTTCCCAGTGTCCTTTGTTCCCTTATTGTTTAGTAATAAAATTGCCACTCTTCTTCGTTTTAGTTGGGAAACATGGCTCCTTGGGTATGACTTATATGAGTCAGCTCAGGCCACTCTAACAAAAGACCCCAGACTGGGCAAATTAAACAACAGGGACTTCTTTTCTCAATACTGGAACTTGGAAGTTCAAGAACAAGAAGATGGAGAAAACTGGCTTCTCAGAGGCCGCTCTCCGGGCTTGGAGAGGGTATCTTCTGCCTTTGTATTTACATGGTCCTCTCTCCATACAGGTCTCTGTATTAGTCTTTTATAAGGACACCATGCTCGGATTAGGACACACTAATTTTTGTTGTGGTTGTTTTGTTTTACTTAATTAGCTCATAAAGGACCCAGTCTTCAAATATATCCACATTCTCAGCATTAGGATTTCAACATATAGATTTGGGGGATCATAATTCTGTCCCTAATGAGACTATATTTCCCAGCCTCCCTTGCACTAGGCATGGCCATGAGACTAAGTTCAGTCTTTTTTAAAAAATATTTTATTTTTCTCATTATATGAGTATATTGCTTGCATGTATGTAAGTGCACCCATGTTGTGCAATGCCATGGAGGTCAGAAGAGGGCATTGGATCCCCTGGAGTTACAGACGATGGTTGTTAGCCACCATGTGGGTGCTGGCTGGGAACTGAACCTGGGTCATCTGCAAGAGCAGTCAGTGCTCTTAACCACTGAGCCATCTCTCCTGCCCCTAAGTTTAGTCTTATAAGATTTGCTATGTGTATCTACTGGGTCAGCTTCTCAAAAAACAAAACTTGTCGGGCGTGGTGGCGCACACCTTTAACCCCAGCACTCGGGAGGCAGAAGCAGGCAGATCTCTGTGAGTTCGAGCCAGCCTGGTCTACATAGCGAGTTCCAGGTCAGCTGGGGCTACACAGAGGTCAGAAGACAACTTCAGATTCCCCTGGAACTGGAGTTAAGGACAGTTTGTAGCTGCCATGTAGGTGCTGGGAATCGAACGGGGACCTCTGCAAGAGCAGTCAGTGCTCTTAACCACTGAGGTCAGCTGGGACTACAGGGAGACCCTGTCTCAAAAAGACCAAAAAAAAAACAAAAAACCCACAAACTTGCACTTTCTTGACTTCTTCTTCATAGGGGTTGGCCCTGCTGCATTGGGAAAATAGGAGCTATATGTTGGGATAGTGGAGTTGAATGCTATCCTATGTCTGTGGATAACTTCACAGAGTAGAACTGTCTGTCCCCTCTGAATTGTCCTGGTCCCAGTAACAAACCTCTGTGGCATACAATCATAAAGGCATATGACCCTGGGCCTGTTGCTGTATCCGATAAGGTGTAGGGTTTCACATAGTGAGACAGAGTAAGCTACTGACTCAGGTCTAAGCCACTGAAGCAATCATGGGACCCACACCATGATGGTTAATCTTATTTATTCATTTATTTAACCTCTATGAGTGTTTTCTTGCATGCATGTAGGTGCACGCACACTGTGCAAAGTCCATAGAGGCCAGAAGAGGGTGTCAAATCCCCTGGGACTGGAGTTATGGACTGTTGTTAACTACCATGTGGGTGCTGGGAATTGAACCTGGGTCCTCTGGAAGAACAACCAGTGTTCTTAACCACAGAGCCAACCTGCCGGCCCCATGATGGCAAATCTTGATTATCACCTGCTGTGGTTGGTTTTGGTTGTCACCTTGACACACCTGAAAAGAGGGAATCTTATTGAGGGATTTCCTCAGTCAGACTGGCCTGTGGCCATGTCCATTGAGCATCTTTTTGATTTTTTGATTGTTGAGTAACTTTTGACTGTTGAGTAATGTGGGAAGGTCCAGCCCACTGTGGTGGTGTCAATTCTGGGCAGGTGGTCCTGGGTTGTGTAAGAAAGCAGTCTGAGCATGGGCCAGAGGAGCCAGCCAGGAAACAGTGTACCTCCATGGTCTGTGTTTCAGCTCCTGCCTCCAGGTTCCTAACCTGAGTTCCCTCAAGGATAAACTGTGATCAGGACAGGTAAGCCAAACAAACCCTTTCCTCCCCAAGTTTGTTTTGGTGTGAGTGTTTTATCACAACAATAGAAAGCTAACTAGGGCATCAATTTTATGGGATTGTGAATCACCATGGAAACAAATCTCTGAACATGTCTGTGAGAGATTTAGGTTAACTGAGGTAGTAAGATCTACCATGAATGTGAGTGTCACCATTCTGTGGGCTGGGGTCCCAGGTTGAACAAAAAGGAAAAAGTGATCCGGGCACACATATGCATTGCTCTGTGCTTCTGGATTGTGTGTGTGACCAGCCACCTCAGTTTCTGCTTCCGTGCCTTCCTTGCTGTGAGGGACTGTATCTCATGATGGACTGTATCTCCTGGAACTGTGAGCCAAAATAAACCCTTCCTTAACTTGCTTTTGTCAGGTATTTGTTGGCAAATAACTAATATGCTCACCTCCTGACTGCATCTTAAAGGTCCCTCCACCAACTATCGTATGATTTGAGGGATCACTTTTCCAACACATGGATCCTGAGAGAGATGTTCCTCCATAGTGCTCCTTAGGAACTGTGCTTGGACCCACAGGTGACGATATGTTAAAGCTGCTATTGGCCTCTCAGAGGGCACCTGCCACAGGTGTCAGACTTCTGAGTGAGGGGCATGCACTGACCTCCAAAGCAGTGCAGAGGGGTAAGCCTGGCATGGGTACTATGGATGAGAGACAGACCCTGGGTGGAAGCCGCCAGGGTTCCTTTCTTCCTCCTGCTCTCCCTTCAGTGTCTGCCCTGGCCAACTTCTCACTGACTGACTAGAAGCCAGCAAGGTGTCTTTAAAAATGTAGTTTGCAAGCTCAGCATTCCAGAACAGAGGCAGTAGTGGTAGGCAGAGGAGGGGGAAAGGTGAGCAGTAAATCATTGTTCTGAAGGACTTGATTCTGCCTCTGTAAACACCCAGTCCCATCTCAACAAACCTGAAGACAACCCTTGAAAACCTGAATCTCAGTCTGACAAGGAAAGCTGCCCCTTTTCTTCCTCTGCCCTTTGCTGATCTTCAGCTGTGGTGAATGGGCTTACGGTTTTTGGCCTTCATGTTTATTACTTGTTTTGTGGATTGTTGAAAAGCAAAGCTAAAATAATTAAAATGTCAAACTTTATGTCCTTTGCTCATTTTATTACAATATTTGTCTTTTGTCATACCAATTCACAATACCGCCTTATGCATTAAGGACATTAATCCTTACAATACAAGCTGCAGGTAATATTTTCTTGTTATGGCTTAATGTTTAACTTTATTTATAGTGTTTTTGGTGTCAGGCTGTTCAATTTATAAGTCATCAAATCTATTAATCTTTTCTCTTATGTATTTGTTTTTGGTTTCATACTTAGAAAACTCTTCCCTAGGCCAAAATTATATAAACATTTATATTTTATTTATTATTTATGACTTTTATACTCCCAACGACAATTTTTACATTGAAATCTTTATAAGGAATTTATTTGGAGGTATAATGTAAAGTTAGAAGTTACTGGATAATTTGCTTTTCCTCTATAATTTATAGTGCTTTCCTTATTCTTTATTAAATTCAGATGATGAGACTGGAGAGAGAGCTCGGTGATTAAGAACATTTGCTGCTTTTGCAGAGGACTGGGGTTTAGTTTCCAGAACCCACATGGTGGCTCACAGCTGTCTGTGCCTCCAATTCCAGGGGAATCTAATGCCCTCTTCTGGCCTCCAGGGGTATTATACACACAGAGTATTCATACACACATGCAGGTAAACACTCATACACATAAAATAAAAATAAATAAACCTTTAAATTCAGATGATAGTTAATAGGTGGACAAGGCAGACAAAGCTCAGATGGGTAGGTTGATGGATAGATGACAGATGATAGATAGATAGATAGATAGATAGATAGATAGATAGATAGATAGAAGATAGATAGATGATAGATGATAGATAGATAGATAGATAGATAGATAGATAGATAGATAGATAGATGATAGATTAGATAGATAGATAGATAGATAGATAGATAGATAGATAGATAGATAGATAGATAGATAGATAGATAGATAGATAGATAGATAGATGATAGATAGATAGATAGATAGATAGATGATAGATAGATAGATGGCAGATATATCTATTTTTAGATTATCCTTTCTTTCATTAGTCTGTCTAATACATAGATTTATTATATCTTCATAAAGATGCAAACTCTTCAGGACTGTCACAGGCTAATCTAGAGTGTGGTTCATAATAAATAACTAACAGATGTATATATTGAGCTGGCTTGGTGGCACGGGCCAGTCACTCCTGCTACTCTGAGCTACTCCTGCTGAGGCAGGAGGATTGAACTATACATTTAGAAGGTGACCCAGTCTACAGAGTGAGTTCAAGGGCAATTTAGTGAGATCTTGACTCAAAATAAAAGTAAAGGGAAGGCTGAGTGTAGCTCAGTGTAGTTTCTCTGGCATGCCTGAAGCGTTGGGTTTCATCCCCAGTACTGTAGCAAAGAGAAAAACAAAGGAAGGAAAGAATGAAAGGAAATAAATCCATGCTGAGTGACTGAATGGACTTTTTCCTGCACTACAGCACGTCTTGGTTTTCTAAGTCGGGTCGGCTGTGGTCTATAATTTACATGTGGGCTTTTTTCTTCCTAGTGTCCAGTTTAATGAATCTGACGAATCCACACAGCTGGGGACCACACATTTTCTCATGATTCAGAACAGCTCTGTTGCCTCAAGAATACTTTCTCTTTTTAATTACTTTGATTTTAAACCGTGTTTAAAAACACTTATGATAAAATTTATCATCTTCACCATTTTTTTTTAAAGTCTCATGCGGCCCAGGATAGCCTCAAATTTGCCATGCAACTGAGGCTAACTTTTTCTCTTTCTGAGCTGAGGATCAAACCCAGAGCCCTGCACTTGCCAGGCAAGTGTTCTACCACTGAGCTAAATCCCCGACTCCTGAGCCTAACTTTGAACTCCTGATTCTTCTGCCTCTACCTCCCAAGTTCTGGGGTTGTAGGTCCCTACACCTGGTTTATAGGTTAATGCTGTGCTGGGTTGAACACAGAACTTTGTGACTGCTAGGCAAGTACAGCTCAGCCTCCATCTTCTGGCTTTCCCTCTCCAAAGTGTCACGCGCACAGCCCCTCTCAGTGTACAGTTTTCTGCATGGCTTTCACTTCCTATAATGAGTCTCATCCACACAGTAATG
Organism: Nannospalax galili; assembly: GCF_000622305.1. Lineage (NCBI taxonomy): Eukaryota > Metazoa > Chordata > Mammalia > Rodentia > Spalacidae > Nannospalax > Nannospalax galili. Next base: position 267,824 of record NW_008358490.1, read on the forward strand.
ATGCGATGTGTCTTGTGTCTTGTTGTATTGTGTTTCATTGTATGGATGCTCATAGTTGACTTGTCCATTTCTCAGCTCCACATAAATTTGGATTGTTTTAAGTTTTGTTACTTCTTCATAACTGCACTTTATATAGTGCAACCATCTGACATGTACTGTAGTGGCCCATCATCCACTGCTGTAATGAAATGCCGGAAGTTAGGGACCTTGTTAAGAGAAGTTTATTTAGCTCTCAATTTTAGGGACTGAATGTCCAAACAGTGTGGAGCCAGCCCTGGTAAGGGCTCCACTGGCTTCTTCACTGCACAGCAGATGGCCTCCCAGTAGGAGTGTGCAGGAGGGTTAGAGCACATGACAAGACAGGAAGCCAGGGAGAAACAAGGAGGGGCCTGGCAGGCTTTTTATAACAACTGGCTCGAGAGAACTAGCCAAAGGCCTACCAGAAGGACATCAGTTCTGTCCAAGGACAGCACCTTCCATGACCCAATTACTTCCCATTGGGCCGCATCTCTTAAAGTCCTCATCACATCCCCACACAGCCACACTGAGGACCACACTCCAGCACAGGAATCTTTAGGGACACATTCCACCCATATCCAAACCACAGACAGTGTTAGAGGAGAAGTAGGTGCCCCTAGAAGTGAGCAGAGAAGGAACATCCCCACAGGTTTGAGTGATGTCAGAGGACTTATGGGAAACTGCCAAGTACTGCAGAAACAAACTGAACCAGAAGCAAAACGGGACTGAGGAGGTGGTTCAGTCAGTAAAGTGCTAGCCTTGCAAATTCAAGGACCTGATTTCAATTCCTAGCACCCATTTAAAAAGAGGTGGGTACAAGGGCATGTACTTTCAATCCCAGCACTGGAGAGGCAGAGACAGGTAGATACTTGGAGCTTACTGACCAGTCAGCCTTGCCTACATGGGGAGTTCCAGGTCTGTGAAAGACTCCATCTCAAAAATGAGGTGGCGAGTTCCTGAAGAGCAACACTTGGGGTTGCCCTCCCCCTAACATGTGTGTGCACATACACAAGCACACAAACTAGGCAAAGGAAGTTTCCGTGCAGCATGGTGGGTGTAGCCAGAAGCGTCAAAGGTGGAGGCCTGGATTTGGAAGCAGCCTTGGCTTACATCTGCAGAATGGAAACACGGAGATATCCAGTGACCCAAATGCTTATGTCTACCCCAAATTCTTATGCTGAAATCTTCACCCCAAAGTGATGGTAATTAGGAAGTGTGGCCTTTAGAAAGTGGTTAGGTCAGGAGGGGGGAGCCCTCTTGAATGAGATTAGTTCTTACAAAGGGGATCCCAGAGACAGTGGCTTTTCCATTTCCATGCCGTGAAGGTGCAGCAGGAAAACACCATCTGTGATTTTTAAAAAGGAAGTTCCCTGTCAGAGACAGAATCTGCGGTTACCTTGACTCTGGACTTCCCAGTCTCCAGAACTGAGATATAAGCACACACTGTTGATGAGCCTTCACAGCTGTGGCATTATAGAAGCTGGAACAACTGAGAAAGAACACGTTCCTCGTGTGCTGTGTGAGTTGCTAGCCAGAGAACGTGCTTAATAACTGCTAGTTTTTAACTGTCACTTTAGGAAATTGAGGCTGGATCTTTATTTATTTGTTAATATTTATTGAGACACAATCTCATGCAGTCCAGGCTGGCCTTGAACTTGATACATGCCAAAGAATGACTTTGAGCTTCTGATTCTCCTGCCTCACCTTCTGAGCATTAGGATCACAGGCATGGGCCATCATGTCTGGCTTACGTGGTGCTGGGGATCAAATCCAGAGCCTTGTGAATGCCAAGCAGGCACTATGCCAACTGAGCCACATCCGCAGCCCTCGTGGATCTTGAATAAGGAAGCCATCTGTCCTAGTTTGTTTCTTCATTGCTGTGACAAAATACTCTGACCAATACCAACTTGGGGAGGAAAGGGTTTATTCAGCTTACATCTCCCAGGTCACAGTTCATCATGGAGCCCAAGGTAGGAACTCAGGGCAGGAACCTGGAAGCAGGAGCTGGAGCACAGGCCGTGGAGGAACACTGCTTACTGGCTTGCTCCCCTGGCCCCTGCTCAGCCTGCTTTTTATGCAACACAGGCCCACCTGCCCAGGGGTGGCACCACCCACAGTGGGCTGGGCTCCCCCACATCACTCATCAAGAAGATGCCCCTCAGACATGGCCACAGGCCAGTCCAATAGAGGCAAGTCCCCAATTGAGGCTCCCTCAACCCAGGTATGTCAAGTTGACACTAAAGTTATCCAGCACACCATCAAAGCAATAATTCAGATGAGGTGATTGTGGGGCTTTGAAACATGGCTGTAAGCGTCTTTGACAGGCTCCCCTTTCAAGAGCTGAAACCTTGTCCTCTCATGGTGAGTCTAGGTGGACTGCTCCAGTCAACACAGCAGGGCAGAACTGACTGTCATGTGACTTTGGAGACTGGCAGGAGATGGTCCTGTGGCTTCAGCCTTGTTTTCTGGAACTTCTGAACTGCCATTGCTCAATGCTCTAATGATCTGAGCATGAAGCCACAGAGCTCAAAGGACCATGGGTAGGGACGGCCTGTAGCTATGTGGAAGACAGGCTCAAATAGGCACCTCTGCTGGGTGCAACCAGAGGAATGAAGAAGCTTCTAGCCACTCACATCTCCTCATCCTTTGGGTCTTCCCAGCTGAAGGTCTGACATTATAGACAGAACTGCCCCTGCCCTGTCCACTTTCTTGATTCTGTGCAAGAAAGAGTGGGCATTGCCGGCATGCAACAAATGATGGGTATTGCCAGTCACCAAGGTCAGATTGTTTTGCCATATGGCAACCACCAACCAGGGCAGTATTGGAAAGGAACCTAGAGGAACAAAGGGAACCTAAGCCACATCTCCCAGAGCTGGTGATAGACCCACCCCTTAGCCCCTAGAGGAGCTTTGTGACTACCTCTGGGAAAAGTTACCAGGACTGTTTGTGGTCTTAGTGAAACAGCCCCAAAGAATGCATAACTGTATACATGCTTTCCAGTTTTTGCATTGGTCTCCTGTGGCTTTGATATACGTTAGTTCATAAAGCCCTGGGCTTCTAGGCTGCCTGGGCAGCACGATGGAAAGCTCAGGTCTGTGTCTCAGACTTCTTGCTTGCTGAACATGTAAACTTGCGCAAGGAAGTTGGCCCCTGGGAATCCCAGTTTTCTTGTATATAAATGGAGTCAGGAATGTCTTCTTACAGATGGGGAGAGAGATATAATATCATCTGTGAAGAGTCTGGCATGGTCACTGACTTGTAAAAAACCTGCTACAAATATTATTATTATTATTATTATTTTGGTCTTTTTGAGACAGGGTCTCCCTGTAGCCACAGTTGGCCTGGAACTCACTATGTAGACCAGGCTGGCATTGAACTCACAGAGATCCACCTGCCTCTGCCTCCCAAGTGCTGGGATTAAAGGCATGCACCACCATGCCCAACACAAATATTATTCTTAATTGCTCCCTGGTAAAGTTGAGGAGCAGATTCCAAACCTCACAGAAGCCCTGCACTGTGCCTTCAGTGGTACCAAGCAATGGCACTCAGATGCCCCAATGAGCTGGGACCCCTATGCTCCACTCTGCCTCTATCTCCCATCACAGGGATGCTCACACAAGGGAAGCTGTTGTCCTGGCTATGGCACCAGGCAGTCTTCTTCTACACCCTACCCCACCCTGGGACATCTCTTGACTGTGTCCTGTACACCTGAGCAGCTAGTGAGGGAGGCCCCAGGGAGCTACAGGAGGAGGCATCAGTCTGATACACAGTTCCTGAGAGCCCCAGCTCCAGCCCATCAATTTTCAGGTTGAGAGAGATGACAGGAGCCTAAGAAATTACAGCCCCATCAGGGCACCATCATCCATGTGCTCTTGAAAGTGATCCACAGCCCTTTTTTTGGCTCTCATCTTAAAGATTAAGTGAGGAGGAATGACTGAATCGAACTCCAACCCGAGCTGCCGGCTGGCGGAAGGCTGGAAACCGTGATGGATAGAGTGTCGAGAATGCAGGAAGGAAACAAGAATCTCTATATATCTATCACGAGAGGAAGCCTGGGTCAGGTACAAGGAGGCATATGGTCCTTGTCCGCCAGATCCAGGCTTTAGAACTTTAGTTTCAGGATAGCAAAGGTCAAGGCTGTTTGTTTACATGCCCATTAGGCCTGGATGAATACAAGATGTATGAACAAGTGAATCCTTGCTCTGTCTTTCCAGTTGTTAATTTGGGGGCAGTCACGTTGGACGAGTCAAACAGTCAGTGTGAGCCTCAGTTTTATCATCTGTACAGTGAGATTGTGGGAAGCTCTGTATCCCAACCCCTGAGGGTTGGAAGATTATGTCAGCAGAGCTGAGGGAGAGGCAACAGGAAGAGGGAGGTAGTGAGCTCAAGTCTAGGCAAGCAACTGACTCAAGATGCAGGCGCCTATGATATTTAGGACAAGATGGCTGCACCCTGGCTGATTTCAGGCTGTATTGGCCTCATTCTTATCTGTGTTCCATCTGCCTTAGAGTGATCATGCAGAGACAGGAACGTGTTCTTAGAGAGCCCTTTGTGTTCTCTGCAGTGTACGGCATTTCTGAAAGGGATACTCAGACAGGAAAAGTTGCATGGGTGTCATGGAGGAAGGAGCATTGGTTCTTGCCTGTGACAGGTTCACAGGGCAGAGCTGGGGGAACCTGGACTGTGTGGGGGCATTGTGAACCTGGGCTGGAGGCCCTAAAGATCAAGGGGAAGATGTCACACCACCATCAGGACAGTGGGAGCTATGGGAGGTGCTGGAACAGCAGAATGGTTACTCAAGAGAAATGTTCAAGAGAAACAGTCTGCTTTGTTAAACAATTGATGTTTCAACATATCCATGAAAAGGGATGATCTGAAATGAACATTAATGCCTAGAGCAGAGGAGGAAAGAACATTGCCAGGAAGAACACTGGCCGGTGAGGCACCAGCTCTCCTCTGGTCACGGACCCCAGGGAGTGGCTTCACCTCATCAAGTCTTAGACTGAATCCTGTGACGCTAGGGGATCATGTGCTCATGGTGGCACCAGAAGGGAGTAAGGCTGAGTTTCTGCTAACAGGAGTGGGGATCTGAAGAGAGAAATGACTTAGAAAGGGGCTGCAAGACCAGAGCCAGGCTCCATGTCAGGCCCATGTGCTTTTGGGACTCAGGGTAGGTCCTATTGTTCTTCCCCAGGACTTCTCCCCCACCCCCCAAAAAAAACCTCCAAACCATCAGGGGCCAGAAACATGAAGCAGAGAACAGGGCACAGAGCCAGACAGAGGCCTGAGGAAGAAAAGGGGTGCTCTCCATGAAGTGGGGGTGGCAGCTCCAGAGCCTAAGAACACTGCCACCCGAGAAATAGAGCTCAACCACAGGGTGTCAGAGCCAGGGGTGGGGAAAGGGGAGACCCAAGTCCCTGTGAACGTCAGGGATAGCTGATGACTGGGGCATTCTAGGTTGGCAAATTTAAACCAGATTTTGTGGATCTCAGGCTATCCAGCAGAATCCTTTGCACATAAGGAAATAGGCTCAGAGAGGGGCTTGGAGTGGATTTCCAGTTAGAGACCAGGGGAGCCACTGTTTAATTTATTCAATCACTCAGTCGTTCATTCTTTCCATCAAAGCCTTCCTGAGAGCTTGCTGGGTTCCAGGACTCGGGCCAGACCTGGCTCACACAGCTGAGGAAGAAACAGCTCTGACACCACAGGGCCTGAGGACAAGGGAGAGATGGTGCCTGGCCAGGGTCAGCCTGGGGTGAGTGGAGAACCTGCTGCAGAGGAGACAATAGGTGGATGGACAAGAAGTGGCCCTGGAGGGCTTCTCAGAGGAGGTACTGTCTGGTGCTGGTGTGGGCATGAGGAATATGTAAGTGTTAGGGAAGCCCTGGGCTCAGGTACACATTGAGTCAGTTTCCAGATGAGAAAACCCAACTTGTTCAGGGAGGCCCTTGTGGCCAGGGTGACACAGCCAGAGACAATAGGTGGATGGACAAGAAGTGGCCTTGGAGGGCTTCTCAGAGGAGGTACTGTCTGGTGCTGGTGTGGGCATGAGGAATATGTAAGTGTTAGGGAAGCCCTGGGCTCAGGTACACATTGAGTCAGTTTCCAGATGAGAAAACCCAACTTGTTCAGGGAGGCCCTTGTGGCCAGGGTGACACAGCCAGCAGAGGCAGGGCAGAAAGTAAAGCTAACTTCTGTCCAAGGCCAGTGTGCCTGGAGGTAACCTGGGAGATATTGTAGTCAGACAGTAATTGATCCCCTCTAGACATCTGGCAGTGTCGATGTCTTCATAAAACCAAAAAAGCTAGAGCCAGCTGAGAAGTCTATTCAGGAGTACACAGATGTCTGCCGTGGAGCCATCATCATTTCTCCATCCATCCATCTTCCCTCCTTTCATCCATCCATCCATCCATCATCCATGTACTCATTCCTCCACCCATCCATCCATCCTTCTACTCATTCTTCCACCCACGCGTCATCCCTCCTTCCACAATCCATGTACTCATTCCTCCCTCCATCCGTCCATCCATCATCCTTCTTTCCATTCATCAACCCATAACCCCTTCTTCCATCAATCCATCATCCACTCAGCTTCCCACTCAGCTTCCTCCTTCTTCCTCTATTCCTGAACAGCATTTGAGCACCCCATGCACTGATCTCTGGAATAAACAGGGAGCCGAGCTGTTCTTAGAAGGGAAAAAGCCCTCTTCTTTCAAGGAATTTTCTGAAAAACTGTCCTCTATGTTTGGGAGAAGGCAGTAGGGTAGTTTGGAGATGTGATACATTTCATATTTCCTGCTCCCTGAAATCCATTCTCATTAAATGTTCCCCACCCCTCCCCCGAAAAGAAGACTGGAGCCGCTGGCCAGTCCAAGGGTGGACACATCCTGGCAGCAGGATCAGCAGATCTTTTTTGTTGTAACTAATCTCTGTGGTGGAGAAGAAGAGGGTGTCCCAATCCCTTAGCTGTCTGAAGATAGTGACAGTGCAGGGGAGGGGATGACACAGTATGACGGGTCCTCCATAGAGCCATCCTTGCTGAAGGCCCCCGTCCCTCAGGTGTGAAAGGTGACAACGTGTCCATAGCTGCAGGTTCTGGGCAGCCACGGGTCCTTCTTGGTCTTTCTTGGTCTTTCCTCCTGGGCTCTTCTGAAGGAGGCACTGTGACCCTCAGTGCTCTTCCCCTTTCCAGGAAAGAAAGCCAGGGTTCTGGCCTCTGGGCAGTTTGACCAAGACTATAACATTTGTAGCCAGCACAGGAGGATGGACCTCAAACCCCAACCCACTGACCCCGTACTCCAGGTTTGGGGGGATGACTCCAAATTAGGATATAATTAACATCCAAAATGAAGCTTTCCATTTGGACTCAAAGTGAGCACAGTCCAGCAAGGCTGAGACACAAGGCTAGTCCGTGCTGCATTCCAGACCCGAGCTGGGCTAGGGTGGGAGTGCTCCCTCTCTGCTTCTCCTGACTCTGGGAGGCTGAGTGGCTCTCTTAATCACAGCCCTGATCATCATTTCAAAGAAAAAAGACTTTCATTTGTGAGGCCTGCCAGGCTGTCATTTTATAATGGAATTTGTTTTCACAACCCCAAGCCAGCTAATGACAAAGTGAAGCAGACTGCTAGAGCAGGAGGAGGAGGCGCAGGCAAGTGGGCAGGGAGATGCCAGGGAACCTCACATTCACGTGGGCTGAGTCGTGACTGAGATGCGTGAGCATGCACATACACACACAACACACGCATGTGTATGCACAAACGCGTATGCTCACACACGCATATATACACCAGCACACACTCACACATGCATGCCTCCACACATTCACACATGCATACACACACATGCATGCACACACACCAGCTCACATGTGCATGTACAAACTCATGCTGCATGTTCCCCACTCTCACAAATGCATACACACATGTATACACACACATATGCTCATACCTACATGTATTTACACCAGCTCACAAGTGCATGCACACACACATAACGCATGCATGCATACACACTGGCTCACATATGCATGCACATATTCATTCATGCATACCCCCATGCTCACATATGCTTACATGTGCATGCATACATGCCCCCTCATGCACACACATGCATATACATACATACACATACATATGCTCATACATACACACTCACACAAACATGTCCACACACATGCACATATGCATTGTACACACATGATCATGTGCATGCACACACACACTCATGTACTCACACTTTCACACATGCTCCTAACAGACCACCCCGAGTGCTTATTACTAAGCACACAGGATGCAAGTCCAGCTTGGCCGAGATACACCAAGAGCCCTCCCTTCATGCCGTGGTCTCCTCATCTGTGAAGTGGAGCAGACATAGTGCTAAGCCCTCAGATCAGTGTCTGGCCACATGAGTAGCAAAAATTAAGTGACTAATGGCAGTTTTGATACTGCCCCACTGAGTGGCTTTTATGGGTGACTACTATGACTACTAGACAGTCTTCCAGGCCCTGTTTTTTCACATCTGGAAATTTCCTTTCTCTTTCCCATGTGGTTTAACAGACTAGCCCGGAAGGCAGTCCAGATTGGCAATAGAGATGGGAACTCTGACATCAGGTGGGTCAGTTTCGAATCTGAACTACCTCTACATTTAAGTTTTGTGTCCTTGCATTATTAATTTCAGTGTTGAAGTCTCAGTTTGCTCATCTATAAAATGGGGGCAAGAACTGTATTTGCTTCATAGGGTTGTTGGGAGAATGCAATTGGCAAAAAATGCCTGTGCCTGGCAACCAACCATTCAATGTAACTGCTGAGCTCTCTCTCTCTCTCTCTCTCTCTCTCTCTCTCTCTCTCTCTCTGTCTGTCTCTGCCTCTCTGTCCTGTCTCTCTCTCTCCCAACCGAGGGACTTGTACCTGGTAGCCAAGTAAGCAACATGCCTCTGACCTGTACCTCCAACCTTTTGTTAGTGTTTATTTTGAGACAGGACCTCCTTAAGTTGCTCAAGGCTGGCCTTGAGCTGACTCTGTAGCCCAGAATGACCTTGAATTTAAGATCCTCCTGCCTCAGCTTTCTGAGAAGCTGGGATTGCAGGCCTGCTAAGGTGGTATTTTTCATTCCAGCTGAATTTTCATCTCTGGCCAAGGCTGACTGGGCCTGGGGTAGCACGTGACAGAAGCTGGGCCAACAGCTCTCCCTCCAGCTCCTCCTCAGTGACCCTGGAAAGGGGTTGCTCTGCTCTCCTTGAGAGCCATCCCCATGCACTGTGAGCTTCCCACCCTGTGTGAGAGGCTGTGAGAGTGTCCTATAAGCCAGGTGTGGGGAAGGGACTTTGACTTCTGGTTCTAGGGCCTCCCTTGGTCAAGGCCCCCACTGCTGAACCGCAGCCCTTCATCTTGACATGCACTATATTCTGCTGGCTTTAGTGAGCTTTGGTTTCTGGCTCTGACTTGGCCTCAGTTTCTTGGGTATAAAATAAGCAGCACGGGACTAGGCGAACTGAGGCGTCTTCTGGCTCAGGAAAGCTGGGGACTGTATTCAGGAGTGGTCCCACCCCCACACTGGAGATGTACACAGGATCAGCTCAATTTCAGGGCTGCCAGAATCTTGACACAAACCCCTCTCCCTGTGGCTTCTCTAAGCTGGCTCTAAGACCTTCATGCTGTGTTTTGACATCCTGCCCCATGGCAAGCTCTGTGCCAGTCATGAGGACACTTTCTCATAGACACCTTGAGACCAAGAACCTGGCTGAGTTTCTCTGGACCCTTCATTCTGCTTTTATATTTTGCTTCTGGAATCTGTTCTCTTAACTTGCATGGTCTCGTCTTTCCGGTATGAAAGTACTTGGTGCAGGACTTGACCATAACGAGTCCACTCAAGGCAGTCTGTGTCACCTGCCTCTCCAGTGCATGACATGTATTCTCACATGTTCACAGGATGGATGCGTGAATGAATGAGAGAGTGAATAATGACATGAACAAAAAAAAAAGTCTCTTCCAAGGCCGGTGCGGTGGTGCACACTTTTAGTCCCAGCACTTGGGAGGCAGAGGCAGGTGGATCTCTGTGAGTTTGAGGCCAGCCTGGTCTACATAGTGAGTTTCAGGCTAGCTGTGGCTACAGGGAGACCCTGTCTCAAAAAGACAAAAAGAAAAAGCCGTCCTCCAACAGAAGATCAGGAATGTCGGCACTCATCCGTGGGGGACATAGTTAACGCGGGATGGCTTAGAGGATGTTGAGAACTGTAATGAAGGCGTTGCTGCTGGGTGAGATGGTAACTGTCTGAACAGTGACTGTTCATCAAGCACCTATTATGTGTCAAGTCCTGCACTAAGCACTTTTTGTCGTAGAACTCAGGAAACAAAGGGGGACTTCACCCCAATCTTTGAGATGCCAAAGGGGTGTCCTGGAAACAAAGACCCAGAGCCCCAGTGCTGGTGAGAAGGAACCAGGATTCAGACAGGTGTTTCCACAGTACCCCCTACAGTTAACAAAAATAAGAAATAAATTGTTAAGGTCCATGTTTGGTGTGGGGTATGCTTAGAGCTCATTAAAGAGTCACAGATGAGCAGGAGGCACTGGGCCCCTCTCTCCTGTAGCTGGCAATGGACACTGTTTTTCTCAGAACACCGAGAGTTGGAAAGTTGCAGGCAGTCTGTTATGTGACTGAGCCCACCATCAGACAAAGGGACAATCTCAAACCCCAGAATATTCACTAGAAAGGGCTTTGCGTCCTGAAACAATAGGATGGAGAACTGGGGAAGGGGCCTGTGCTAAAGATCCTGAAGACTGTAATATCTGGAGCATGAGCCTGTGAGGGAAAGAGGGCAGGAATTTTCTCCAACAGGGACGTTAAAAAGAACTGTCTCCCATCACATCTACACAGCATTTTTGCCTTCTTCCTATGCTGGTGTCCCTCTCTACAGAATGGTCTATTGAAGACTGCTTGGTTTCACTAGTCTCTTGAATTTATTATTACACAGTGAGGGTCTTGTTTCTCACAAGTCTCAATACCATGAGTGAGCAGTCCCTGGGGCAGAATTAAATCTGAGAGGAGGCCTGTGTCTCAGTCCAAGAAAGAACTTCTAATACAGGGCTGGTGGGGTTGGAGAGATGGCTCAGTGGCTAAGAGCACTGGCTGCTCTTGCAGAGGACATGGGTTTGGTTCCCAGTGCCCACATGGTGGCTAACAACTGTCTGTAACTCCAGTTCCAGGAGATCTGATGCTCTCTTCTGGCTTCCAAGGGCATTGCACAACACGGGTGCACTTTCATGCAGCAAAACACTCATACACATAAAATAAAAGTAAATAAAAATTTTAAACTTAAAAAAAAAACCTAACAGGGCTGGGCTCAACATGAGTCAGGTAGTGAGTGTCCTGTTCTGGGAGGTGTGCAAGGAGCAGTGGCAACTGCTCCCTGGGGATGACTCTGAGGGTCAACTGGTTCCTGTTTCTACAGCTTTTCACACTCCAGAGACTAGGGTCCCCTCCCCACACCAGATGCTGATGAGACCCTGGTAGACTATGAGGCCTCATCCACCACCCAGCTCAATGCCCTCTTAGAGCGACAATCCACCCCACTAACTTCTCTGAGAACCCCAGGGGCGTTCTCAAACTCCAGGCTGAGTCAGGAGCTGCCTGGCTGGTCACTGTCACTGTCATTATCCCTGGAGTGGCAGCCTCGCCCACAGCAGCAAACAGCCCAGGCAGCTCTAGAGGAGTGATTGCCACCTGCCCTGCCCACCACCTCCCACGTGTCACATGCCACACTGGCAGGGAGATGATATCTTCTGGGACCCACACTGGAGGCTCCCTGAAAGGGAATTGCCTCCCAAACCTCTCTGAAGCCTGCTGTGTGCCCACACTGTCACTCAAGCCTCCCTGCAGCCCAGTAGGATAGTGAAGTCTTGCTTTAACACATGAGGAAACGGGGGCTCAGAGAGACAGAAACCACTTGATCTTGGCTGCACAGTTTGCAAGTAACAGAGACCTAGGTTGGGTTCCACAAAGATCTGACACAAAGTTCAGACCCTTTTCCACCCTGAGCTTTTGGAGTCCAAAGTCTGGTAGCCTCAAAGGCCTGTCACCCTAACCACACAAGCACACCTGTGTTGTATGGTGCAGGCCTCAGTTGACCATGGCTGCCCAGCACAGGGCTCAGTCATCCAGCTATGACAGGCCTCTTGGTGAAAAGCCAGTATGCACACAAGGTTTGGGAGTGTGGCAGCTACAGCCATAGGCAGCTGGGGACGAGGAGGCAGGGCCCCAGGACTTGTGGCCTGTGACAGAGCCACATCTTTCAGAGAGGGACCCCTGAGGTGGAACAGCATGGTTCTGGCCTGAAGAATGAACTTCCTGGGGCTGCTTCAGCCTCCTTAGAACACCACAAAAGGCAAGAGTTGTGTGGACTCATCCCATGGGTGGATGAGGACCCCGGAGAGTGGGGATCTGGCCCCACTAGGGTAGAGCTGACTTCAGAAACTGGTTGCTGGGCTCCGTTCCTGGAGTGGCAGGTATGTGGCCTCATTTGGAATCTGTCCTTTGTCAGTCAGGTTCTGACTCCTTCAGTTCACTTCTCTGGAAAGGGGGCAATGATGCCCCCTTTTAGAAGGACTTTGTGGAGTTATGGGCAAAACGTCCTTGGAAGTGTCTGGAAGGAAATGGAAGAGCCAACTCAAGTGTATTGCTGGTGGGCTTGTCAAATGGTGAAGCCTTGTTGGCACCTCAAAGAGTTGAACAGAATTCCGTAAGGCCCAGCAACTCCGCTCTTAAGCGGTATACACAAATCAATGGAAAACAGGAACTCAAACACCAACATGCACATCCCACGCGCTCATAGCTTTGTTCCTAAGTGTCAAAGGTGGAAGCTGCCCAAATCTTCACCAACAGATGAATGGAAAGACAAAATGTGGTATATCCATTCAAGGGGACGTTACTCATCCATGAAAAGGAGAGAAATACTGACACATGCCTCAGAGTACAAATCTCAGAAGCCACGTGGAAGTCAGATCCAATTACTGCATTTATAGCAAATGTTCAGAATAGGTCAGCCAAAGACACAAAGTGATCCCAGTGGGGATGGAAGAGGGAATGTTTAGTGATTGTGTGGTTTTATTTTGGCATAATGAAAATACTTTGGAATGAGATAGTGGTAGAGGCTATTTGTACTGTAAATATGCTAAAGACCACAAAGGTTCTTGCTTTAAAATGGTTAATGCTGTACTGTGTGAATAGCTTCTCATTAAATACCAAAAGTCATTAGCATATCAAGTGCCAGAGACAATGGAGTCAGATAGCTGACAGCTAGATCAGCTGGGGACCAGGGATAAGTCCATTTATGTGTCAAAGCCACAATTTCCTCATTGTAAAAGGAAAAGAATATTTGTAGGTTGTTAGGGGGATAAAAGAGACATGGTGTATGGTAAGCATCTAGCAAGGGGGCTGTATACAGAAAATATTCAATAACTGTAGGAAACAGCCAGAACAAAAACAGTCCACCAGGTGATCAAAGGCACAATACCCCCAGGTCAGCATGCACCGGACATGCTGCAGAGACATGGGGAGTAAGGAATACGTGAATCTATGTCCAATTCATTTGGACAAGCAGCTTAGGGATCTAGTTTCTGAAAACCTGCTGTTGACAGCAAGCGCTGACTGGTGGCTGCTGATATGCCAGAATTCACCATGAGAGTGACAGTTAATTTTTGTGGAGCTCCAACATGTGCTAAGGGTGGTAGAGAGGGATCTAGGATCATGGCTTTAAGTCTTTATAACAAACCTTTAAAACAGGGGTTATTGTTTTCTTTAATTACAGATAAAGAAACCGAAGCCCGGAGAATCTAAAAGCCCCGGAAGAGGGGCTTGACTGTAGCTACAGGGCTTGTGCACTAAATCATGATTTGGCATTGCCCTCTTATGGTTCGCAACTGAAATGTCCCTGTGGTGGTCTGAATGAGAAACAGCCCCCACAGGCTCAGTGTTTGAATACTCGGTCCCCAGTTGGTGGTGTTCTTTAAAGCAGTCATGGAATCTTTAGAAGGTATGGCCTTGCTGGAGGAAGTATGTCACTGGGGCTTTGAGGTTTCAGAGCCTTGCCCCATTTCCAGAAGGCTCTCGCTCTACTCTGTGTTTGTGATTGAAGGTGTGATCTCTCAGCTTCCTGTTCCAGCTGTCTGCTGCCACGTCTTGCTCACCACTATGGACTCCCTCTCTGGAACTGTAAGATAAAAGAACTCCTTCTTCCACAAATCACTTTTGCTCATGGTGTTTTATCACAGCAACAGAAAAAGAACTAATATAGAAGCTGGTACCATAAGTGGGGTTGTCACTGTGAAGAGCCTGATCATGTTGTTTTTTGGAGGACTATGGAAGACTTTGGAACTTTGGACTAGAAAAGTGTTTGAATGTTATAAGCAGAGCCTCGTGGGCTATTGTAGTAGGAGGCTGGAAGACAGTGGTGCTGTGAGTAGTGTGTAATGTAGAAGCCAAGCTCAAGAGGTTTCAGAGGGAAACAGGACCTTAACAGTGACTGGGCTTGAGGTCATTGTGTGAAGTTACAAAAATGAAGCCTGGGTTGCAGCAGAGACCCAGAGCCATGAGACATCTGCCAAGGAGAGCTGACTATAGGGAGCAGAGCCAGCCCCAGAAAGGAATGTATGTTGCAGACAGCAAAGCTGAAGGGGCAGAATCATCTAAGTCTTTTGAAACTAAAATTCCAGACGTCAGACTCAGCGACACAGGACTTGGTGTTTGCCCTGCTGGGTTTGGTCTTGCTTTAGTCTGGTATTTCCGCACCATCTCCCATTCCTCCCTTTTGGAATGGGAATGCATATTCTGTGTCATTGTGCATTGGAACTATGTGGGTTTTTTATTTTATTTTACAGGAAGTCACAGAAGATTGCCTTAGATCTCAAAAGAGACTATGTGTTGGGCTTTTGAACAGTGTTGAATCTGTGAAAGACTGGGGACTTTCAAAGTTGGACTAAATGTATTTTGCTTATGAGATGAGCATGAGCCTATGCGGGGCAGGGAGTGCTTTGAATGAGAAAAGTTCTCCATAGACTCACATATTTGAACACTTGGTCAGTTGGTGGCACTGTTTAGGGAGGTCATGAAATCTGCAGAAAGTGTAGCTTTTCTGGAGGAAGCATGTCAGTGGGGCCGGGCTTTGGGAGGTCATGAAATCTGCAGAAAGTGTAGCTTTTCTGGAGGAAGCATGTCAGTGGGGCCGGGCTTTGGGAGGTCTTAGCCTTGCCCCACTTCCAGTGTGCTCGCTTTGCTTTGTGTTCACATTGGAAGATGTGACAGCTCCTTTCCTGCTCCAGCCACCTGCTGTCAGGCCTTGTCGTTTGTTATGGACTCCCCCTCTGGCACTGTCAGCCATAACTCTTCCAGAAGTTGCTTTTGGTCATGGTGTTTTATCACAGCGATGGAAAAGTAACTAATACAGTCCCTCACAGATTTGTGTTTTGAACACTTATTCCAGCTGGTGGCTATGGTTTGGGGGGCTGGGGAACCTTTAGGAGGCGGGACCTAGCTGGAGGAAGGGGGCCCACAGGGACCTGCCTGGAAGGGCATAGCTCAGCCTCTGGTTCCTGCAGTTCTCTGCTTCCTGACTTATAAGGAATGACTACCACATACACCTGCTGTCAGGAATCAGCCATGACTAAAATTCTCTGCAAACATGAGCCCAAATAAAGCTTTCCTTCCTCAGTTTGGTCCTGTCAGGTGCTTCAGTTACTGAGCTGCAAAAAACCAAACATTCTATATCTGAGTTGCTTTAATTTTTCCAAGGATCATCTTGGAAAGAAAATACATACGCAGAGAAAATTTTCTCCAGTGTAGTTTGTGTTTGTTTGTTTGTTTGTTTTTTTGAGACAGGGTCTCCCTGTAGCCACAGCTGGCCTGGAACACACTGTGTAAACTAGGCTAGCTTCTATCTCACAGAGATCCACCTGCCCCTGCCTCCAAAGTGCTGGGATTAAAAGCATATGCCACCACACCCAACTCCAATATAGACTTTTAGTTGCGTTTTTTTGTTTTGTTTTGTTTTGTTTTTTTGTCTTTTTGAGACAGGGTCTCCCTGTAGCCCCAGCTGGCCTGGAACTCACTATGTAGACCAGCCTGGCCTTGAACTCACAGAGATCCGCCTGCATCTGCCTTCTGAATGCTGGGAATAAAGGCGTGTGCCACCACGCCCGGCTTTATAGTTGCCTTTTTAGACTGCGTTACTAGTATATGCGTCCCAAACTGCCTGTTTCCTCCACGAGGCGGGGTCTGCTGCAGACAAGTGACTGCGGAGGGGTCTTTGGGAGCCATCATGTGATGGAAGCCCCGGGCTGCCACTAACACCCAGTGATGGGCGTGGAGAAAAAGATGGCCCTGGTGTCTCTCATGTGGACACAAGAGGAGGTATTTACCGACATGTGGGTGCTGTGCAGAGCTGGGTGCTGGGTGTGCATTTCTATGTAAGTCTCCCCATTTACTCCCTCCCTACCCAAGGGCATAAACCATAATAAATTTACATAAAAATATGTTATATGGTTTGTCTTATGGCACAAGAGACCCCAAGAGAACTCTGGCAACAGTATACTAATATTAGATGTAGAACATATAGATAATGTAATATGTAAAACAATGTAGAATAGTAATCATTTGATGAAATAACTAAATTGCACTTATAGAAGAATATATTTATTCATTAACTCAGAAAACATTTATCGAGCACCTATTGGATACCAATGAGGCAAGCATTGCTCCAGGTGCTTCAGTACATGAAACTACCAGTGTTAGTAGGGGGTTGTGGCTCAAACAGAGTGTGATCAGTTGGTGGTGGAGAGAGGGGGAAAGAAATAAGGAAAGTATTAAACAGGAATAAAAATGGGATGTGGGAGACAGCTCAGTAAGAGCCTGTTGTGTAAGCACAAGGTCCTGAGAGTGGTCCTCAGAACCCATGAAAAATCTAGACATGACTGCAGGCTCCTTGAACAGCTCTGGGGAAGTAGAGTCAGATGGATCCTTAGGGGTCAGTGTCCAGCCAGTTTGACTTAATCAGTGAGCACCAGATTCACTGAGGGACCCTGTCTCAAAAACAAGATAGATAGCAATAGAGGAAGATACCCAAGGACGACCTCTGGCCTACATGCTTGTACTCACGTGGTCAACAGAAACACACACTGACATAGACACAGAAGGACACACACACATGCATGTATGCACAGACACACATACAGAGGAATGAATTTACTATTGGAGGTTTAAGGTGAGGTAATAACAGTAAGCAGTTGGTCACCTCAGGTGGGATGGTCACATCAGACGACACTAAGCTGAGAGATGGTGAGGATACAGGCTCTGTTCTTTCCAGAAGAAGGGAACAACCAGTGTAAAGGCCCAGAGGCAGAAACCCATTTGTCAAGAGTTCTGTGTGCTGATGTTGGAAGGCCCATAGCCAGGAGCAATAATGTCTTAGCTCACAGGGTTTAGAAAGATAAGCCACTGGGTTTGCTGGTCCAGGCCCTAGGCCTTGATGATTCAAGGACACTGGATTGCTCTGGAAAAATTATCTGGGTAGAGCAAAAGGACCTGGCCAGCTCACTGGTGATGAGGGGCATGCTGAATTTTCAATTGAAGTCTTTCCTAATGGGGAAGATAGGAGGGACAAAGCTGTGGGGCAGGGGACCATGGGGGTGCTTTGTTTAAGCAATCAGGTGAGTGGTGGCATCATCACAGGCCCAACTTGGAGTCAGGAAGACACTGAGTATCTCTGGAGCATGGGCAGTACTGCATATGGGAGCCTTGAACGGCAAGATCTGGCAGGGTAGGCATGCCATTTAGGGTACAAGGCTAGTACTTAAAGTCATGAGCCTGGGTTGTATGCCCTCAGGAGGCAGAAGGTAGGAAGGTGGGGATCACGGACATAGATAAGTGAATCTGTGCAGAGGCTGAGCAGGAGACAGGACTCTGTAGAGAAGTGGGCAGGGCTGCCAGGTGGGTCCAGCCTGGAAACCGTGCCACTCAACTTTGCATTTTTTTTTTTTTAACCTCACGGAGTGGCAGAGAAATAATCAGGTGATCCCTGGGTAAGTAAGAAGTCTGGGAGGGTGTGTTAAAGCTTGGCACTACTAGAATAGATTGTGTGCCTAGGAATCACCAGGGGGAAGAGTGATATGGGAGGCGGGGATGAGAGAGGAGGGATTGATGGGTTTCTGGGTATTTTTAGGGTATCTGTCCACTTGATTCAGGAAACCCAGTGAGAGTTTAGAGACAGAGGATAAAATGTGAAGTTGCCAGCGAAAAGAGCACTTGGGGAGGATCTGGGGCAGGTTAGAGGTCAGGCTGCTTCTTAAGTAAACAACACTATTGTGAACGTCTTCCTGTCCTGGTCTTTCCAACACTGAGCAGTATTTTCTCCACGTCAGGTCCTCAGAGTGAATATGGGTCAGGAATCTAAGCACGTCAAGGGTTTGAGGCAGGCACTAAAAACATATTGTGGAGTCACCTCCCAGGAATGACAGTCAAGGCCCCTCGTCTCCATCACTGCCACCAGAATGCTGCACATCAGTGTTTTTGAACTCACTCTTCATTTGACGATGCTGTCCCTATGGAAGTGACATTTTTTTCCTAAGCATATTACTGATTTGTCTCCTCTTGCTGACTGTCCTTTTGAAATGATCTCAGCAGCAGCTAAGAGCACTTACTACTCTTGCAGAGGTCCATGATTCAATGCCCACATGCATGTACACACACACACACAAACACACACACACACACACACACGTGCACAAATTAATCTTTTAAGAAAAGAATTTTTTAATTATTTATTTTTTATTTTTATTTTATGTGTATGATTGTTTTGCCTGCATGCATGTAAGTGTGCCTGTGTCATGCAATGCCTGCAGAGGCCAGAGGAGGGCGTTGGATCCCCTGGAACTGGAGTTATAGATGGTTGTTAGTCACATATGGATGCTGGGAACTGAACCCAGGTCCTCTTCAAGAGAGGCCAACACTCTTAACCACTGAGTCATATCTCCAGCCCCTAAAATAATTTTTTAAAATAAGAATATCTCAGAGGCAAGCCTCGTAAAATGATGCTCACAGAGCCTGCCAGGAATAAATCTGGAAGACAGAAACATGAAAAAGCAAAAAAAGTCAGTAGTGCCTAGGGGTAGGGTTCAGTTGATAGAGTGCTTGCCTAGCCTGGGCTACATGAGAGCCTGTCTTTTGAAAAAAGTGGGTAAAATGAGTTAGTGGTATGAGTGGTATATTATTTATTTTGCTCTTTTGTTGTTTGTTTTTCATAAGCTTCACATTTTAAGGCTAAATGAATGTTGGAACAAACCCTTCCCTCATTCTTGCACGTGCTCAGACATAAACACACCCCACTGATGGCAGTGAGGAACTGCAGTTACATCTCCATGGAGCTGGGTGATGGCTTTTATGAATTATTGAGTAATTTGATCACTAATTCATGACTTTGCTGCTGCAAATGGCATCATCAGAAACTCACTGAGAAGTCAAGTGAATTGTGATCTTCCAGACTGGACTATCTCAGTTATATTCACAACTGTGTGAATGAGAGTGAGTGTGTGTGTGTGCCTGTGCATGTGTGTATCCATATGCCTGGGTGTGTCTGTATGTCTGTGTGTGCCTGTATGCCTGTGTTTCTGTATGCCTGTGTGCCTGTATGTCTGTGTGTGTCTGTATGTCTGTTTGTGTGTGTCTGTATATCTCTGTGTGTCTGTATGCCTATGTGTCTATATGTGTGTGTCTGTATGTCCCTGTATGCCTATATGCCTGTGTCTATATGTCTGTCTATATGTGAATATATGCCTCTGTGTGTGTGTGTGTGTGTGTGTGTGTGTGTGTGTGTGCATGCAGGCACACTCCTGGATATTTGCCAAATGTGGAAGCTTGTATGTGAACATGCTGAGCATGCCATGTGAAACACGTGTGCTGAACATATGTGTGGATGTATGCGTGGATGAGAGTGGAGTAAAAGGACTTTCCCAGGAACTGTGTACTCTGCACTTGGTTATAATTCTTTTGGTCTCTGGAGTTGAGAATCATGCTTTATCCTTTGTTACCTGCATAGATCCTTAATATAAGTGCCTCGACTTTGAATAGCAGACATTAAATTTAAAATGTACATACATACATTGGAGAATAGGGCTGGGGAATGGTCTAGAGGAACCACCTGGGACCTTTCCCACTCCCCCAAGCTTGACTTCTTGGTACCTAGCTAGCTGCCTTGGGGCCAAGTTACTGAAGAACACAGTTAATAATTAATGACAAAGGAAGGTTCTTTACCAAAGGTTAGTTTTGTGTCTTCCTCAATCACTCTCTACTTTATTTACTGGGGTGGGGTCTCTTGCTGAACCCAGTCCTTACTGACTTAGCTATCTATCTAGACAGCTTGCTCTGGGGATCCCTTTCTCCACTTCTTAAGAACTGGGATAATGGGTGGACTTTCACACCTGCCCAGCTTTTATGTGGATGCTGGATCTGAACTCAGGTCCTCATGGCTGAGCAGCAAGCACTTTAGCCAATAAACCATCTCCTCAGCCCCTACTCTTTTATTTTCTGAGCTATCTGTGTTTATACAGGTCAAGTACGGAGCCCTTTCATTAACTGCATATAATTGGGTTTTGCTGCTTTACACAGGCTAGGAATCTCTTCTGTTTAACTGGCATATTTAACCACTTACACTTAGTGTAATTATTGCCCTAATTGGATTTAAGTCTATAATTGTGTGGGGTTTTGTTTTCCATTTGTCTTATTTTTTGTTTTTTTTTTCCCTTTCATACTGAATGTTTTAAAGTATTCTGTTTTCTTTATTTCACATTGTTTCACTTTATTTTAAAATTTTTACTGATTATTCTAAGGATTCTAATATTTAACTTATAGCAATGCACTTAGAATCAATTGTGTGCCCCTTAACATGTCATTTTCAAACATCTCATTTGAGAGAATTGCAAGAGTATAATCACATCACCCGTGATGTCATCTATTCTGGGGAGAGGGAAACTTAATTGGGGAAATTCCTCTGTTTATTGGCCTGTGGAGATGTCTGTGAGACATTCTCTTGGTCACTGAGCTTTGCGTGAGGGTCCAGTCCACTGTGGGTGGTGCTGGGTTAGGAAAGGAGGCCAGAGGAGCAAGCCAGTAAGCAGCGTTCCTCCATGGTCTGTGCTTCAGCTCCTGCCTCCAGGTTCCTGCCCTGAGCTCCTGCCCTGGCTCTGCTCTAGGATGAACCGTAAGCTGTAAGGTGAAATAAACCCTTTCCTCCCCAAGATGCTTTTAGTCAGTGTTTTGTCACAGCATATGTGAGAAAATATCCTGACAAAAAGTAACACAGAGACAGGAAGGGTTAAGTTGTCTTAGAACTCCAGGTTACGGTCCATCATTGAGGGAAGTCACAGAGGCAGGAGCTTGAGACAGCTGGTCACACCATGCCCATAGCCAAGAGCAGAGGGAAAGGAGCACACCCATGATACCTGCTTGCTTGGGCTTATGCTCCACTAGCTTCCTCCACTCCTACAGTTCAGGGCCAAGTCCATGAAATGGTGCCACCCACAATGGGTTGGCTCCCTACATCAATTAACACTCAAGAAAAAATCCCTCACAGACATATCCACAAACCAACCTGATAAAATTACTCAATTGAAACTCTGTTCCCAGGTGATTCTAAGTTGTGACAAGTTGACATTTCCAACTACCCATCACAGGGCAGCTCATGAAGGTTCGTCAGATATCACCTGAAGCTACCACGTAAGGTGGACTTCCCTTGGGGATGACCAGCTGAGGCTGACTCTTGCCTGGAATTCTAAGGCATCCCTCTATTCGTGCCTCTTGTTGAAACCACTGGGGTGCTCACAAGGAATGGCAGCTGGCTCTTCCTACCCTAGCGAGACGTCTAAGAGGCCAACATAGAAACAGTGCTACCTTCTGTGACCTAGCATACACATCACACATAGCCACTTCCACTCTACTCTGTGGGTGACTTGGGTCAGCTCTGAGCCAGTGTGGGAAGAGACTGTATGTGTGCATGAAGAT
The DNA here is from genome assembly GCF_000622305.1 of Nannospalax galili. NCBI lineage: Eukaryota > Metazoa > Chordata > Mammalia > Rodentia > Spalacidae > Nannospalax > Nannospalax galili. The sequence continues at coordinate 289,881 of NW_008358490.1, forward strand.
CACGAGGCCATAACCCCTGGGGCCATCTTGGAAACTTGATTCTCAAAGAAACAGAAAAGGAATAGGGGAGGGGGCACAGAACATACATACCTTTCCTAGATTCTAGATTGGGAGGTGTCAGTTGTGTGGCTACCTTCTCCTAAACTGGGGGTACCAAAGGAATATCTATACTTGAAATAATAAGACTAAGGGTGAGAGCAAAAGACCCTGGAGTGGAACCAAAATTAAAAGAGCAAACATCACCAAGATTTACTGCCTACCCTGCGTCCCCTGCACCTCCCCCTAAGTCTTCTGCAGCTGTGGTGGGCAGGTCCTGGGCAGGCTACACAGCCCATCCCCGTGTCAGCTATCTCTCTGCTGTCCTGCCTGCTGTTGGCTTGGCCCCCACTTAGGACAACCCAGTGCTGGAGACAATAACACCCCCCCACACACAGGAGATGGAACGGGTGGGCTCATGCCCAACTCACATCACCAAATCCCTGAAGCTCATTCTATATAGTTCCTCAGGAGCTTGCAAAGGAACTGAACCCAACAGCAGAAATCAGCTCAGTGAAACACTCATTACTGCCTCTGACGCCTTCAAAACTCTCTGCCACCCCTCACCCAACTCTATGCCAACTCTGTTTTCAGGGGCACTCAGTCTAAATCAGTTAAGCTTCCCCTCACCCCATTCTCACCCTGTTGTCTAGCTTCATAATCTCCTTGGCTTCTTTTTACTCCACAGGCACTTAGAGGTACTTGCTATGCAGCGGGCACTGGGAGGCAAAGGAGGCCAGACATGATCTCAGTCCTCCAAGACCTTCAGTGGCCTCTGTGTCAGCCCCAGACAAATGTGGGAGCCACCGGAACTCCATGTTCCAGTGTGTGATGTGATCGGGGCCCAGAGGAAGGTTCTCGAAACCAGACGGGTCTGGAACATCTCAAATGCTGTCGCTGCTGCTGAGACACCAAGCATAAAACATCACCCAAGGGGCAGAGGGGCCAGGTTGGCGTGAGCCAAGGAAGTGTTTGAAAGAAATGAAATGTTACCAACTACTTTTTTCCCTTCCTTCCCTCCCGCCTTCCTTCCTTCCTTCCTTCCTTCCTTCCTTCCTTCCTTCCTTCCTTCCTTCCTTCTTTCTTTTCCTCCTTCCTTCTTTCTTTCCTTCCTTCCTCCTTCCTTCCTTCCTGTGTGTGTGTGTGCGTATGCCATGTGCATTTGTGGAAGTCAGATGAGAACTTCAGGTGCTGGTCCTTCGACCTTTTGTTTGAGACAAAGTCTCTCCTTGACTTGGAACTTTGCCATGTTGGCCACCCCAACTGGGCCCCAAGCTTCCAGAAATCTGCCTGTCTCTGCCTTCCATCTCACCATCTTTGGGATTATAGGTACAAACCGCTCCACCCAGCTGTTTACGTGTGTTCTAGGGATCTGAACTCAGATCCTCATGCTTTTGAGGCAAGCGATTTACCCACTGAGCACCTCTGGTCCCTCTCCCCTTTAAAAAAATTTTTTTTCTTTTGGTCTTTTTGAGACAGGGTCTCCCTGTAGCCCCAACTGTCCTGGAACTCACTATGCAGACCAGGCTGGCCTTGAACTCACAGAGATCTGCCTGCCTCTGCCTCCCGAGTGCTAGGATTAAAGGTGTGTGCCACCACGCCTGGCTTTTTAAAATCTTTTTAAAGAGGTTTTTCCAAGTGTCCAGTCCTTCGGGGGATCTTCACCGTGTAATCCTCTTAAGAACCTTGTAGAGCAGAATGATTGTCCTAATTTGCTTAAATTGTCAAATTGACACAACCTAGAGTCACCTGAGAAGGGAGTCTCAACTGAGGGATTTCCCAGATCAGACTGGCCTTTGTGCATGTCTGTGGGGATTGTCTTGATTACTAGATGTAGGAGGGCCCACTGTGGGCATGCCACCCTTTAGGCAGGTGTTCTTGGACTGTATAAGAAAGCTAAGCATGAGCCTACAAGCAAGCTGGTGTGCAGTGTTCTTCTGTGGCATCTGCTTCATGTACCTGCCCTGACTGCTCTCAATGATAAACTATAATCTGTAAGCTGAGATAAGCCCTTTCCTCTCTTAAATTGCTTTTGATGATGGTATTTGTCATGCCAACAGCAAGGGAACTAGAACAGTGACTGGTCCCATTTTACAGGCTAGGATGTGGAAGTGTACTTACCAAACTCAGAGATGGCAGAACTCCCATTCAGCTATGGGTCAGTTTGATTCCAGAGCCCAAGGTCTGAGTCACAGAAATCGCTTTCTTCTGCAGGCCAGTTGGGACCTGGAAGATTTGGCAGGTTCAGACACTGGCAGTGACACATAACAGGAACTTGAATAAGGTGACAACAAGCTCAGATTTGGTATTTCCCAAACACAATTCTGACCATTATTGCAACATCACCTTCTGTGTCCCACAGTTGGAGAGAAAGGGCCTTGTTGGTTCTGTGGCCAGTGGGATAAAAAACAAGCAGCGCCTCCCTGAGGCCAGCGTGGGAGCCACAGCAGGTTCCAGCTCCCCTTTCCTGGCTGGGCTTAGCACTCGTCCTCTCCATGAAGAAACTGCCCTCTGGTGCTAACCTTCCAGGGACTGAGATTTCATTAAAGAAAGTGGCATTTTCTTTCAAGTTTATCCCTCTTGGAAAGCCTAATAGACATCCTCTAATGAGCAAGGAGGGCCTCCAAGGCACAATAATATACACTATGACTAGTTTTGACTCATCCTACTCTTTTCCAGAACAATCTTAATTAAGTAGAAGGTGCCAGTAGCTTTAAAAGAATTTACCAACTGCCTCTCAAAGTAACTCTGATTAATAGCAGAGGCACAAAAGTGTCTCCATAACCAGGTCACATGATATAATACAAATGACTGTCTGTTGCTATTTTTAAGTAATGTTTATTAGAATGTCTTGGCGTGTAATAAATTTAATTTACAGCTGCTTGCAGCCCAACTTACACATGGCCTCCTGTAGCTCAGCCCATTAACACACTCAGAGAAGAAATGAGTTTTCTCTCCAATTCTCCCATTCCGTTTCTCCTTCTTCACAAGCTAGATTGTGAAACTCTTCGAGAGAGAACACCCCCCTCGTATCTGGTACAAATCGTCTTAAATGCTCAAATTTTTTCTAATTAGCACAAAGGCACACAGTGCAAATTTGTGTTAGATAGCTTGAGGCAGAGTTGGAGAATTATTCAGTGAGTCAGTCGTGCTCTTGAGTGAGCACCATCAGAGAGAGAGAGGCCTGGACATGACTCGGGCTTTGAGAACATTCCAGTTGGAGATGTGGAGGCCTCTGAACAAATCTATCACCAGATGCTTAGTGAGCAGTAAAAGTGTTCTAGGTTAGGAAACCAAAGACTTGGTGTCTAATCCTGCTTCTGAATTTGAGTTGGAAGATGTCAGAGGTCCTTAGTCCGATTCCTTCATATTCTTGGCCGGAGGATCAAATCCAAAGATCAAACTTCGCAATCAAATTACCATTTAGAACAGAAGTCAGAAGACATGTTCTGTGAGGGCCGAACAGTAGATATTTAAGACTTTGCAAGCCAAGAGGTAAAAGTCAGAAATGCTATGCAGACATTTAGATCACACGAAAGAAGAAATTTCCATACATTATTAAAGAAACTCAACATATAATAGATGAGCACAGAATTTCCAGATCTGGGTGGGCTAATGAGATAAATATAAATATTTTTATGGGATATCACTTGCTTCCCTTGAGCTCAAAGCAACCTTTCTCTTAATCAAATGATGAAATGATGCCCATCTGTCCTATTTATAGCTCATGGGTCGCACAAGAACAAGTGGCAGGCTGCACCTGTCCCTGTGGCCATAACTCATCCACTCCCAGCCTGGGCTAGTCCTTTAGAGTTTGGGGTGGGCAGCTACACTGCTGGACTCAAACTGCAGTGCACTGATGGTCAGCTGGGGGTGGGGGCAAGGGTTCTGTGATTTTTAGTTTTTCTTACAATTATTTATTTATTTGGTAGGGGAACACACGTGCCTTGTTATGGTTGACTTCTGGAGGTCAGAGGACAGCTTAGGTAATCGGTTTGCTTCTCTCCTTCCACCATGGGGTCAAACTCAGGTCACCAGACTAGTCACTTGTGCCGTTACTTGTTTACCATCTCACCTGCCCAGCTCCATGATTTCTTTCTTTCTTTTTTTTTTTTTTTTTTTTTTTTTTTTTTGAGACAGGGTTTCCCTGTAGCCCCAGCTGGTCTGAAACTCACTATGTAGATATCAGGCTGGCCTCTGTCTCACAGAGATCCATCTTCCTCTGCCTCCTGAGTGCTGGGACTAAAGGGGTGTTCTGCCACGCCCAGCTCCACAATCTCTTACATGAACATTCTAATGCCATAACCATTCTAAAGCCCCAATAGCTGACAAGGAGAAATGCTCACTTTGCCTGTAAGTCCACAAGATTGTTTTGACCGTAGCAAGCTCTGTTGGCCTGGGCCAGTTGCTCATGACCAGCAGGTGCAGGTTAACTAAGGCTTTGCAGATGCTGACTGGGCTTGTTCACACCCCAAAGGTTCAGTTGGTAACTGACTGATCTAAGGTGACCTCGAGCAATTCACTTGATTCCATGGCCCTTCACCCTCTAGCAGGCTAGACTAGGCAGGCTCTTCTTCTGGGCATGGGCAGAGAAACAAAAGCAAGCAAGACTAGCCATGCAGCATCCACATCTGCTTGCCTCATACCCAGTGTCCAGTTAGTCCAAAGCAGGGGCAGAGACTCTAGAGTTGGAACAAAGGTGGTTCTGGGTCACATGGCACAGCAGGTGGATATGGTGAAGGGGCTGAGTGAGTCCATTTTTTGCTGCTATAATAAGACTCCAGGTGGGGCTGGAGAGGTGGCTTAACGGTTAAGAGCACTGACTGCTCCAGCAGAGGACCCAGCACCCACATGGCAGCTAACAACTGTCCATAACTCTAGTTCCATGGGCATTGCATGACATGGGTACACTTCACAGGCACACATTACACTCATACACATAAAACATTATACTCATACACATAACATTTTTTTTAAAGATACCAGGTGCTGGGAAATGTTCAGAGAGGTTACTTGACTCACAGTCCTCGTGTCTGGGAAAGTCCGGGCAGCCCAGAGCCTGCATCTGGCAAGGATGGCCTTAGTTGTGTTTCCCAGGAAACAGCTGTGGAAAAGAAGTCAAGCAAGGGTGCTCACCTGCCTTTGTCACAGCCTGCCCTGCTGAGGCTCACTCTCTCCTGCAGAACGCAACCCACCTGGGACCACAGAAATCCATTCCCGAAGGTGGAGCCCTCAGAACTAGTCACCTTCCACTAGGCCCGCTTGTTAAAGGCCCACCATCTCCACACCACCATACTAGGGACCAAGTTTCCAGCAAATGATCCTCTGGGGGACAGACCACATCTAGACCCCAGTAGGGCATACACCAGGGCCACTGATTCAGCATCACCCTTTGCTTACATCTTCTAAAAGAGGGGCAGCAATAGGCGCTACTTTACACAGCTGCCAAGCCCGGAAGCTGGTAAGCAGCAACGATTGGCCATGGTCACCTGGTGTGCCTGCCCGTGGGTGCCAGTGTCTTCGTGCCAATTGCCTGGATGACACCCAAGGATGGAGAAAATAAAATACCTGCAAAGAATGATTTGCTCCAGTGCTCTCCTAAACTTCACCGAGCTTAGGTTGGAACTGTGGCTGCCAGGGGAGGCCCAGAGGGGGCTGGGCCAGCCTCCCACTCCACCCACCAAGGAGCTGAAGAGGCCACTCAGAAGACTTTGGTATTGTAAATGTCCTGTGCATCCCAGGTTGTCTGCTCTGAGGGCATCTGTGTGGGATGGCTGCTTCTTCAGAGTCCTCTCTCCCATGCTGTCAGGGTTCAGTGTCCTTGTCAGGTAGAAAGTATGGAGCTGGGCTTCTCTCCAACGATCCATGAGACAGCGGCTGCCTCGGCCCACTGCCTCTCTGTCCTGAGCTCCCCAGGAGGTTGTCTGCCCTTGCTGCTCATGATGTATCAATAGAAGGGAACTTTTAAAGCCTCCCTAAAGGAGCTAAGTGTCTCTCTGTTTGGAGGATGACTAAAAAAAGGGCCTTTATTCCTGAGAGGTTGGAGACAATTTCGAGCCCTTCACATAACACAGTTAAATTTCCTTCCTACTATACTGCCTCTAGGGTTGCTGTGCCAGTCAGCTGTCTGATACTGTAACAAGTACCCAAGACAGCCAGCTTATATACCACAGTAGCTGTGGGTATATATGCTACATGTGTACAGGTGCCCATGGAGGCCAAAAGAGGGCATCAGATCCTCTGGAGCTGGAATTACAGGCTGCCTGATGTGTGCCTGAAGTAAGGTTCTCTTGGGTTCAAAGTTTAGAAGACTAGTTGTCCCTATGGTAAGATGGCACATTATGGCAGGAATGGGGCAAAGCCATTTCCCTCATGGTGGGGTATAAGGGAGGAAGTGGTAGAGGCTGGGGTCCCAGTATCCCTTCAAGAGCATGAACTCAGAAGAATTCCCAATAGGCTTCACCTCATACCACTTCCTAATAGTGCTGAAAGGTGAGATCAAACTTCAGGAGACACTTATCCAATGCCTTGTCACTTAGAGTCCCTGTACCTTATGAAAAACATAACCTATAGAACTCCATAAATCATCAAAAGCTCCGACAGATTTCCAGCCATTGGCTGGTTCCTCAATTTCCGCTTCTCAGGCCGGAGAACTGGCTCAGCACTTAGGACCACTGGTTGCTCTTGCAGAGGGCCCAGGTTCAATTGCCAGCATCTACAAGGTGGCTAACAACTGTCCATAACTCCAGTCCCAAAGGATCCAACACCCTCTTCTGGCCTCTGCAGGCATTATGAGACACGAGTACATTTACATACATGCAGGCAAAATAATCGTGCACGTAAATATAAATAAATACAATTTTTTAAAATAACCCCTTCCCTCTTTAACAAACTCCCTGGTTTTATGCTGGACGCATGGCTTTCCTAAGAAATGTGTTTTGCAGCCTCCTCGCATCTAGGTGTGGTCATATGATTTGTCCTTGGAGAGGGGCAAAGCAGGCGTGTCCTTTGAGACTTTGGAAGGAAAAATGTATCTTTCTTTCTCTCTTCTTTTTTCCTGTTGGATTGTGGATGTGATGGCTGGTGTTTGAGTAGCTATCTTGGACAATGAAAGAAGAACCCTACAAGCTAAAGATAGCAGCCCTTCAAACTAGATAAAACACAAATTGTGTTTTGTGGAGCACTTTGATACCCCACCCCCAATTCCTTTTTACAGAGAGAAAAATAAAACTCTGCCATGCTTAAACCCCTTCTAAATGTTGCTAGTTATTTCTGGTATTTACATAGCTTTATTTATTTATTTATTTATTATTTATTTATTTATTATGTGTATGAGTTTTATGCTTGCATGTGTGTAAGTACCCACAGAGGTGAGAAGATAGCATCAGATGCCCTGGAACTGCAGTTATGGACCATTGTCAGTCGCCATGTAGGTGCTGGAATTTGAACCTGGGTGTTCTGCAAGAATAGCCAGTGCTCTTAACTGCTGAGTCATCTCTCCAGCCCCTACATAGCATTTTAAAGTTTACAGAACTTCTCATTTATTTTCTCTTGTGACCCTCCCAGGCAAGACAAGTAATATTATTTGTGATTCTCATTTTATTATTACTTATTTATATGTCTGTTAATGCACCTGTGGGTATATATGCTACATGTGTACAGGTGCCCATGGAGGCCAAAAGAGGGCATCAGATCCTCTGGAGCTGGAATTACAGGCTGCCTGACGTGGGTGCTGAGAACCAAACTCAGATCTTCTGGAAGAGCAGGAGGTGCTCTTGACCACTGAGCCATCTCTCCAGCCCCCGATTTGCATTTTATAGACAAGGAAATAGGTCTGGAGAATTTAAAGATTTATTTTCATTATTTTTAATTATGTGTATGTGTGTGTCTGTGTGTGCGTATGTACATGTAAGTGCAGGTGCTTGGGGAGACAAGAGGCGTCAGATGCTCCTGGAGCTGGAGTTAAAGGCAGCTGTGAGCTGCCTAATGTAGTGCTGGTAACTGAACTCTGGTCCTTTGGAAGAGCATTAAGCCCTCTTAGCTGCTGAGCCATCCCTGTAGGCCCAGGCCTGGGGGATTCAGAGTCACCAAAATTCAGTCAGCTAGGCAGAAACATTTCAAACCACACCAGGAAACAGGAGTCCTGGAACTCTGAGCAAGCTGTTTGATGCCAGAGTCAATGCTTCTTCCTCCTGTATCACCACCCTTCTGATTCCCCATACTTTCCCAACCTCATACAGGGCAAAGGGAGCTGGGCAAGTCCCTAGACCAGCGCATGCACAGTGCCCAGAGAATGGGTCTGGGGAAGGGTGCTGCCTGGGGAACAGGTCTGCGGGATCCTGAAGACTCTGGTGGGAAGCAGAAGGCAAAGCCCGATAGGTAAGAGGTGGGCGTGGGCAACAAACAGAGGTGGAGACAGGTTGTAGAAGGAACCACTGTGGGCCATTTCAGGCAGAACATCTAAGACCTGGACAGCTCCAGGCTCTTTCTGTGCCTTGCAGCCTGTGGTCATGTGTGTCCACACCACACTGTGACTGTTGCTTTCCTTCCTGTCTTCCTCCCAACTCAAGCTCCTGGAGGAACGGCAGAGACCTTGTGTCCATGTCAGGCCATGCCAATTCCCAGTGCCAAAGCTTGGTACAGAATCTGACTTCCACACATGCATTTAGGAAGGCCTAAACAGGTGAAGGAGACGACAACAGTATTTTAGGGACTGTCAGCCCAAACAGATCCTTCTACATCAGACCCTGAGAAAACCATGCTTTGGGGGAGTCATCATGATCAGCTCTGTGCTTGGCCAGTTGGCACTGGTGTGAGCGGCAATCTCCGAGCTACTGGATGCTTCTGACATTTCTGACTAAAGTAAATGGCAAAGCCCTTCTTCCCTGAAAGATCTACAAAGCCCAGAGTCAGACAGGTTTCCAGGCAAAAGCCATTCCCTGAAAATCCCACTGTAAACAAGCAGCTGTTGAATTTAACGAGTTCCCTCTCAGAGGAAAAGTCACCCAAACATTTAATCATAAAACAAGACGCAGGATGCAGAACTTTGCAAATTGTCTCTCTTTCCATTCATTCACTCAGCAAACACAGGCTGGGTCACAGAGAAGCCAGTACCATTCCAACTGGGAATACAGCCATTGGCCCCTCAGTTCTCCCAAAGCAGAGTGGGAGATAAGGGCAGGGTGCTGGTGGTTGATGTGGGAAGAGCCTAGAAGCAGGAGGGATGGGGTGTGGGGAGTGGGCAAGGCAGGGGGAGAAGTCAGCTGAACTGATGTTAAGGAGCCAAGTGGAGACCCAGTGTCACCCCACTGGGGTCCGTAAAGTGTGGAGAATAGCTCAAAACCTGCCCTGCTATAAACGAGGCTGGGCATGTGCACAGGAGCCTGACCTGTTGTGCAAGTGGCTCTACCGTCTGGGTGCCACCAACACTTCCAGGGTTTGGGCTGCTAACAGGCTTCCTGGACTTTCAAGCAGAGAAGCAGAAAGATGCTGCAGCAGGAACTTGAGGGGTCAAGGGACCTCAGAGGACGAAGGAGCCACTGGTCAGTTCCAGTGAAACCAGCAGTGGGCTTAGGGGATGCAGGATGCAGTGTCTACTCCAGACAGTGAAGAACGAAGCCCAACCCCTGCCCACTGTGAAGTGCACTAGAAAGTGAGGGAGACAAATAACAAACAAAAGAAATGAATAAAACAATGTGTGTATTTAGAAAACAATAAACATGGGGGGTGTGAGTGGGTAAAGGCACTTGCCATCAAGCCTGAGATCCTGAGTTTGATCCCCAGGACCCACATGATGGAAGGAGAGAACCAACTCCCACAGGTTGTTCTCTGACCTCCATATGCACAGCAAGACTTACATGTACCTCCATACACACACCCATATACATACACACATAAAACTAAGAGCCTTGTGGGGGTGCAAATAGGGTGGGGCAGTCAAAGTAAGTATCTTGGTTTGTTTGGTGTTACTGTAGCAGAGCAGAAGATGAGGCTATTTGATTTACAAAGAGCAAAACTTCATTTATTGCACTTTGGAGACTTGGAAGTCTAAGACCAAAGATTCAGCCCTGTCTCTGTTTCTGAGATGGCACCTTGGTGGCTGTGGCCTCAGGAATGCCATTTTTCACATGGTGGCAGAGTAGAAGGGTGCAAGCCCAGGGCAGCGAGTCTTTCAAATTGACGCAATCATCCAGTCATGGAACAGAACCCTCAGGAGCCAAACACCTCCTGCAAGCCCGAGTCCCAACACTATTGGGATCGAGTTCCCAGCACATGAACCTGAACATGCAACCTTCAGCTCATAGCAGCAGGTCATGTTGGCAAAGTGGCACATGAGTAAGGACTGGTGAAGATGGTGAGTCCGAGGTAGAACTTTCTAGGCAGAAGGAGTGTCCAGGCTGAGGTGCTGAGGCAAATTCAAGCCCGAAGTTTTGAGAAATAACAAGGTGGCTGAGGGGGAGTCACTGGGATACAGAAAGGCCGAGAGTGGGGCAGTCAGAAACCCCGGTCCATAGGCCCACTGCACTGGGTTTGTTCACTTAACGATGCCCTGTGAGTCACTCTCAAGTTCCTGCTCCATAGAGGGACTGGTATAGACTTCCAGGTGCCTGAACTCAAAACATGAATAGCTGACCCCCAGCCAGGGGAGGAAACAGACTTGCAGTTAAGAAGCTGCAGGATTTTGTATGGGACTCTGAGGAGGCCCTGGGCTGGTGACTCGACTGGCATTATTTCTAATAGTCCCCACTACAGCCAAGCAGGGCACGATTCTCCTTCATTTTCGAGTCAGCAAAGCTGAGGCTCAGAGAAGCTAAGAGAAATTCCCAGCTCTGACCTAGATTCAAGTAACACCAAGATCAGAGTTCTTCCTACAAACTTCCTGAGCACACACATTACAGCCTGTATTAGTCTGGTTTTGCTGCTATAAGACAGTATCTGGGGCTGAGCACTTTGAAAAGAAAAGAGGTTTATTTAGATCGTGTCTTTAGAGTTTGAACATTTTAAAATTAAGACTGGTGAGGCCTCAATCACAGATGTCATAATGGAATCATGTTGGAAAGAAATCAGATTGTAGCACAGCAAGTTATAGTAATGGGGAGCAGTCTTATTTTTGTATGATAAATCATTTTCACAAGAACTAATTCAAAGTCTCATAAGAAATCCCCTAACTCCTTCGGAGGGCAGTGCCTGCAAAGACCTAACCACCTGGTACTTGCCCCCGTTTCTTCAAGGTTCCACCATCTCTTATCACCATTATACTGAGGACCAAGCCCTGACACATGAACCACACCCCATCCCATTCTTAATGATTAGATTATGATGGGCCCCGTGCTATGTCTGAGATGGAGAGAAGGGAGACAGGAGCCTGTAGAGGAATTAGCCAAGCGCACAAGAAGAGAAGAGATTTGGGCAGAGGAAGCAGGTGAGCAAGGGCAGGGTCATACAACAGGCGTGTGCTGGAGCTGCAGAATCTTGGAGTAGAAAAGTGCAGTGAGTGGGAGGGGCCTGAGCGGAGCGCTCTCAGAGGCTGTGTCCGGTGCCTTGGGGCCCTTTTTACTCAGGGAAGAGCAGTTTAGGGTTATGGTATGTTTCTCCTCCTCCTATAAGAATGTGAGACCTCAGAGAACAAGACCCTTTCCCTGATGCCTTCTAACTGACCCAGCACATGTTGGTGCTCAACAGAACCCAGGAGATGGAGCTGGCTCTGCCTATTGGACTGGCATTTGGATTTGACTGCCCTGGCCAACAGATCGGTCAGTCAAATGACTCCAACCTAATGTTCTCTTGGATCCTTTCTGTGTGGACTCCTTTTTGATGTAGGAAAATGACACTGGGCCAAAGAGACAACCAACTATGCCCAGACTGCAAATGTTGTCAAAATCTCATCCTATTCTTAGGATTTAAGAAAGAGGTGGGGATGTGGTTCAGAGATAGAGCATTTAACTGGCACCCTTGATGGCCTGGTTTGATTCCCAGCACCACCACTCCCAAAATATCCCCCAAATTGTGCATGGGGGGTGGGGGGTGTAGTATATGAAGATAGGAAAGATATGAATAGTTTTAAATTAAAACTTAAAATGTGGGCATCATCCTGATTTCTGCCACACACACCTCCCCCACTTCTATGTGTGAGCATCGGACCTCAAAGATTTACACCAAAGGCATTGCTGGGAAAAGAATGAAGTCTCATTTTGAAGTGAAGCAAACTGCCCACCACATCACCCCAGGGATAGATTGCTGCTTAGATTTTAGGTTATTGGCAGAGGGTGGGACAAACCTCAGAAGGGCCAGTGATGTTTCTGACAAAACCTAGGATAAACGTGGGGTTTCCCTTCCCTTAGACCTGGTTAACCCAGAAAATATCCATTCTGAACAGATTCACAGATGCCTATGGAATGTGTCATTGATGGTCTTATGGTTAATTGAAATGGAGATAGTGAACAATTGGGATAATACCAGCGTCTTTTTAAGTAGCCATGCTTATTCGCAGCATTTCGTACTGAAATTAGCATCGTTTCCAAGTTCACTAATGAGCAACCCTTTACTAGTGAACAGGGTTTCAATTGTTTTCTTTGTGTTTTACCCAAGAATATCCCCAATGCCAATTAGCACTCTAGTAAAAGAGTAACACATTTGTTCCTCTATCATTCAAAATAATTACAGAATGCCTTTTTTCCCCCTTGACCAGTTGCTATGTGCTAGGCTACATGAGCAACAGCTCTGTGATCTCATTATATCTAAACACTATTATAATCCATGTTGGGGAGAGGTCAGGTTTTAAAGTTTAGGAAAGTTTTCAAAGAATGCCCAGCTCACGAGAATCAAATGGTCTAACTCAAGAGCCCAGATTTGGTTTTTGTTTGTTTGTTTATTTTTGAGCAACATCTTGCTACGTAGCCCAGGTTGATCTCAAAGTCATGATTCTTGGTAGATGCTACAGTGCCTGGCAAAGGCCTAAGGCAAATCATCTGCATTCTTAAGGAGCTGCCTCATTGCATTTTGTGCAATCTCATGACTATCCCAGATATCCTGGTTGCTATGGTGTTCCTCATTTGATGTATATGGCCACCACCTCTGGGGTCCACGAAAGCTCTCAAGACCTGTCTAAACCAGGATACCCTGGACAAGGAAACCAGAAACAACATTTCTTATAATAACACTGGGTCTGCAATCCGAGGAGAAGGCAAAGGAGCAAGGGAGGCAGAAAAGAGCAACTCAGAGGTGATGCTGAGCCAGCCGCAGTTTTGCCAAGGAACACAGCCAGCTGTTCAGTCATACAAGACATCTTGGACTAAGCCATATGGCGCCATGGATGGAAAGAGGGAGATAAATCATCCACAGATCCTCCATGATCCTGCCATTGATCAAAGTCCATCCCCTAGGGAGTTAGTTCTCCCACACCTTCAAATGTACTCCTCAGCCCATGACAAGTGCTGAGGAGGAAGCCAGCTCTCCACTCCCCAAGGTGTGAGGTTGATAGGAGAAGACAAAGGCTGGGTGATCCCAGTCCTCTGGGATTAGACATCATTGCAGGGATTGTCTCTTACAAGGTGGGCACCGTGGAGGTCATGCTCAAGGTCAGCTGTTCTTCTGGGGGAAGCTGGGATTGCTGGAGGCATTGAGAGATGGGCAATGGTGGCAACTTCTGCTCTTTCCTTTGAGCATCAGGAGGAGAAAGTAGAGCCAGGGAGGTCACAAATGGGGTCCGATACAGTCTGAGTTTGCTGTGGTTTGAATGTGATTTGTCCCCACCAAAGCTCGTTATGAGACTGCCTCCATGTGGAAGTGTCAACAAGTGGTAAGACCATTAAGGGGTAATTAGGTTAGGGTCTCCACCCTACAAGGTGCTCATGAGGCTTCATGGCATCCTATGAAAGCAAGTTTGCTTTCTCTGTTTTCTGTTGATGCTTTTCTTGACATGTGACCTCTCTTACATGGACCTACTTGCCTTCCTGCCAAGGGCCTTGATCAGAAACTGAGAAGGTACTGGCATCATGTTCTTGGGCTTCCAGAGCCATGTGTGAAGATCAGCCTCTTCTGTTTAAATTCTCTAGGTTCAGGTATTCTGCCAGGAAATGGGCTGAGACAGATTAGCTCTTGTCTTTCTACCTTTACATCTAACTTAAGAACAAAATGTCATCGATTTGAGAATGAAACAGTCCAGTTTTAGATGTGGTCAATTACAACTTTCTAAAAAAGACAGAAAGGCCTTTATAGTCTGCTATCCCTGCTACTGTCTGCTATGTTGTCGGCACCCCCAGCCATTCCCCACTACTTGTCCATCTGGTGAATCTAGTCAGCCTGTCTAGAGGTCTTTGTTTTAGGAGGGTCAGCTGTTCCTCATCTAGCAGCAATCAGTTGTCAATATTCACTTGTTCATTTGGGGAACAAGAGGTCATTGTTTTAGGGAGGTCAGCTGTTCCTCATCCAGCAGCAATCAGTTATCAATATTCCTTGAGGTAAGATTGGAGTCTGCTGTTCATTTTCCCAGTTCTATGCTGGGTTACTGAGAATCCCTTTGAGGATCTGTTCCTCAGAGGTCACATGGGCCTAGGAGGAGCCCCTGTCTCCTTTCTTTCACCAGTTCCGCCTATGTGAAGATAAGTCAAAGGTCCTGCTCGACCATGGCTGGCTTCGCTTGGAAGCATGGAGGAAATGATTCCTCTGTGTTGACCCTCCTCTTTGTAGGCTGGACACTGGTTCAAGTCCATCTGGTGGGGTCTCCTTGGCCTCCTTGATCAAGAGGACAGGTGACCCACAACAATTACAGGACATTTTGGGAGATTCTCACAGTCCCCTGGAACTAGTCGACCTAGGAGGAAGGAGCAAAAACTGTCCTTTATGTCCCTCTGACCAAATTATTATAGGCCTCAAAGTATGTCTGTTAAACATCCAAGAAGGTTAGTTCCACCAGTCTGGTACTTTTAATTACTGTGTGTCATGTAGATAAATCTTGGGCAAAGACCAATTGTTCTCAGATAAACCTTACCTAGACATATATTTCTTCATCTGCTATGTATAATTTGTCAGTAGGTTGTTGGAGTAATATGGTTCCCTCTGGTTTTCAAAACTAGCTAGGTATTATTTATCTCTCACATTGTCTCACCCCTCCATCATGGTTTCCCCAATTAAGGTGCCCCATTTTCCCCTTTTCTCCCTTACTAATACCCTCCTCCTACAGTCCTACCTCCTTTGAGCTCCTTCTTTCCCTTTATCCCCTAGGTCACCTGGATACCCTTCTCTCCCCCCTCCCATAAACTAACCCAATTTTTATCCATATCTCCCTTAGTAAGGCCTGTTTCCTACTGTTCTTCTCTTTCAGGTTCAATATTTTATAACTGTATTAATTCAACTGTGAACCTAGAAACAGCCACTTGTGAAAGAGGTGTACTCTTGCTCTGGAGTATGTTACTGAATATGTTAATGCTGTAATGAAATGCTTCTTCTAATCATGTAGTTATTAAAAATTTAAAAAAGACAGAAAGGATTAATAAGCTAATCTAGAGCTGCATTTCTTTTTTTAAAATATTTTATTTATAGCCGGGCGTGGTAGCACACGCCTGTAAGTCCCAGCACTTGGGAGGCAGAGGCAGGCAGATCTCTGTGAGTTCAAAGCCAGCCTGGTCTACATAGTGAGTTCTAGGACAGCTGGGGCTACAGGGAGACCCTGCTTCAAAAAGACAAAAAAATATATTTATTATTTTTATTTTATGTGTATGAGTGTATTGCCTGCATGTATGTGAGTGCACCTGTGTCATGCAATGCTGCAGAGGTCAGAAGAGGGCTTCGGATTCCCTTGGAACCAGAGTTAAGGATGGTTCATAGCCACCATGTGGATGCTTGGAATCAAACCCAGGTCCTCTGCAAGAGCAGTCAGTGTTCTTAACTGCTGAGCCATCTCTCCAGCCCCTAGAGCTGCATTTCTACAGCTGTTCTAGGGCCATGATTGACATTCGTTATCCTACCCTCCCATCTGTCATTCCAAAATTCATGGAAGCACGTCAATTGCTCTGGGGTTCTGAGCCTGAAGGGTCTCTGGGAGCTGCAATTGCACATGAGAAGCTGGGACTCCTAGGTGATTTAACTAAACCACAGGTTGGGTGGCTTGAACTACAGGGACTGATTTTCTCACCGTTCTAGAGGCTGGAAATTCCAGACCACGCTTCAGCAGAGTCAGTTCCTGATGAGGTTGACAGCTTGTAAGCACTTCATCCTCACAATGACCTTTTCTTGGGGGGGGGGGAGAAAAATAACTAGCTTTGTTTTTTTATCCTCTTCTTATAAAGACAGTAAGCCTATGGGTACACACGCATACACACACACACACACACACACACACACACACACACACACCATCATGGCCTCAGCTAACCTTAATTATTCCTAAGGACCCTGTCTCCCAGTACAGCCACATCAAGGGTTAGGGCTTCAAAGTATGCTTTTTGAGGGGATGCAATTCAGTCCATAGCACCAGACAGTGTCTTCCCTGCCCTCATTGTGTGGTAATAATTCTAGCTCCTCTCCTCCACCAGAATAGAATAGAAACTCCTTTCACTGCTGATCCATTGGTATGAGGATCCCAAGGTGCCACAGTCATAGTATCCAGTTAAGTGGGACCCTTACTGTGTTCACTAGGACTCCCTCCAGGAACCAGGACTGCTAACTCTTTGAAATTCAAGACTGTGGGAACAAGACACCCAGTTTATACAGGCCCTAAATATCCCTCTCCTGTCACCCCTTTTGCTGTTATTCCTGATCATCCTGAGGCCCACTGTATGGTCCTTCTTTTTCTTCTTTTTGTGCGTGCATGTGTGTGTGCATTCATGTGCATGCAGGCACATACTTGTGAGGGTGTACATACACACGTGTGCGCATACATATGGAGGCTGGAAGCCAATCCTCAGTGCTATCCCTTCCACCTTGTGTTATTTTTTAATATTTTATTTATTATTTTTATGTGTATGCATGTATTGCCTGCATGTAGGTAAGTAGAGGCTGTCGGATCCCCTGAAACTGGAGTTACGAACAGTTGTTAGCTGCCATGTGGGTGCTGGGATTCAAACCCGGGTCTTTTGCAAGAACAGCCAGCATTCTTAACTGCTGAGCCATCTCTCCAGCGCCCCCCCCCCCCACCTTGTGTTTTGAGGCAGGTCTCTCAGGGACCTGGGATTCACTGATTCAACTAGGCAGGCTGGCTTCAGGGATCCTCCTGTCTCTGCCTCCTCAGCACTAGGACTGTAAGTACACACCACCCTACCTGGCTTTTTACATGAGTGCTGAGGACTGAGTTCAGGTCCTTACCCTGTTATAGCAGACATGTTACGGACTGAGCTTTCTGCTCAAACCTAGTTGAACAAAGAAGCCCAACATCCCCTCTGGATTCTGAACAAGCTTAGACTTTCCATTAGAGTAGCTTATATTATCTTTCTGCTTTTACGCTTAAAAAGAAGTACAAATCAGAGGACGGGAAGGTGGTTCAGTCAGTAAAGTGCTTGCTTCACAAGCCTGAGGACCTGAGTTAGATCCTGTGGTAGTTTGAATGAGACTGTCCCCCATAGGCTCCAAGTATTTGGACATTTTGTCCCCAGTTGGTGGTGCTGTTTCAGGAGTCTTAGAAGGTGTGGTCTTGCTGGAAGAAGCATGTCAGTGGGGGTGGGCTTAGAGAGTTCCAAAGCCTTGCTGGATTTCCAGTCACTCTCTGCTTCCTGAGCTTCAAGATGTGAGTGCTTAACTTTCTGCTCCTGTTCTGGCCATCTCACCACGCTTCCCCATCTTGATGGACTCTAATCCCTCTGGAATCAGAAGCTCAAATAAACTCTTCTTTCTGTAAGTTTCTTTGGTCAGTGTTTTTTTTTTTGTTTTTTTTGTTTTTTTTAATCACAGCAACAGAAAAGAAACTAATACAGATCCAATTGCAAAGAGCCAGGTGTGGTTGTGTGGAGGTAAGCTAGAGACAGGCAGATCCCTGGAGATCTCTGGTCACCTTGCCCAGTCTACTTGACAAAGTTCCAGGCTACTGAGAAACTCTGTCTAAAACACAAGATGGAAGGCACCCAAGATAGTCCTCTGAATGTCACATGCATGCACACACACCTGCACGTGTACACCTGCATATGCACACATACATGAAAATACACACAAATGTTTGTACATCAAGCAACACTCTTGCCAGAGTTCCATGTCTCATCCCTAGCCCCACAATGATCTGTTGGCCAACTATATGGATTCCTATAGCACAAGGCATTCTCACAGACAGGCCAGCCTGATGCCTCTTTTGGCAATTATGCCCATATTGTTTCTAGTGACCTGGCCTTTGCCATCACTTCCACTGATACAAGGGAGTTAAGTTCTATCTTCCATCATTGAAGTCAGCCTTTAGAAGATGACCATCATTGAACTTCCCAAAGACACAGATGTCCCCTCACCAGAACTTTTCCTCATGTCTGAGGAAGTGAATGTTCCCTGGGCCATCTTGGGGGACATAGTAAGTGGCAGGTTCTTGGGTCTTACGATGCTAACATTTTCAATTCTCTCAGCCTCTCATTCTGTCCTTTTTATTGTATCCCCAAAGTTCTGGCATCTCACCATATTTACCCGTACTCTATGGCTGAGAGAACAAGGATCATCTTGCAGGGTATCAGCTTCAACAGGTTGTTGTAGAAGCCAGGGCAAGTAGAGCTTCTGTTCTAACAAGGGGAAAAGAATTGCTTCATCTGTCAGAGGACTTAGGGAGGGGGCTTCGCAGGTCAAAAAATTTCAGGTTTGTGAACCCAAATGTCTCTATGCTGGATCTAACCCATTCCCTATCAGAGCCTCGTCATGGACATAAGATACCTGTTTGACCAAGCATTTATTCTCCTTTTCAGTCTGCCACCCTACTAATCAGGTTCTGGCCTTGATTTTCAGTATAGTCTATCTTGTAGATGTCAAGAGTGTTCTTCAAGCCTTCACAAAGCATGGCTTAAGTTAGCAGGCAAGAGCTTTGCTAAGCCTATCATTTTATTTTTACAAGACTTTCAATGATGCCAGAAAAAGCCACCTGACCAATTCTACAACCCTTGCAATTACCGTTCCTGACACTCTGAGCAAGCTTAGCAGCTGCTTGATCCCATAAAACTTTGCTTTCTACCCACACCTCATTCAGTCAGCTGCAAATGAAGCTTTAGAAGTTGTGTTGCTGCCTTCCAGGAATGGCCCTTCTCACAGTCAGCAAATAGATGGGAAATCCAGGTGTGACATCCCACCCAGAGGGTCTGCTTGATAGTACTACGTGTAGTATCAATTGTCCTTGTGACATGAGCAGGAGGCGGTTACTATGATGGGCTGATCTTGGCTGCCAACATGACTAAGCTGAGATCCATAGAGAATTGGTAAAGCCACTTCTGGGTGGGCATACAAGAGTTTCTCCAGAGACAACTAATGTGTGGATCAGATTGCTGAGTGGAGAAAACCCACCCTAAAGTGAGAAGCACCATCCAATAGGCTGTGGGCCTGTATGAAGAAGCAGGAGAGGGGCTGCTCAAGCCAGTGCCCATGCTCCACTCCTCTCCAGCAGGTGTATTATGTCGCTGCTGCTACCACCTGCAGACATCAGGCCCGGGGTTCTTCACTCTTTGAATGTGAATTTGTATCTGTGACTCTCCAGGCGTCCAGGCTTCTGGCTACATCTCTAGTCCCTCCTCTTCTGTAGCTCCCAGCTTCTCAGATGTGTAAGTTTCCTAGGCTCTTGGTTATTAGCCACCATGTGGGTGTTGGGAATCAAACCAGGGTCCTCTGCAAGAGCAGGCACATTCTAATCTGCTCAGCCATCTCTCCAGCTCCCGTGTCCTGGTAGCCTTTCATCCAGCCTTCATCCCTCATTCTTTAAAAGAAAATTAAAAAATTTTTCTGTGTATGAGTGTTTTGCCTGCATGTATGTAAATGCACCACAGACACTGCATGCATTGGGAGGCTAGAGGAGGGTGCTGGATCCCATGGAACTGGAGTTACAGACAGTTGCTATCTGCCCTGTGGGTGCTGGGAACTGGATCTGGGCCCTCTACAAGAGTAGTCAGTACCCTTAACCACTGAGCATCTCTCCAACCCTCCTCCCTCTTGTCTTTTTAACTGCAGGTCCCTATCTCACCACTGTGGAACATCACAGGACTGGCAATGGCTGAGGCTAACATGGCTCCCCCAGGTTTTTGGAGGGAAGGATCAAGGTATCATTCACACCTGCTCTCCAGGATCTCTCTGACTGGAGGTGGGAGGTGTGTATCTGTTGGGCACACATGTGTATCTGCTTGGCAGCACAGAGAATTTGCAGCCCTGCTCCAGCAGGAAGGAAGCTGCTGGAAGACTGGTCCGAAACCGGTTCTGCAGAGCAGTTTATACCTGGCCTGTGGGTTTGCCTGGGGTGACTTGGGGAGGGGGTGTCCTTGGAGACTGAAAAGAGGACCAAGTAACTGTTTCTTCACGAGTGAACTGTGGTGGTTGACCCTCCATCCTGTGTCCTAAAGCAACCGATTCTCTCACCCAACTGAACAACAAAATTGCCCAGACCTTGGGGACCTTGATTGGTCACACCCCACCTCCCCCCAGCATCAGTTTAAGCACTTGTACTGGAGGAGCCTCGCCTAAGCCTGCAAAGCTGTTGGTGAGGTAGAAGCAACTTGTTTGAACAAAAAACAACCAGGTTCCTTCCAGTAGAACAGACTTGTTGATAATCCTGCCTCAAACAGGAGTTTTTGGATAATGGAGAAAAAGCGCATGCGGGGGGGGGGGGGGGGATTCCGTCCCCGGGGGTCACGACTCTAAGACACAGAACAGTGATGGAGGAGAGTTCTGGGGGCTGGGAATGCCAAGTGGGGGAGTCATCAAGGCACATGACCTCGGAGAGCTAGCCTGAACCCTCCCAGCCTGGCACCCACAGAGCCTGCGGGAAAGGGGGCGTCGGAGATAGAGCGCAGACCCGGGCGGCCCACTAGTCAGCCGTCACTATCACCCTTGGGCAGCCTGGGGTTGAACTTAAGGAAAGAGCAAGCCTGGAGCAGGATCCCCAGTCACTGGGAGTCCTCGGCCTCCAGGGTGAATAAATTATTAAGCACCCAATACACAATAGCTTCGCTAGATGGAGACGAGGAATCACTGCAGCGGCGCTGGCCGCCGCGGCTGGGAGCGCGGGCGGGAGCGCAGCCCGGGCGGGAGGCGGGTGAGGCTCTGGCTCCGCTCACGTCTGTTTTCCTTTTTCATGCATTATTTATTTCGCCTCCGCCCTCGGCCCCGCTGCCGGATCGGGGGCTCTGGGTTGGCGCCTCTCTCCAGCTGCCTCCCGCGGGCTCCCGGCACCCTGAGTCCGGGGCAGCCGCGCGGCGCCACCGGGAAGGGCGGGGACCCGGGCGGCGCAGGGACCGGCGGTGGGGCTTGGAGGAGGGCTCCGCGGCCCGTTCCGGGCGGATCGGAGGACACTTTCCCCGCCCTCCGCCGGGCCAGCCCAACCCCGGTCCTGGACTCGGGGGTTGCCGCCTCTCCCGCCCCGCGCTCGGCCAAGCGCAGCCGGGAGCCACCGCGCCCTGAGCCGGGTCCGAGAGCGCCGCGCCGGGGTCCCCAGCTCAGCAGCCCTGGAGGCCCAAGCGGCGCGCAAACTTTTGCTCCAGTGCCCGGAGCTCCTCCTCGGCACGTGAAGCCCCCGGGCGCCCGCGCAGCCGCCGGGGTGAGCAAGGAGGCCCCGCCTAGAGGGCGGAGGACTGGGGAGGCGGCTGGCTTTAAAAGGGGGCCGTCCGGCTGCCGGGAAACATAGCTGCTGTGGCTGGAGCTCTGACCTCTCTTCTCCGCGCTGACTACCGGTTGGAGCCGCCGCCTGCCGTGAGACATTCGAGGGGTGCGGGCGGGATTGGAGGCGTGCGGGGAAACCTACGCCCGGGAGCTGGAGATGGGGCTTGAGCAGCAAATGGGGGCGCGCATTGAGTGCCTATGTTGCAGTGTACGCAGTGAGGCCAGCCGGGCAGACAGTGCACGCAGCGAATGAGTTGGTGGTGCTGTGCATGCAGAGTCGAGGAGTGTACAGGTTGGGGTCGGCGGCTGTACGGGGGTCCGTGGGTGCGCGTCGAGCGAGTGGTTCCCTCCGGGTTTGAAGTGTACTCGCAGTCAGAGTTATGCATATCCGGTTCTGCGGCTGCATGAGGTTCAGTAACTGTTTGAATGTTTCTGAAGGCGCGTATGGGACTAAGGTGTGCATGAAGTGTGCTAGGGGGCGTGCGCCAGGATAGGGTATGAGTTTGGGGATGCACCAGAGAGCCAGCAAGTGTGCAAGGCAGAAGTGAAGATGCACATTTGGTTTACTAAGGTGCCTCCGAGTGCGGGTCGCGCCTATCCCCATGGGGTTGGTACGTGGGGTATTGCGCGGCCGCGATGGTGCTGGCGCGGTGTCTCTCTGACCCTAGCCTTGCTCCCCTGACAGTTCGCCCAACCAGCGGGTGCCGCGGGCCGAGATGCTACTCCGGGACCTGGTCCTGCGCCCTGGCTGCTGCTGGCCGTCGCTACTCCTACATTGCGCTCTTCACCCGCTCTGGGGCTTGGTGCAGGTGAGAGGAGAATCCGGCTACCTTGGCTGGAGGCCTCCTGGGGAAGCCAGAGTTGTCACTTCAGAGCTTCCACATTCTCTCTCTCTCTCTCTCTCTCTCTCTCTCTCTCTCTCTCTCAACGACGTGGGCGGGGGGCCTCCTGGGGAGGCCAGAGTTCTCTCTTCAGAGATCCCACACTCTCTCTCTCTCTCTCTCTCTCTCTCTCTCTCTCTCTCTCTCTCTCTCTCTCTCATTCACTCACACTTACTGACTGATCCTGGGGAAAGTTGGGGAACAGAAAAACTGGTCCAGCATGCCCTAACCCCCCAAAGATAAGAAACTTAAGAGGGAGCCTTGGTTCTGGTGTGTCTGCAGGACTAGGCCTTGCACGGACAGGTGCTGAGGGGCACGTCCTCCTAACTACCCATATTGGAGCATTTGGGCAAAGAAACAAAAAGTGATCCCACAGCCATGCCTCTGTTTCCCGTTGGATCCCACTTTTAAACTACAAATTAGCCTTCCTAAACTGTCTTAAACCTGGGAGGGACTGTGTTTCTTAAATATTTGCTGGGGAAGTGGCTGGTTTATGCCATGGAAGCCATTCATACGGAACATCTGTCAGGATTGCCTGAGGATGAATCCCTCACCCTGGGGCCCCTCAAACTCCTGGGCAGAGGCCAGGCATCTACCAACTGAGTTATCCCCCCAAGGTAGAAAGTGAGTTGGATGGTATAGTCCCTAGTTCTGCCCAGCATGTCCATACCCAACTCTGCCCTCCACCAGCCGGGTCACTGGGAAAAATACTTGAACTCTCTGATCCTTCATTTTCTCTTCCTGACTGTGCTATAGGGTCCATACTTGTTTGCCTAGCATATTGCCTAGACCACAGTAAGCATGGTTGGTATCTGTTCCTGCTGTTGCTGGGATGTGAGGTGTGACCTGCTTGCCATCAGCTTGTGAGGACTGCAGTTCTGATCTGTTAAGCGTTTTACTGTTTGCTGTGTTCAGGAGCTACAAACAAAGCAGTTGCAGCTTTGTGTTCTTCTGGTGACACTTAGAGGTTGTTGCCCTGCGTTGGGACAGCAGTCCAAAGACAGGATGGGTGAGACTGCTTGCCTGTCTGCTGTGGCCTCTGAAGACAGGAGTCTGTTGGGACACACACACGGTTTCCCCAGTTGAGCCTGGATGGCCTCCTAGGTACCCTCCCACCTCCACCACCAACCCCTAAAGGCACCCTACCCTCAGCACAGGCCCCAGCCTCTCCTCTCTCTGCTCCAGCCTGCCAGGAATTTGACAGCTTTGTTTAAACTTGGCTGTGTGTGCTTAGGATTCAGGGTTGTGACTTCTAAACACTTGGGTGACTGGGGATAGCTTCCCTTGTTCAACCTTCAGCTGAGCCTCCAATGCAGAGTTCACTTGCTTAGTTCTCTCTCTTCCCAAAGATCTTTCAGCTAGGATGGAAAGGGAGCTGGCAACATTAGATTCTGAATTCTGCCCTCTAGATTAGCAGGATCTAAGAAGGAGAGCCGCTACCTCCCCGGCCCCCACAACTAATTTTGTAAAAACTGCTCTGTGCCCAGTGTCCTTTAGCCAGGCAGTGTTTACACAAGCAATTTTGGGTGTGTGTTTCAGATTCTCAAACTCAATACAAATCAATTTTCATGAAAATCAATTAGAAAAGAATCCTCCAGATAAACAGAATGGGTAAGATCTTGGCCTGAGGCTCTGGAAAAATTAATCTACAAATGGTAGAGATAGAGGAACCAGAGGGAAGGGGCTTGGGAATGAATGGGTCTGTTTTTTTAAGCAGAAGAGCTGGATTCAGGGAAGGAGGAGGAAGATGGCGGCGCATGAGGCCATGTGTTTCTCTCTAAATGGAAAGAATAAATCTGTCAGGCCTTAGGAGTTTCTTGAATGTAGAGGAAGAGCTCAGAGCTGTCTGTGCTTCCATGAGCTTTTCGCCTAAGAATCCTCCAGAGAGGTAAACATTTGGGGGGATGGGCCTGATGCAACCATCTTATGATTAATGGGCCCATTGATGAAGAAGCAAGAAACCGAGGGTCCCTCAACTCTAGGTTCCCCCCTTGAAGTCAGCAGAAGTCTATAGCTGTGACTGGATGATAAGACACCAAGTTGCTTAAGTCCAATGACATTTCAATTGCCTGAGCTTTGATGGGGCATTCCTTAGCTTTTCCCGTTTTTCTTTAATGTGTCTGGAATTGAGATTTTGTGTTTTTGTGATTTAAGGTTCTTCTAAGTTCACTTCAGTTGATTCTTTTTTCTTTTTTCTTGCAAAGGAAGAGGATGACAGGCTAGCAGATTGATTAGGTGTGACAGGAGTGTGTCTCATCAAGTTACTGTGGTGCTGGCCTTTCTCCAGAAAAGATGCCAGAAGCCATCATCCTTGCTGTTGCCCATTTAAAGTAAGTGCCAGGGAGACAGGCTTGGACCTGGCCTTATGGGTCTGTGCCCTGGCACAAAGCTATTCCAGAGCCAGTGGAGTTCTTTCTACACTCAGCTCCCGAGGCTTGGCTTTCCCAGCAGTAGCATTTATTGGGCGCCTCCTGGATGGCAGACTGTGTGTCAAGTGAAAGTGGTTTAGTGGTCTCTGTCCTCATGGTGCTGGTGAGGTCGTTGAACAAGTGATCACAGATAAGAGAGCTTGGGAGAGCAAATAGTTTGGCCTCGGAGCAAGAGTCCAAGGAATCTCACAGATATGCGGCCACTGAGATGTGAGGAAGGGAGTCAGGGTACACAGGAGGGTAAAGCCCCTGGGCAGAGGGAACAGCTGAAGCCCAAGGCAAGGATGAGGCTTGGGAAGACTCTGGAAGTAAAGCCAAAGGCAAAAGCCCGACATACTGTCTTGCAGTTGGAATTTAATCCTGGAACCCCTGGGGACTCAGGAGAGTGTGAAGTCAGACACAGTATCATCTCAGATTGTCACTTTAGAACCTAAGCCCAGGAAGAATGGATTCTGATTCCAGAGGGCAAAGGGTGAAGAGACTGGTGAGAGTGGAATTACCATGTTGAGCAAATGCAAGATGTCAGGTTAATCTGAAGTTCAAATAAGCCACAGGTGGCTTTTTAGCATGAGTATGTTTCATACAACATTGTGGATATACTTCTCCTACAGTGTTGCTGGATGTTTATCTGAAATTCAAATTTAACAGGATGGGCCATATTTTCCCCAGCAATCCTAGATCAGAGGCAGGTGCTTCCCAGTGGACATGAGGGCTTGATATAGGGCAGTGACAGAGGGAATGGGGAAAGGCAGGCTAATTCTGAACCTGTTTAGGAGGCACCATCTACCAGATGTAAGAGCTACACAGATGGACCAGGAGGTGGCTGGAGATGGGGATACTGATGCTAAGTATTGGTAGACATGAAATATTGTGTCTCCCAGATCAAGTGTCAGGTACCAAATTCAGGTGGCTGCAGGACCGACCTGTGCCCACTCTCTGTGCCACAGCCTTTGCAGGAAAAGGCTGCAGAGCAGGGCTGGGAGGCAAGTGATGGCACCACCCAGAGGAAGATGTTTCAGTAAGCAATTACACCATTTCCCTTCGGTGGGGCTCCAGAGAAGTCATTGACCTCTCTGGTTTTCTGATCTGTCCCAAGTCCAGCTAAGAGCAGGTGACATCAGGGGCAAGTTCCTTCTCCTTGTGGAACTTCCAAAAGTAGATACTGATGAAGGCAGGTGCTGAGAACAGCTGCCTGTGCCTGAAGCTTCCTCTCTACTGGTCAAAACCACCAACAGCCAGCAGAATCCCAAGGTAGACCTAGAGTTGGGTAATGCTGGTAGACAGACTCCCTCCCCTACACCTTTTCAAAGCAACTCAAAGAAGAAAAAGTTTATTTATGCTCACAGTTTGACAGACAGTGGGGAAAGCATGATGGCAGGTGCACGAGGCAACTGGTGACTATTATCTTGTCTTGAGATTTCTTCTTCCCAACGAATTAGTCCATTGCTTTTGAATCTAGCTTTGCTCGGGTTCTCAGGACATGGGCAAAATGCAACCAGATTCTTTGCCAGAATACCATATGATTGACTCCTAACCCAGTTCCTGGTAAAGTACTTGTTCCCCTCTGAAACCTCATGAGCCAGGCCTCTGCTGTCCACATTCATCTCTCTCTGCTTCCTGACTGTGAACACAATGTGACCAGCCATGTCACACTCGTGCTGCCATGCCTTCCCCATCATGATATGCTGTACTCTGGAACTGTGAACCAAGAGAAACCCTTCCTTCCTTAAGTTGATTCTATCAAGTATTTTGTCACAGAAATGAAAACGTAATTCATGAAAGCACTGGGTGATCACTTGACTCTGGACAATGTTGGGTTGGAGTCTGGGTACATTGCTGAACCCTTGTCCCATCTGTTGTGTGGCTAATAAGCCTCCTACCTCTGTCATCCTCATGTCCCCAGCAGGGCTTAGCACACTAGGTGCTCAGGACTAATGTAACACACACTACCTATTGTCTGCCCCAAGTCACTCACAACTTAGTGTGAGGAGACAGACAGTATAAAACAACAGGGAAATTGCCTCAAAGAGAAATGTTTGCAAGGCGAAGAAGCAGCCGTGGCCAAGGAGGCCCAAGTCAGGCTGTATAGACAGCGTGTCACAGATGACTGTGTAATAAAGGGCTGTGAAAAGTAAAGAGGAGCTGGCTGGTGGATAAAGGGTCCGGGTAACTAGGTCTCAGTGGAAGAAAACTTAGTGGCCATGGGCTTTTGAAGAACCAAATTATCAAGAAACTGGAGTGGGACCCCAGCAAGAGCCCACCCTTTGTCCGGAAGGACAGCCAGCTCAGACTTGGCTCTTCTGTGACGACCGGTGCTTGAGCACTTGAGCCCACTTGGGTCTCAGTGGGGTCTTCCTATGACACGTTGGGATCCATCAGTTTTTGTTTTGTTTTGTTTCTTGGTCTTTTTTGAAGCAGGGTCTCCCTGTAGCCCCAGCTGACCTGGAACTCACTATGTAGACCAGACTGGCCTTGAACTCACTGAGAGCTACCTGCCTCTGCCTCCCAAGTTCTGGGATTAAAGGTGTGTGCCACCGCGCCCAGCTATGGGATCCATCAGTGTTTAAATGCAGTGAACTCCTTCACTGTCCCTCCTTCAGCCTTGAAACTTGGCCCTGGTTTTCTTGCCTGCCATTTCATCACATTAAACACTCCTGTACATCTGCACCCTTAGATCCTCTCACAAAAATAGGTCATTATGTCAGGCCGGGTTAAACAAATGTGCTCTTCTTGAACTCTCCTGTGGTGAGTATGCCTTAGAGACTGGGAAAGGAAGTGCTTTTCCTGGGCATGGCTTAAAGTTCATGCACTTGGTGGGATGTGGTAGAAAGTGGGCTCAGAGGCCAGCCCTTGGGCACACAAGACTTTCCAGCAAGCTCGGAGTTTTAGACATGGTGATCTAGAGATGTGGTCAAGCCTGATGAGGGGGCTCAGACACATGATAGAGTGGCTGCCCTGTTTACTTCTGAATGGAGGAAGCTCGCTGAGGATATGCTCTTCCCATGGTCTGAAACTCAGTCATTAGCCCTTTAAAAGAGCTAAGGGGTAGTCTGTAGGAGCATGTTGGCCTCTTATTAAGTTAGATCTGTAAATTGGTCGAAACCTTGCAAGGCCACCCTGGTAGCCACTACTTAAACCCTACCAAGTGCAATGGTAGGACCTCTCCCTCATCGCAGAGGGACTCCAGGGTCCCCACCTGCAGTGGCATTGGGCGATCTGAATTTCTACTTGCTCAGATGACAGACAGAGAACTCTTCCTTTCCTCCCTTGAAGTCAGCTCTGGACTCCTGGCTTTACAATCCTCTTCATGGGGAGGGACACTGGGATGCCTGACTTTATAATCTTCTTCATGGGGAGGGACACTGGCTACCATTTAACCAGTGGTTCTCATGCTGGTTCTTCCCGTGTTTAACTGGGAGGCTGAAGCAAAATACCCCAGGTCCCCTGAAAAATTCCCATTTCATTGGTGGTGGGTAAGGCTCAGATAGGAGTGCATTGAACCTGTAGAGGGTTCTAGGGCACAGCTATGACCAGGAACTGTGGTTGAGCACCACTCTCTCTAGCTGACATAAGAAGCCAGAAGGAAGACTGGGAGGCACGGGTTCTGGTCTTTGGGCTTTGTTCATGCATTTGCTGACTCTGTGAATGCTGGGCGTTTTCTTGGGTGTTAGTTTTAATAGTGAGAGGGAATCCAAGGTATGGCCCTGTCCTCACATGACCGTGGCGAAGACAGCCGGGAACCAAGTAGTAAGGGTGGGACCTGGTACCAGACAGCCTCTAAGAAGGAGATCCCACCTAGCCAGGGAAGCGAGATGCTTCTGAGGAAGTGACAACAGAGCTGAATGGTGGCCAAAAAGGGGTTGGGGGTGGGAGAACATTCCAGCCATTGGAACAGCATATGCAAAGACCAGGGATGATCACAGGGTATGAGAGTGGAGGCAAGGAGGATGTACAAAGGCTGCCAAGGGTTGGACGCAGGGTCCTATGAGCCATGTGGTACCCTGTACAGTGAGGAAGTACTAGAGGGTAACTGGGGGGTTGAGATGGTTTGGTGGCTGTGTGCCTCCCAAGCCACTCAAATGCCACATGAAAGCATCAGGAGGTTGCTCTGTCCCTTGGTCATGTGAGATTCAAACAAAAGCCCAGCCATGTAGGTTTCCTCTCCAATATGGGGGGGCCTTGCCCCAGTCAGACATAGACAGGCTGAAGGAGCTGTGGCTAGATAGGTGAAGGATTGGAAGATGGCAGAAATGGCTGTTGGGTTTAGATGGTGGAGAGAGCTGCCACTCTGTGTGTGTAACCCTGTTGACACCTGTCTATTCTGCCTGCCTTGGTCTTAAGGAAGAATCCCAAACTGTGGCCCTTCAGGGGTCTGGGGCACCTCAGTCCAGCTCCTAGCTGCCTGACGGCCTCCTCCATCTCCTGGCGATGTCCATATCTGCAGGTGACGCATGGTGAGCCCCAGAAGTCTTGCTCCAAGGTGACCGACAGCTGCCAACACATCTGCCAGTGCCGGCCCCCACCCCCGTTGCCCCCAC
>NW_008358490.1:319542-328165 GCF_000622305.1 Nannospalax galili
CCCCACCACCTCCCAGACTCCTCTCCGCCCCAGGTAAGTGAAAGCGCATTCATTTTTTTTCCGGGTTATTCTGTGTGTTTTCCTGGACCCAGGAAGAGCCGATGAGCGAGACAGAGGACAGCTCTGCCTCCTTTGTAATTTTCCACTGGCCGAGCGGGAGGGAAGCCAAGGTCCAACTTTCCCCTGCAGTCTGCAGAACGCAGTTCCCCCAGAATGCTCCTGCGAGATGGAGAAGGATGCTTCTCCATCAGTTAATCAGATAAAAGTCAATCTCCTTTTGATGAGTGACCTAGCCTGGAATGTTCCGAAGGCCAGATCTTTAAAGGGGGCAGCTGCTGGGTACTGTCTTAAGTACCCCCCCCACAGTTTTAATTTTCAATTCTGATTCCCATTTAAGAAGGCAGTTAGAGTAGAGCCCAAAGCAAGGCTCTGGGGAGCCAAGATCTACCCTTGCCTTCTGGCTATTTGTACCCAACCTGCTGAAGCCTCTTTGGCTCTCCCTGAGTGACTGCATCTCTGAACAATTTGATTGCCTGGTCACTCAAACAAAGGAGCATTTCTTTAGCCAGAAATGGCCTCAGCCCTGACCTCTGCTTAGTTAAATTCCCTACTTAGAACTGCCAGTTGATGGGGTCGCTAATGGAGATTCTGTGCTGTAGATGGGTTGCTCCAGATTCATCCTGGAGCATGCCCATGATTATGTCTTGATCAACCTCATTAAACACATCTCCATTGAATTATGTGGGGTGTTTTTTAAATAACCTTGGTGAGGCTTGCTCTCTGCCAGACTGTGTCCAGCATTTTGGTACCCAGTCGGCAATGCAGTGCTCTAGGTCATCATTGAAATTTGTGTGGATTCTTTCCTTTGTATCTGCAACCTTGTAACCCTATGATTCTAGGAATGTGGCCCTCAGATGACCTGCTTACAGCCTCTCCAGTGCACTGTAAGCCCACTTGGGTCATTGCCTTTGGGGTAGGGCTTAGCAATTGTCTGGGGTCGTTCAGATGAAGGTTTAGGTTGAGACCCTAAGTCTGCCAGGCCCCTGCCAGGCCTCTCCAGCGCCCTTCTCTCCCAGGGTGCTCACTGGACTGCTTTCCCTGAGGGAATTCCCTAAGGCCTGACCTCAGGCACCTGCCCCTGGAGACGGCACCCTTTCCTTCCTAAGATGTCCTTTCTGCCCATTCTCTGAGTCCCAGGCCTATGAGTTGGTATCTGATAGATCTACACACCTTAGCCAGCATCCCTTCAGTTCCTCTTTTGCTTACCAAGCACCTGTGCCAGACACAGGGGAGAGGGATTGTCTTGGTTGTCTTTGATCACTCGGCTCCACAAGGCCCTCGTAACAATTTGTGGCCTGTGAGAACACAAATTGTTCGCCTGGGACACTGGAAATTCCTGAGTAGTTAGCTAACAGGACAGCGCCAGTAAACAGTAATGTTAACCTGGGTCTGTCTATAAAATAAACAGGATTGTTCCAGGCTGGAAAGGAGATTGTGGGAAGACATTTAAGCAGAGGGTACCGCATAGACAAAGACTTGGAGGTATGACTCTGTGAGACCCACCTTAGGAGTCAGAGTCCTTTGGGGTGCAGGGTTGTCTTAATCCAGCTTCTGTTACTGTAAGACAATACCTGAGACTGGATAGTTTATAAAGGAAAGAGTTTGATGTTGGTTTATGTCTAAGATTGAGAAGCTGCATCTGGCAAGAGCTTCCTGCTCTTTCATGCCATGGTAGACAAGAGAGCAGGAAGTCATGTGCAGAAGAGAAAACAAAGTTAGTCAAAACAACCTGCTCTCATGGTAACCCATCCATTCCCAAGAGAACTAAAGTAGTTTCATGAGAAAGGCATTAATCCATGCTCAAGGCCTTACCTTGAATCGCCACTGTGTTGGCAACCAAGTTTTAACATGAGTTTTGGTGGGACAAATGGCACAGCAGGGTTTAAAGGGTGCAGAGGCAGGTCTTCCAGACCTGTGGGTGTCCAGGGTCTGGCTGAGCAAACCTCACTTCATCCCACGGATCACGGCTCCCAGTTCCCCCGCATCCTCGTACCACCTCTCATTTACCTTGTTCCTCCTCACAAAGGCTTAGATTTTGTGTGTATTCAACTTAATATCCAAAGAAAGCTTGATAAGAGTTCTACATATGGGAAGCCACTAACACATGCTTTAATAGGTAACCACAAAAATCAATGATGGAACAAGCTAATGTTTTAAAATGCTAGCCTTCTAGAGAGGTTCTGAATGGGAGGTCTTCACGATGAATGGGGAGAGAAGCAAACAGTAAGCAAGTGTGAAGGCTATGATAGCACCGTGCTGATTCTTTCCCAATAAGGCAGTGAGAAGGTTTGTAAAAAGGGCATGGCTTTGTGGTAGGCTCTGTTAGCTCCCTGTCACTGTAACAAAAACCTGAGGGAATCGGCTAAGGGAAAAGGTTTCTTGTGACTCAGTTTGAGATGGTTCAGTGCTTAGTTGCTTGGTAGTACATCATGATAGGAGCATGTGGTGGAGGAGAACTGTTCACACTTGGGCAGCCAGGAAGCAAAAAAAATAAAAGGTCTAGGGTCACAGTATCCCCTTCAAGGGCACACCCCCAATGACCCAATTTTCCACTACCAGGCTCCACCTCCCAAATGTCCCACCTCTTCCTACAGCGCTGGACCAAGCCTTCATTACATGGCCTTTGTCACAGCTTCAGTGCGCTTGAGTACCGGGTCCGTGTGTCTAAGGTCCATCATACTACAGGGCTGGGGACCCATCTTTTAGTAAACTGCCCTGGACCACATATTGGGCAGGTGGACAGCATGGTATCTCATCCTCTGGCTCAGAGAGGTTAGCTTTTCTTTACAGTACAGTGTGTATATTAGGGTTGATCCAACAAACAGGAGTTGGAGGATGTCCTTGAGATTATTCAATTCCCAGAGCACATGAAAGCCAGACAGAGAGAGCAGCATGTGGTATAGGAACCTGCATCTGCAGGTGGGAGGTGCTTCTGGTTGGGAGCCCAGTAGTGTGGTTGAAACAGGGCTCCGGTTGTAAGTAGCAGAGTCTTCCTTTTTTTTTTCAGCACTCAGGAGGCAGAGGCAGGTGGATCTCTGTGAGACTGAGACCAGCCTGGTCTACATAGCAAATTCCATGCCAGCTGGGGCTACAGGGAGACCCTGTCTCAGACAAAACAAAATATTACTTCCTTTTGATCTTTATTTATTTTAATTTTATATGTATGAGTATTTTGTCTGCATGTGTGTGTGTCCGTGTCATGCAATGCCTGCAGAAGCCAAAAGAAGGCATTAGACCCCCTGGAACTGGAGTTACAGAGGGTTGTGGTGCTGAGAACCAAATCTAGGTCCTCTGCAAGAGCAGCCAGTGCTCTTAACCACTGAACCATCCCTCCAGCCCCCCCCATGTTTGTTCTTTTTAAAAATCAGTCTTTTAAGTTAGTATGCAAAGTAATGGGTTTTCTTAACCTTAACTGACAATGATTTTTTTAAGTTTTTTATTAGCATGTATTAATTATACATAATAATGGTTTCATTATCACATTGTTGTAGAAGTATATAGTATATTTTGATCATATTTGTGTCCCATCGCCCTCTCTTCCCTCCCACCCTCAGTGATCACCTCTTCCACTTCCCAATCAGTCCCCTTTCTTCTTTCATGTGACCTAATGGGTTTAATTAGAATTATTCAGAGGAGTATAGGTGAGAGGTTATTTACAGGAGCATGGGCAATGTACCAGGGGCTACATCACTGAAGAAAAATGCCTCTTCCTCCCCCAACAACCGTTGGATACCTATAAATCCTTAGGGAGGAATGAGTCTTCATGAGCCCTTCGCCTCTCCTTGACAGATGTTGACAGCCCTGGTCTTGTGCAGATCTTGCATATGAAATCAGAATTACGGAGAGTTCAAGAATGTCACCACCTGTGTCAGGCTCAGAAGACAGTATTCCAGACTATTCCACCCCTTCCTCTGGCTCTTACATTCTTCCCATCCTGTCTTCTTCAGTGTTCTCTGAGTCTTGGAGGAGGTGATAATGTTCCATTTAGAGCTGAATATTCAACAATTATCCTCAGCACTGGACAGTGATGAGTTAGTGCAATAATTGCCTCTCACTCCAAAAAGCAGCTTCTCTGACCAGAGCTGACAGCAGCACTAATCTGTGAACACAGATATAAATATTGAGAGGTCAATTGTTCAGACACATCATATTCATTTAGCAAAGCATTATCAGTCTCCCCCCAACCCCCACTGGTGTTATGACTTCCTTCCAGCTTTTGGCCAGGTTTACAGTACCAAACATGATTTCCCTTCAGAGGAACAGGCCTCAATTCCAATCAGAAAGTGTTTGGTTATCCCTCAAACAATCAGGCCACTATCACATCAGTGGGCACATCTTGCCTGGTAGGTCAGTAGTGTAGCACACAGGGTCTACAGCAAAGGTAAGACAGTTGATGACAACTCCCCCTTCTTATGGGGGAATGACGTATGTGTCATTGTGCTTCGTTCTTACTCATCCTCCTCCCTCTCCAGAAAGGCTTTCAGAAGCAGCATAAGCAGCACAAATCAAGGGGAGAGATATTCACTTTTAGCTCATACATCAGAATATTCCAGCAGCAGATCTACTGGGTTCATGGATTCAAATGATGTTGGTTTGGGAGTCTCTCTGTCTGTCTGTCTTTGTCTCTCTGTGGACCCAGTCCCTGTGACTCCAAGCTCCAGGATTCCTTCAACCTTGCAGTCAACCCCTCTACAAAGCAAGCTTTTCTCCTCTGATAAGAGTCCTGAGACTCTCATTGGATCAGTTTGGGTCATGTGTCTGTCCTTGAACCAGTCATGATTTACTCAAGCCTCAGGTTCTTTATGAAAGCTGGCTGTGGATTTACCCATTCCCTAGCTGAGCCTCAACAGGCAGACACACATACACATGCATGCACACATGCGTGCATACCCACATGGGTGACCTGAGGAGTCTCATATGGAAGAAGTACTTCTGACTCCTGGTCAGTGGTCATGGCTGCTGCCCATCCTGTGGAAGTCATTCTGGTTAGAAGCAGCCCAAGAAATCCAACTAGACAAAGGGGATAAAAAGATGCCATCAATCCCCAAAGGGGATTCCTGGTCATTCAAGTCAAGAAACCTTCCTTAGCCAGAAAGTGCCTCAGCCCTGACCTCTGCCTTAGAAAGTTCCTGACTTAACTACTGCCAGTTAGTATGGCCTCTAAGGGAGATTCTGCAGTGTAGATGCATCACTCCAGTTTCAGCCTGTAGAATGTTCATGATCATGTCTCCATCTACCAGACAGGTGGGAGGGAGGGAGAGAGAGGAGGACCTGAGAAGATGGGAACAGAGGGAGGCCAGGGAGCCACTGTCCCAGAGGCCCAAGAATCAGGCCTAAGGGCTGCAGAGTGTGGCACAGACCTGTGAAGTCCCCCTAGAAGTAACCACGGGAACCTTTGCATGAATCATTGGGTAACTTCTTTGTAACCAGCAGACCTCCCCCACCATCCAAACAGTACTTTACTGTATTTCTCAGGGTGACCAGCTTATTCCAGTTCGCTAGTACTCTCTGGGTTTCATTTGTGTTTCCTGTATTGGGGAAACTGCTCAGCCTTAGGCCCCTTCTTCTGGCAAAGACAAGGTAGTTTTTAAAGTTGTTTTTATTGTTGTTATGTTTATTTAGAAGGTGTTTTGTTTTATCATGAAACTTGCAAGAGTTTCCCAAACTGCATCTGGGATTCATTGCATGTAGGGCCTAGCTCTGCATCACTGTCCTGACTGCCCTCACCCTCCCTGCTACTGGGAAATAGTTCTTATGATGCAAAAAATTAATTTGTGAGTGGGTGAGTTAATTTGTTGACAGTTTTGCTATATAGCCCAGGCTGGTCTCAAATTCAAGATCCTCTACCTCAGCCTCCTACATGCTGGGATTATAGGCATGCAATACCATGCTTGGCATGACATGGAAGATTTTTGATGATCATGTTCAGCTTTGACCACACAGCTCACACTTAGGGCAAGGAGCACCTGCCCAGGAAAGCTCCTCTTGGTGCACATTTGCAGGCTGTTTGCAAGCTGTGGCCATGGGCAGGCCTAAGGCTCAGCTCTCAGGCAAGTTTGTATCAGAACCCTGAGGAGAGCTGGTTTAGGAAGATCACTGGGCCCATCCCCAGGATCCCTCCCTCAGAAAGCCAAGGGCGGGGCCCCAACAACTTGCATTTCTCACTCATTGTCAGATGAGGCCAGTTGTTCTTGGTCACAGGGGTACTTGGAGAACTGGAATCCTAGCAAATGATGGTCACATCAAAGGTTTGGAGGCAGATGGCCCTTTCCCTCAGCCCTGTGACAGCCCTGACACTGGCATGCTACATCCCTCTGAGGGTTCCTCAGGGGTCTCCACCTCACGCTCCTGTAGAGACTAGATTCTGCAAGCCACACTGGGCAGACCCTGTGTCACCTCAAAGGTAGAGTTACATAGCTGTGACTCAGAGCCTGCTTTTCTGCCCTCTAGATATTTGTTCATGAGCTGTGTGACTTGGGCGAGCAGTCCTGGGCTGCTAGAAGCCTCATTTTCTGAATCTGTAAACAAGTAGCCATATCAGCCATGGACGAGCCACGTGTAGACCACGTGTGGGTCACACAGATTCTGTGTAAAGTGAACCCCATGGAGAGTCTGGAACCCAGTGCCACTCAGTAAGTGGCAGCTAGTAAGAATTATTCAGGTTAGGGCCAGTGAGATTGTTCAGCAGGTAAAGGCACTTGAGGCCAAGCCTGATGATGCTCTCTGTTTGATCCTGGTACCCACAAGGTAGGAAAAACAACTGCCCCCTGCAAGTTGTCCTCTGACCTCTTCATAAGCACTGTGGCATTTGTGTACATGCACAGGCACACTCACACACACATGCACTTGCATACACATATAAATGTAATTTACAAAATCTGAAAATACTAAAGTTAAACCAGGGTTATGTCTCACACCTGTAATCCTTGCACTCAGGAGGCAGAGACAAAAGATCAGAAGTTCAAAGTCACCCCTAACTACGTAGAGTGTTCAAGGCCAGCCTGGGCTACATGAGACCTTATCTCAAAAAGGAATTATTGAGGATGACAGTGGTAGCAATCACAGGCCACTAACCATCTGAGTGGCAGTTGCCTAACGGGATTCTGGCACTCTCTATGCCAGAGAAACAGGATGAAGTGGGCTCTTGGTGTCTGGGTAGACTCTGCCAGACCTTCAGCAGGGAAGGAAAGGGGTTCTGAGACTTCCATTCACATCCTTTCCAGGACAGCCTCACCAGACTTGTGATCCTTGGGGTCAAGTGGAGGCTCCTGGGTGAAGGTATTTCTAGAAACTGTGAAAGAGAATACCCAGGCAAAGTCCACCACAGCGGCCAGAGTCAAGCACCTGGGCTGCTTTGTAAATGCCAGCTTTGGCCTGTCGTCTCTGCTGTGACTCAGATCACTGAGGCCATGGTAAGAGCTGTGTACTGGCCCTCAAGGAAAAGCACACACACCCCCTCTGTGAGACGGGCTTCAAGGAGGACAGGCCAGAAATAGCTATTCCAGAGCAGAGGCATGAGCCGGCGCGTCCACAGAGCCTGCCTGAGGACTTCAAAGTACTGAGATAGATTTTATTTTTGCATTTATTTTATTCTTGGAAAAATCAGAAGAGAGGTTAAGTGACTCCCCAAAGGCCACAGAGCAGTGTTGAACTGGGAATGGGTTTACCTGCGTCCCCTCCTAGGCAGCAAGGACCACATTTTAACAGAGAAAGGCATCAGCTGGGCTGTGGGAGTTCTAGAATGCTTTGTTTTTGAGGCAGGGTCTCACAGTATAGCCTAGATTGCCCTTGAAGTCATGAGCCTCCTGATCCTCTAAGTGCTGAGATGACAGGCATGTCCCACCATGCTCAACTAGGATGCTTTTTTTTATTTCTTTTCCTTCGCCTAGAATGCTTGAAGAAGCCAACGTTTATCCCCTAACAGCAGGAAGGAGCTCTGCTAATCTTCAAACACTCCTTTGTAATGGGTGATATTGCCTTCGCTTTCTCTGAATTGCCCAGGGGTTCACAGAAGGCAAGTTAACTTGTTCCATCCTGCCTCTGAGATCACCTTAATTCATGTAGATCTCACCTCATCCCCAGCTCTATTCTTGTTTTCTATAGCTGCCTTAAAAGATACTGTCTCTTCCCTCACAGGTTCAGGAGTGGACTGCACCCAGTGAGGATGTTCTCACTGGGTGTCTTTCAGGCAGTTGTAGTGAGTTGCCTGGGACTGGGCCATCCCAAAGGCTTCCTTCTCGTATCTGGTAGTCGGTGCTGGCTGCTGGACGGGTTCTCCGCTGGGCATGTCCTCTGGAGCATGTGACGCCACTATGTGGGCTGAGCGCCCTCGCAACATGAAGGCCAGGTTCCAAGGTTGCACAGCAGGCGGAAGCTCTATTTCTTTTGATGATGTAGCTGAGAAAGTCAGACACTATGGTGTACTCTCTTCTTCAGAATCAAGTGACCAGAGCTGGCTCATGATGGGGAACCTACTTCTTGATGAGGAGAACCCAAGAGTTTGCATACTTCTTTTTAAAAAATATTTTATTATTAATATTATTTTATTAATTATTAATTTATT
>NW_008358490.1:328395-337327 GCF_000622305.1 Nannospalax galili
TGTTTATGCATGTATTGCCTGCATGCAGGTAAGTGCACCCATGTTGTGCAATGCAGAGGTCAGAAGAGGCCATCGGATCCACTGGGACTGGAGTTACGGACAGTTGTTAGCTGCCATGTGGGTGCTGGGATTCGAACCCAGGTCTTCTGCAAGAATAATCAGTGTTCTCAACTGCTGAGCCATCTCTCCAGCCCCTGCATACTTCCTTTTGCTTAGTGTTTTGCTTTGGTCTTGGTTTTCTGTTTGTTTGCCTTTTGCTTTTTTTTTGGTGCTGGCTTTGCAAGGCTGTAGCTGAGCCCGGGGCCTTGCACATTCTAGACAAGTGTGCTCTCTCTGAGTTACGTCCCAAGCCCTCATTTTTTTGGA
Source organism: Nannospalax galili (assembly GCF_000622305.1). Taxonomy (NCBI): domain Eukaryota; kingdom Metazoa; phylum Chordata; class Mammalia; order Rodentia; family Spalacidae; genus Nannospalax; species Nannospalax galili. Next base: position 328,762 of record NW_008358490.1, read on the forward strand.
GAGGCTCCGACTGGCTTTGAACTCTGTGGCCCAGGCTAACCTTTCACTCATGCTCTTTCTGTGTCTGCCTTCTGCGTGCTGGTAGTGCGGACATGTGACACCATGACTATGCTTGGCAGTCAGTGCTCTTCAGCAACCACACACAAGGCGCGCAGGCTTTGGCCTTTTTGTTTTCCTTTATAGCAATTATCCTGGCTTTTCAATGTGTAATTAATTGGCTAATGCCTGGGTCCTTGCCTAAGTACGTGCAATTGCTGAGTGTCTGTTGGGTCCCTAGTGACATCCCTAGCAACTTAGTACGTGCCTGATACCCCATGGTACTCAGTAGATATAATTTATTTCACAGATGATGGGGGGAGTTGCATCTGTTATGTGTCAGGCATGGGCTGGGTTCTGGGAATGCAGCGAAGGGACAGAGGAGCCCCTGGAGTCATGACACTTATGGTTTACATGTGTGTATGCACAGGATGGGGAGAGGAGGTGGAATAGAAAATAAGACAAAAACAATACTGGGAAAATGGGATGGAGCATGTGTTACAGAGTGAGCACCCTGGGGTCCAATGGGGTGCCTGGGTGACCTGAGCCTAGTGGGCAGGAGATCACATGGAAGCTGAGAGCCCTCTAAGGGGAGCAGGCAGCTAAGAGAGATGAGAGGAAAAGCATTCTTGTCAGAGGGAACAGCACGTGCTAGGTCCTCAGGTGGAGCAGTGCCTAGACTGTGTGAAGAGCCATTATGGCTGCCGGCTGCAGGGTACAGAAGACAGAGGGGGCCTTAGAGTCCTGGGGGATTTTATCTAAGTGCAGCAGGGGGTCTCTAGAGGGTAAGGTCTTACTCATATCCACCTTTCAAAGACGAGCCCTGGGGAAGGGAGTGAGGGGAAAGGAAGAGTAGAGTTTGGGGCCCTGTGACCAGGCTGGCGCTATGATCTAGTTTGTGATGGCGGTGATCGTGGCTGGATGGGGCCAGGGGCAGGTGTGGTGTCAAGCCTTAGTTTTATCTGAGACTGTTCTGGAGGACCCAGGGCTGATGTAGCTGGGGAGGAGGGAGGAAAGCAGGGATACTGCTGGGCTTTGTGAGTGACTGAGGGAAGAGGACACTCGATGCTCCCTCCCCAATCCCCTAGGATGTTTGTGATCTAGTAGGTAGGACGGTGACGCAGGAGGGGTCAGGAAAGGAGGACTCAACCCATTTTTCTCCACATGTATTGTAGTTGCTGCCATCTTAAAGACTGGATTCTTTAGCACGAGCCAAGATTTAATTCCACTGCACCTCTATAAAGCAAGAATTGTCCTTGCTGGTGCAAACCAGATCTGTCTGGGTCATGATGAGTCTGAGTCGGGGTTGGGGAGCATGCAGAAGAGGAGGGCTGCCCTTGGGGTCACAAGCTGACTGATGGGCACAGCAGGTGAATCCACTGCTCCTCACCTGTGTTCCCTCAGGGATGCCAGGTTCCTAATGCATGTCCATAGATGCCATGGACCTTGCCCTGCACTGGATGTGATAAGAGCACATGGTAGGGGCGGTGGGCATCAGGTGCGTGAGGGCAGTGCCACGTCAAACACTTCTTGTATCCTAGACTGCATTGGTGTGCAGATGATGTTCACAAAGTTTGTTGAGGTAGATTTCTGGGACTTTTATCTTTTGCTGGAGATGCTGTTTTGGTCTCATCTTTGAGCCATTTGCCTGGTCTTCAGGGGGCAGGATCTGGAGGTCTCCCGGGCCCTGGCTCTTATCCTGGCCACTCTACCTCTCTGGGCCAGTGTTTTTTCCATCTCAAAGGTAGTTGTGGGAGAATAAGTAATAAGCATGAGGGCCTGGCCTCATTGGTGAGTAGCCCACTCATGTAAGTGGGATGGCCAGTACTGACCTTGCTTGAGCAAATTTCTTATCCAGGCTGGCTTCTGTTCTCCCATCTGTAAAATGGTCCAACTCTCACATTCTACCCTACTAAAGCCCAGGGCACCATGAGCCTGGTGCTGTACCCAGACTCAAGGATCTGAGATCTGCAGGCAAGCACCTTCATGGTTGCTTGTTATTATTTTTATGTGAATTTTTTTCAGAATTGGCTTTTCTTTTCCCTGTTCGATAAATGGAACTATTTCAGCCTTCTATTTATTTTTATCTAGAAAATAAGAAAAGATTGCAAACTTGTGTGTGTTCTAATTTACTATATGATGGTTAATCTCAAGGTGATTTAAAATCACCTAGAAGTCTAGTGACTCATCCCAATACATGCCCACTTGGGCATGTCTGTGAGGGCATTTACAGAGAGGTTTAATTGAGGAGAGAAGACTCACCTGGAATGTGGGCTACACCACCCCATGAAGTGGGGTCCTGGGTTGAATATAAAGTAGAAAGTGAGTTGAGCACCAGTGTTCATCTCTCTGCTTCCTGACCCTGGATGCCATGCTCACATTCCCACTGCCGTGCCTTCCTTGCCATGATGGGCTGAACCCCCAAACTGTGAGCCCCAATATGTCATTCCTTCTTCAGCTTGCATCTTCTCAGGTGTGTTTGGTCATAACAGTAAGAAAAGTAACTATGGGCTGGAGAGATGGCTCAGCAGTTATCAGCACTGGCTGCTCCTGCAGAGGATCTGGGTTCGATTCCCAGCACCTACATGGAGGCTAACAACTTCTGTAACTCCAGTTCCAGGGGATCCAATTCCCTCTTCTGTCCTCTCTGGGCATTGCATGACATGGGTGCATTTACACACACGCAGGCAATACACTCATACACATAAAGTAAAAATAATAAATAAAATGTTTTTAAAGAAAAGTAACTAATACGCGTTCACATATCTTTGATGCTTTGATTTATTGAATATTTATTTAGTAAGAGTTTGTACTGTGGCATACTCTGAGGCTACAGCCTTACCCTCGGAGAGCTCCTGCTTCTAGGGGACTTGCCTGAGTCAGGGTGGCATTTGCCTATCACCCTGGCTTTACAAATGCCCTAAGCCCAGCCTGCTCTGGATAGTTTTGAAGTTGCCCAGGTGATTCATGTGAATCAAGGTGGAGGCACTCAGCTAGAGATGTGAGGTAGGACAGGACCTATATCAAAAAGAGGAACAGGTGGGGTATGATGGAACTTGGGCTTGAGATGCAGAGAGGGAGAAGAGCACCTCTTCAGTGACCCTGGCTCCACTGTGGGCACTAAGATACCTTGGGAGTTTGCACCAAACTGGATCCTGCCCTTCAGGAATTCCCAGTGTGGCATCCGGACTCAGTACTATGCAGAAAGGGAGAACCTGCCTTTCACATCCATGGCCAACCCGGCTACCATGCACTTCCCACTGGCTCTCTTTTGAACAAAGTTCTGTTAAAATAAGATGCACCATTTTATAATGGCACGGTTTACTATTCTAACTGCTTTATTAAAGCGTATGGTTTGGGGGGCTTTGGTGTAGCCACAGTGTTTTGTAACTGTTACTCCAGCATCATGCCAAAAAGAAACTCTGTACCTCCCAGTGCATCCCAGCTCCTGGCAACCACCGGCCTACTTCCTGCCTCTATGAATTTGCCTGTTCTGGAGGTTCTTGGATGTCCTTAGGCAGATGAGCAAAGCAGTCTGAGCCTCCCAGTCTCAACCCCTGGTGAGGTTGATGCCTCCTGCCTCAATGTCCTTCTGAGGCAAAATCAAGCTGGTGTTGCGTAACGTCAGTCCACTGCTCGGCGTGGGGCTTGGAGGGTGTGACCTCCCCCTGCCATGGAAGGGGATTCTGTTCGGTAGAGGTAGGGGCGATGCTGACTCAAAGGGCCCACTGCTTCCTTGGGCTGGGGGCCAGGTCTGCCCTCTACCCTTGGCCTTGGGGATATCTCTGCTCCATGATACGCGGTTCTGGCCATGGTATAAGCAAACAGGCTCACCTGTTTGACCAAGGGTCAACTGAGGTGTCACAACTTCCTGGAGCTCTGCCCTGCTTCCCAGACCTTCAGGCCTGCGTTGCAGGACATCCTTTAACCTCCTGTTCCTTTCTGGGTCCATAACAGGAATCCTGTGACCTCGAGTCACCTAACTTGGATGATGTCAACTTCCAAATGTAAAATGAGAACAGACCTGCTGCTAAATGCTGAGAGTTGCTGTGATGATCAGGGGGCTAGAGACAAGTCAGGGGTCCAGGCTTAGCACGTGTCAACTCTTACATCAGCAACTGATAGCTCTGTGTTAATGTGTACATGTGTGTGCAGGTGTACATATGTGAGTGTGTGTATGAAGGGCAGAGGTCAACCTCACATGTAGTTCCTCAGATGCCATCCACTTTGTTTTTGGAGGCACGGTCTCTTCACTGGGCTGGAGTTCTTAGATTAGGCTAGGCAGGCTGGCCAACAAGCCCCAGGATCCACCTCTCTCTGCTTCCCCAGTGCCAGTATTATAAGCATGTGCCACCACACCTGACTTTTTTTTTAAATGTGGGCTCTGGGAATCGAACTTGGGTCCTCATGTTTGCACACACACTTTACTGACAGCCATCACCCCAGCCAGTGCCAGCTGTAGATTTCTGACCACTGGTATCTTTGTGCTGGGCCCACTCCCTTCAGGGTCCTTGTCTCTCTGTGACACAACTGTCACTTCCAGGAGGGTCTTGTCAGTATTTCAGACATTGGCTGCATCAACAGGAGGGTAGGTGAAGACTCTAGGCTGCTCTACCAGCTCTGGGCTCCATCATTTGTTCTTTCCTTGAGCCTGCCTGCTGAGGTACAAGCACTGGGCAGTGACATACACAATCCTTCATCAGGTCGTACCTTACTTTTCCTTATTTGTTTCTTCTTGGGTCCCACCTCATGACTGCCATCTCCACTGAGGCCAGCAGACCGGGTCACTGAGTTCTGTTTAGCTGTCAGTGGAGAAGATGGACTTATGATTTCTGTCAGGGTTCCCACTGGATGTAGTCGGATTCCATCCTCTTCGCACCTGTGGCCATGCATTCTTCTTGAGGCTTGAGGACAGCCTGCACTTTGTTTATCAAGCATCCATTGAACCCCATGTGCCGGGTTCCACATGGCACCCTGCAGTGCCTTGGAGGCACCAGCTCTGTGCTGAGGCAGAAACCATTGGTGTGTCTTGATGGCAAACTTGTATGGTTGCACTCTCTCTGGAGAGGCAGGAGAGGTGGGGCCTTGGATCACAAATGGTAGTTCTTGGGTATGATACCAAGAGGCAGGAGGCTAGCTAACCAGGGCCATGTCACCAAAACATCTAGTTGTCCTTCTTTCCTAGTAAACCTGACCCTGAGAGGGCTCACACTCAGAAGCATCAGGGACCCTCTCAAGATCACCTTCCACAAAGTATCAGGGACCCAGACCCAAGTCTCTCATCTGGATCTCTCCCAAGTACACAAACATCCTGAACTGCATCTCAGTCATTGGTGCTTTGAGGCTGTGGCTCATTTCTCTCAACCCCCAGGACACGTTGCCTCCCTAGCTTAGTATCAAGACAGATAAGCCGTCCTTGAAAACCACTCTCTTAGAATCAATAGCAACTGTGGCTATGCGAAAGGCCTGGCTCCCTCTTTGCACCTTACCAGGATGCACTGAGGAAGCACGTGGCCCCAGATGCAAAGGCCTTTTAACTTCTTGTTTTTCCTACTTCGGTATGGCTTCTGTTTTATGTCCCTGCCCTCATTTTAACTTACAAATGAAGGCAAATTAGAAACTCATCAATAGAAGAGCCAGGTAAGGAGAGTGCTGGCTAGGAAGAGCTATCAGCTGGCTTTTGCAGGTAGCTGGGATGTGGTACACGGTGCTGGGAAGCAGGGATGCTATAGCTGGAAACTTAGGTGCTGACTTGTTATCCCCAAAGTGATTGATTATTGAGAGGGGAGATGTGTGAAGGTACAACTTAAAGCAAGAACATATCTGCTCCGGCCTTCAGACCGTTCCCAGAGTAGATTCAGCAAGCTAGAACCTGTGCTCTGCTCCCTAGTGCTGGTGACTTGGAACCAGGTGACACACTGCAGCTGCAAGACCCCTTGCATGGACCTCATTCTTCCTCACAGGGCTGTGGGAGAGTCAAGGCAATGCTTAGAACAGCATTAGAATGCTGGCACAAGGGACCCTCCTGTCAATGTGTTAGCTCTTTAATATTACAAAATTCACCTGGGATGCCCCATTTGTGTGCAGGACAAAGCCAACAGTCTGACCTATTAAGTGCCTGCTTCTATCCCCGGAGACAGGGATTGTTTATGCATCTTTGTCCCCAGCAACAGCACTGGACCTGACACATGGCAAGTGCTTACATAAATGAATGCCTTCGTGACAAAACTATGAAGACAGAGGGAGACTGTCCAGGAGGGAGGAGTGGGAAGGGGACTCAGACTTCATCAGAGCCTACCTGCCACTTGCTAGGAGCTCTCGGGAGCCTGTCTGCATTTGAGTTTCTCCAGTTCCAAGTATGTGGAACTTGGAGCTCAGGGCAGCCGTGTAGACTTGTGCCTGGTGGTGGGACTGGGAACATTAGGTACCACTTCCTACTAGTCACAGCTGAGGATCTGGAATGTCACTTTCCAGGGTAGAAAAGAAACATGGCCCAGTTCACCAGAAGCATCTTCCATAGGTGATCACCTTCTTCTACTGGTACCACTGTAGGAATAGTGTGACAACAGAGATCATAAACTCCAGGTTTGCCACAGGGCCTTGAAGATGCCATGCATCGAAAGATGAGGGGCAAGGCCTCAACTAGCCCTGAGAATGAGGCGGTGGGCACCATTCACAATGTTGCGGGTGCACAAAGATGACTAGGGAGAATGTGGGGAGGGAAAGTGAGGGGAAGAAGATGGAGTGTGAGGTACAGGAGACCCAGGTGCCTGGGAAAGAGCCTGAGGAATGAATTAGGTGTGTGAAAAGAGCCAGATTCCAGGAGAGAACTGAGGACAGAAGCACTTGTTAGAGCAGCAACCAGGCATGCGTCCACTGTCCTGTGTCAGTTGGCCCTCAACCAACGCAATTTGGGGCTCCTGTACACTGTGGAATGGGGGGAGCTGAAGGAGGGGAAGGCATTCAGAGCCAAACAAGTGGGTGGTTCTGCTCATGGGCCTGTCATGGAAGATAGTCAGTGAGGTGAATTTTCATAGCTCAGAGGCTTCAGGGAGGGGGCAGAGCTTCCTGTGGGTATGGAACACAGGAAGAGATTCACTGTCCTTAGGGAGATACATTGGCCTATTAGAGTGGGCAGACATGAGCCAATGGGAAGGGAGCCAGCATGGGTGTGGTCAGGACCATGCAAGGCCCCCATGGACAGTCTGGTCAACACTGTTATAGGCATGTGCTAATGGGAGTTTTAAGATTCGGCCCCAGGGAGGCTAGGGGAGGTCATTTGGAGGCAGGCTGACTACATTCATTCATTCAAACTTTTTTTGGAGCATTTCTATTTCTATACAACCTCAAACAAAATAGATGCAGGACTGACATTCTGACAGGGGATAAAGACCAGAAGCAATCAATGTGCTAATCCTTTGAGCTAGACTGTGGTAGGTATGCTTGAGAAAGCAAGGGATATAGCTGGTTGGGATCAGGCCAGGTCACTATGAAGAGATGATGGTGTCTGAGCAAAGGCTTGGATTAAGAGTGATGCAGGTGGAACTGGGGAGTGTGTCCTAGTTGGAGAGGACAGCCAGGGCTACAGCCTGGAATCAGGGACTCACTAGAGCTGGCTGAATGACACCCTGAGACTCTGGGGGGCTGGAGGGAGGTGGGAAATGAAGGTAGGAGAGGCAGAGGAAGTGGGGTCCACTGACCCACTGTGAGAGTGTTTGTTTACATGGTATGAAGTGAGGAGCTCAGTGGGACTTAAGCCCAAGGAGAGTATCATCTATACTGATTAGCTTCCATTGTCAACTTGACACATCTGGCAGGAGGAAACTTCAACTGAGGAATTTCCTCCATCAGATTTGCCTATGGCCATGTCTGTGCGGCATTTTCTTGATGTAAGAGGGCCAAGCCCATTCTGACCAATACCATCCCTGAATACATAGGCCTGGGCTATATAAGCACAGCTGACCAAGCATTCCTCCATGGCCTCTGCCTCCGTGTTCCTTCCTGTCTTGAGGTCCTGTGCTGACTTCTCTTAGAAATGGACTATCACTTAGAAGAGTAACATGAAATAAACCCGTGCTGGATAGCTTCCGTTGTCAACTTGACACAGCTGGGTGGAGGGAACATCAACTGAAATTTTTCCTCCATTGGATTGGCCTGTGGCAATGTCTAAGAGGCATTTTCTAGATGGTTGAGTGATGTGGGAGGGCCCAACCCACTGTGGGTGGTGCCACCCCTTGGCAGGTGATTCTGTGTTGTATAAGAAAGCATGCTGAGCATGGGCCAGAGAAGCAATCCAGTAAGCAGCACTCCTCCATGGTCTGTGCTCCAGGTTCCTGCCCTGAACTCCTGCCTTAGCTTCCCTTGATGATGGACTATGAGCTGTAAGTCAAATAAACCTCCCCATGTTGGTTTTGGTCAGCATTTATTTTATTTTATTTTATTTTATTTTATTTTATTTTTGTCTTTTTGAGACAGGGTCTCCCTGTAGACCCAGCTATCGTGGAACTCACTATGTAGACCAGGCTGGTCC
>NW_008358490.1:337358-347068 GCF_000622305.1 Nannospalax galili
TCTTTTTTTGAGACAGGGTCTCCTTGTAGCCCCAGCTGTCCTGGAACTCGCTATGTAGACCAGGCTGGCGTCAAACTCACAAAGATCTGCCTGCCTCTGCCTCCTGAGTGCTGGGATTAAAGGTGTGCGCCACCATACTGGGCCTGGTCAGCATTTTATCACAGCAATAGAAAGTAACGAGGACCAAACCCTTTCCTCCCCGAGGTGCTTTGGACATGGTATTTATCACAACAAAAAAGAACAAACTCACTTACTCTGAGTAGGATCTTTCTAGCTGTTGTGTTGTAGAGGTTGAACAGAAGCAGGGAGACCAACCAGGAGTTGTTGCAGTGATCCAGGGGAAAGCTGACAGCCCTGAGATCAGGGAGTACCAGTGGGGAGGTAACAGTTCAAATTCTAGACAGGAACCTACCACACTTTTAAGCAAGCCAAGACATGATGGGTGGTGTCCTGTGGGAAGGACTGGGACAGGACAGGGATCAGAAAGGAAGGCTGCAAGCAGCAACATAGGGAGTTTCAGGGTAGCTCAGGATGGTGAGGTTATACTGGAGCCAGGACAGCCTCCTGCTCTCTTCAGACCTCTCAGAGATTGGCAGGCCCAGTTTCAACATGGCTTGAACTTTTGTGTTCTAACACAAGTGACCTGTAAGTGACCTGGTGGTGGCACTGTCAAAACGCAGGAGTGACTTTCACATCCATTAAGTGAGGATCCCCCCTTCCCCAGGGCCTCCGAATGAGACCGAGACTCTGCTCCAACCGTATCTCTAGGGCCCAAAGACCAGCATCCTCAGAGCTGCCAGCACCCTTCAGGCCTCCATACTGGCACCCAGGCCTGACCCTTGACAGATGCCCATGTGACTATAGAGGGCAGTATTTTCCAAAGACACAAGAAGAGATTTCAAGAATCACTGTGTATTACCAAACACCTGACTAAAAGCAAACAAGATAGGATGGGCTTGTTTGGCTCACAGTTTGAGGGGCTAGATTGGGGAAGGTGCAGAGTGTGAGACATCTTGTCCCATTGCATGTCTCTGTAGTCAGGAAGCAGAGAGACATAAATGTCAGTACTCAGCTCAGCTATTATTAAATCTGGGACCCCAGTACATGGAATGGCACTTCCCACATTCAGGGTGGGTCTTCTATCTTCAGTTAAACCATTCTAGAAACACCTTCCTAGACACACCTAGAAATATGTTTCCACGGTGAGTCTAAATGCATTCAAGACGGCAAGGAAGATGAGCCATCGTAGCCTGTAAGCATCATGGCGAAGGTTTGCTCTACCGATGAAATTAACACTAACCAACAGAAGGGAACTAATGTCAGGACAGATGAAAATACCAGGGAGGCAGCTCAGAGTACCCGGAGACAAGAAGGCAGTCTTGGTTTCTGCTAAGAAGGAAGGGGGGTAGGGAAAACTCACAACCCCAATTCTTCCAAGTTTTGATCAAGTTTCAAATGAAAAGATGAATCCGGATGTCCTGTAGGAGATCACAGGTGTTCAAGGGGTCCGTTTGCTCAACAAACATCCATTGAGCACCTGCTGTGGGCTAGATACTATGCCAGGAGGTGGAAGTCTGGGATGTTGAGATGGTTCCAGGGCTAAAGTAAACCATGGAAAGGAGCCTAGGCTTACAGAGTGGCAGGGAACGCCTCTGAGTAGACTGGTCTTTGAAGGAGGAAAAGAAAAGAGCTTTTTGAAGTCCAGGGAGAGTGTAGCAAGTAGAGAAGGGCACATGCAAAGGCTTGTGATGGAACAACCATCATGGTGTGGGAAACCCAAAGATCATGTCACCAAGAACCAGGATCACAGGAGAGGGTGGGTCATGGGAGAGGATGGCATAAAGTGAGATGGGAGTTACCAACTCACCCGACCTGGGTCTTCTTCAAAGTGCTGTGGAGAGCCATTAAACAATTTGGAGCAGGGGCTGGTGAGATGGTTCAATGGTTAAGAGCACTGACTGCTTTTGCAGAAGACCTGGGTTCAATTCCCAGCACCCACGTGGCAGTTAACAACCGTCCATAACTCCAGTTCCAGGGATCCAACACAATCTTCTGATCTCCATGAGCATTGCATGACACAGGCACACTTACATACATGTAGGCAATACACTCATACACATAAAATAAAAATACTAAATAAAATATTCTTAAAAGGATTTGAAGCATCAGTGTCACACGAGGGGCTGTTTGTTAGATCATGGGCAGTGAGCAGAGAGTGATTGGAGAAGGGAGGGGTACATGGACCCACCAGGAAGTTACCACGTTGTCCAGGTGATAGAAGACCAGGGCTGGACTTGGGTGACTCTGGAAAAGTGAAAGTTCCCAGATGAGTTTTGGGGAGAGGCACGGGCTAAGCAGTGCACTGACACCATCCATCTCTTAGGAATGGAAGGAGGCTGAGCCCCTGCATGTTTGTGTGTCTGTGTTGAGGGCCTTGATGTGGCAACCATCTCTTTCTAAGACTGTGCCAAGATTTTGGCCTAGTTCACAGCCCTGTTTATGGGGACTTGACTTATGCTTATCTCCATCCTGTTTCTCTCTCTAAATATGGGTAAGCTACATGCAGGGATGGCATCTGCTGGCTCCAGGGCCCTCCTGGAATTTACCAGAACTTGTAATCTGGTAGTGGCATCTGTGTCCCCCATCCTCTGTAGGAGAAGCCCAGTGAAGGTTCACATATTCCAAGCCAGGCTTTCTGGGAAACTCAAAGCACGTGGGTATCCAGACTGGGCTCTGCCAGAACAGAGCAGGATGGTAAACACAGTTCATGCTCCACACTGAATTTACCTGCTTCTCAATGAAAGAATGGTTCTTCCTGATACCTCCCTCCACTCAATCCTTTCCAGTTCACCTTCTACCCAAACAGCCTCCGACCTGGTCTCCTCTTTCCCCATGCTTCCCCTCCCCGCTCCCCTGTCCCTTCCCCCTACAGCAGCAGCCAGAATTAGATGCATTACACTGTTGCTCCACATCCTTCAGACTTTTTGCCAAAGATGGCCTAAACTCCAGTCTTTTTTATCACAGCTTTGGTAAATGTTGCTCCCATTTCAGTCACATCCCTTATAGGGAAGAATCTAGAAATTTCCTGAGCAGTAACAGAACTCCCATAGCTAGCAGAATGGGAGAATTTCCAAGGGAGGATGGATAGGTTGTGGGATGTGTGTAAGGAAGGAGGGGGGGAGGAAGCACGGAGGGGCGGAGGGAGGGAATTGGTTTTGTTACCTAATGACTGCACACCTCAGAGACAGCACTGTTAATTCCCGTCAGCACAGCCACATCTCCCACAAAATGATGAACAGTTGTGTGGAAACGTCAGAGCTAGTTAATCCCACAGAGCTTAAGGGCTGCAGAAAGCATCTTAGAGTTGAATAAGAAGATAAACTGCTTTGCTGGTTATACGGCCCAGAATGTTCTGAGATGAGAAGAAAATCCTTTGTGTATTTCTGACTGTGAAGGAATCCAGGTCCTGCCTGGCCTGGGGTAGGGAGACAGGAATGGGACTTCTCTCCATTATTCATCTGTGTTTAAAGCCCCGAGCGAAGCCATCCACACTCTCTGCGCTCCAGGTCCCTGAGGGGAGATGGGCACAAAGGGCAGTGGGCTCCATCTCTGTGGGAGCAAAAGTTCAACAGAAATGGAGAAAAAATAATGAACAGGGAGGAAATGTAAAAATCTCAACAGTAGCAAGGCCAATTTGGCAGATCTTTATGCCATTGGATTTCACCGTTAAGACGCGGAAGAGAGGATTGTTTAATGGAGAGTCTCCTCCATTCTCAGTGGAAGGAAAGTAGATGCTGTGGGGCCCCCAGTTCCCTGCTCTGAGGCAGCCAGTGAGTCACTGATAATTAGACCGGAAGGTTGCCCTTCACTGCTGGACAGACTTCCTGTATGTGCTCCCCGACACACCTGGACTCCCTAGGTTCTTTTCCATTTCCATTCCATCCCTTCCTTCCTTCCTGCCACCTCCTGGGAGCACTTCCTCTGTCCTCACAGGCATCTGAACAGTCTCACCTCAGCTCTGCCTCTAGAATCAGCCAGACAGGATGGCTCATGGAAACATCATGCCCATAAGGACCCAACATAATACAAGCACTGTGGGCCACACAGGACTATATGGGTCTAGTGGTTAGACGAATTGTGGTCTATATAGTGATACTTCATTCAGTTCTTACAAACTAACAATAAAAAGGCAGCACCACTCATACTGATGTGGAGGCAGAGTCTGCAAAATAAAGTATGCAGACTGTGTATTATATCCCAGGAGTGCCAGCATCACCAGTGTGAAGGGTACTCTCACTTGGAGTGGCCATAAATACATACGCTCTGGAAGGGTCCATAGGAAAGGGCTGACCTTCCTGAACTAGAAAGTTCTAGAAGCATCTAACAGAAGCTGTCTAGTAAAAGGGAAGAGGAACTTAGGGTTGCAGTGAAGGCTACCAGGGGAGGGCAATCAGGTACTGGGCTAAACTTAAGGCAGTGAGTGCCTTGCTCAAGCCTGGTAACTGGTTTTCTTTTCTTTAATTTTTTTTTTTAATTTGGGGCTAGAGAGATGGCTCAGTGGTTAAGAGTACTAGATGCTCTTGTAGAGGACCAAACTGGGATTGGGTTCCCAGCACCCAGATGGTGACTAACAAACACCTGTAACTGCAGCTCTAGGGGATCTAACACCCTCTTCTGGCCTCCATGGGCATTGTACACATGGGTGTACTTACTTGTAGGCAAAATACTCATATACATAAAAAATAAAAACTTTAACACACCTTCTTTGATAATGTCATCCATGTGTATGATTTATTTTGCGAGTGGCCACCACCATTACCCTCTTTTTTGCCGGCCTCCCTTGGGACCTTTCTTCTTCCTGACAACCCGCTGTCCTAGTCTCATGTCTTTGTTATTTCAGTGGCACACTGAGTTTAATTAGGGTTGCTTGCTTGAGCATGGGTGTGGACTGGGTTATTTGCGGGGGCCTGAGCAACTTGGAAACTGGATTTCTAAAGCAGGTGGACACAGCTGGTCTCTGAAGCGTCACCCTCTCTGTTAGAGAGACAGTCTTCCCTCCAAGCCCTCAGTAATGTCCCTGTCAAAGGAAAATGATGAATCAGTTGATTATGGTGACCTTTGTAACCAGCTTTCAGGGACAATAAAGACCAGATGGCAGGAGGTGGTTGGTCAGGGACTCAGCATCATCAGGATTTTAGACTAAGGGGTTTGGGTTCATGGCTATACTTTGAATTAACGAGGGAGAATTCATTGTGAAAATGCTATAAAAATGCTTCTCTCATAGGGTTGGGGATATAGCTTAAATGAGAACGCACTTGCCTATGTAAAACCACAGATTTAATCCCCAGCATCAGAAATAAAAGGTTTTGAGCAGGGGATGATGGCACGTGCCTGTAATCCCAGCAATTTGGAGGTAGAGGCCGAAGGATCAGGAGTTCAAGGTCATCCTTTGCTACGCAGTGAATTTGAGGCTAGCATGGACTAGATTCGAGAGTCTTTTAAAAATTCCTCCTCCATGCCTCTCCTGTTGAGAATTTTATTTCTCTTTGTCCTCATTCCTGGGGTCCAAAGTGTTAATAAAACAAACTTTGCCCTCCCAGGTCTAGCTCACGTCTCGAAACTCTTCATTTTGAGTGAGTTCTGTCATCTGCCTTTGGGAGGAGTAGGTCAGAGACTGGAGAAAGTTGGGGACACTCCTCATGGAAGTCAAAGGACCAAGACCAGGTCTCCTCAGGTAGTGTTCAAATCTGCTCTTCAAGCTGAGCCAAAGCACCTTTGCTAAAATCCATAAGTCCATACCTGTGGTCTTGGCTGGTTTTCAGTAGAATGTGGTAGAAAGAAAAGAGAAAGAAGGGGTCAGGCTGCCTGGACTCCCAGTTCTGCCATTGCCCTTTCCTCACCGAGCTTGTTCTACAGATAAAACTATGGCACCGTCGTCTCCTGAAGGACCAGGAGACTTAGACCAAATGATGCAATAGTGCTTGATGCACACCAGCCAAGGGAGCAACTGCTACCATTATGGTGTGTGTGTGTGTTTATATGTGTGCTTGTGGTTGTGTGTGTCTTTGTGTGTGTATTTGTGTGTGTGTTTGTGTTTATGTGTCTGTGTTTGTGTGGTTGCGTATGTGTATGTGTGTGTGTTTGTGTATGTGTATGTGTGTGTGTTTGTATTTGTGTGTTTGTGTGTGTTTGTATTCATATGTTTGTGTGTGTGTTTTGTGTGTGTGTGTGTGTGTGTGTGTGTGTGTTTGTATGGAGGCCAGAGGTCAACTTCAATGGTTATTCCTCAGGTGCCACCTTAGTTTTTGAGACAGGGTCTCTCACTGACCTGGAGCTCAGCAAGTAGCCTAGGCTGGCTACCCAGCAAGACCCAGGGATCCTCCTGTCTGTGTCTCACTGGTGCTGGGATTATAAACTCCCACCACCATGCCTGGCTTTTTTTTACACCGGTGCTAGGGCTCAAATTCAGGTTCATACTTGTGATTATGACATCTTTTCATGATGGAAAAGAATTCTGGTTCATGTTATTGAATTGAGTTATCCCAGAGGTTGGGTGATACATTCCAACTTGGTGCTACCCTATCTGGAAGAGGTCAAGGGTAGCTCTGCTCCACAGTGGCTTCTAGTTCTCAGGGGGTCCTGTTTGAAGGAGGGGTGTTGCCTCTCCAGTTAGGGGCAGCTTGGTTTTATCAGCCTTTAAAAAGGCTCTGTTGTTGGCCCTTCTGCCTGGGGAAGATGGTGAA
The DNA here is from genome assembly GCF_000622305.1 of Nannospalax galili. Lineage (NCBI taxonomy): Eukaryota > Metazoa > Chordata > Mammalia > Rodentia > Spalacidae > Nannospalax > Nannospalax galili. The sequence continues at coordinate 344,102 of NW_008358490.1, forward strand.
GTCCTGGGTGGGTCAGGGAGAAACATCCGTTGGCAATATCCCCCCATTGAGAATAACAAGGCAATGTGGCTGGAGTCTGTTCCCTACTCCCAAGTTTCTGTGTTGCCCTTGCCAGAAATCAGAAAAGGCCAGAAGCCACCATTTCCTACCCGCTGCCCCTCTGCCCCCTGCCCCAGGGTGAATGAGTGTCTTGTTCTCAGATTTAGAATGAGTTGGACTGTGGGTGGCAAAGGCACATTGTCCCCTGCCTTGGCAGGGAGAATTGTGGATGCCATGGAGAAAATGTCTTGGCTTCTCCTTGGACCATGTTACTGGCAGTTCTCCTGTGCAGCGGCTCAGTAGCCAGGGGTCGTTCTGAAGGCAGTTAGCTTAGAATCTCAGAATCTCCCAGCTGGAGGGCCATCAGCTTGGATTCCTTCAATTGGCTGCTGCGTTGTACTGCAGGAGGCCGAGTCTGTTTTGCTTGGGAGTGTTGGGAGTCAGAACAGAGCCCTGGAGGTCTTCCAGACCCATGGGTCCCAGAAAGGAACGTTTGTTCACCACAGTTGGGGGAGAGCTGCCATCATCACCCAGGGGCAGCGGGCAGGGACACTCTGAGCATAGAGAATCCACAGGACAAATGGTCAAGATGTCACTGGTTCCAAAATTGGGGATGCTGCTCTAGCCCGGTTGCCACTCCCAGGGGACAGAACAAGATCCAGAGAGATGAAGCAACTTGCAAAAGTTCAGAGTTTCAATGACAACACCAGAACCCAGCTGGTGGTTCTTTACAAGGAACTACAGGTCCAGATAGAGAAGGAGAGACCCAGGGACCCATTGCCAAAGCTCTTCCATTAGTATCTCCATCCTTTGGACAAGCCAGGGGCAGAGGAGTCATCCATAGGTGTCACCGTATCAGGATCCTCACTGTTTCAGGCCTGGCCAGTGTCACTGCAGTGGCCCGCCTGCCCACCATGGAAGGCTTCACTATTGTCTGAAGGGTGCAGTGACTGATTTTTAGGTTCAGGTGTTCCACTCACCACACCACACGTGTGTGTGTGTGTGTGTGTGTGTGTGTGTGTGTGCGCGCTAAGTGTGCAGTTAGAAGGTGTCTGGTTCTTCCCCAGATTATCAGAGCTGAAGTGTTGTAGGGTCTGCTCCACTGTACTCTGTCTCTGTGGTAATAGAAGAAGCCTTTTGGCTTGGAAGCTCTGACTGACACTTTCCTTACGGCTCCGTCTTTGCCCCTCCCATCCTTTGGAGCCTTCCATTTCCTAATGTGTAAAATGGAGCTCATCTCTGCCTCACCTGTATCTGATGGAAGGGATCTGACAATCAAAGAAAAATTGGAGAAGCATATATTTTGACAGTGAGCTAGCCCGGTGCTATCCTGTTGACATCTCCTTTTGCTTTTGGTAATAAAAGTACCTGCGGTGCCGTTTGGAACTTTTGCCTCCAGGACTTCTGCCATGATGGTTTTGGTCATGTCTGTCCAAAATGGTAGCCATTCCCCTGTGTGACCACTGGACATTTAACATAGAGTGAGCAAAGTGAGGATCTGAATGCTTTTTACTTTTTATTCGTGTCTGTGTGTTTGCTGGTGCATGTGGGGGGTGCATGTGTGTGGGGGTGCGTGTGAAGGCCAGAGGTCAGCATTGAGGGTCATTCCTCAGGCGTAATCCACCTTGTTTTGTTTTTTTTTGTTTTAGTTTCTGCTTTTTGAGATAGTAACTCTCACTTGTCTAGACCCCACCAAGCAGGCTAAATGTCTCTGCTTCCTCAGGCCTGAGGCACATGCCATTCTGCCCAGCATTTTACAAGGTTCTGGGGATCAAATGTAGGTCTTCATGCTTGTACAGCAAACCCTTTATCAACCAAGCTATCTCTTCAGCCCCCACTTTATTGATTTTTTTTAATTAATTGAAGTTTAAGTAGTCATACGTGGCTATTGTATTGAACAATGCACCCCTGGACAGCAGCATGGATATTTTGTCCTCTATAATATGGCTTTGTCCCAGAGTCACAGACATGCCCTTTTTCTTCCTTTTATTAGACAAAGGCTGCTGAACCGCATGATTTTCAACATGGAGTGCCTGTGTAGACCCAACTGGACAAAACCCATCCTAGCTTTATCCACCAGGGACCTTTAAACAAGTGCTGGGCTCTGTCCACAGAACTAGTGAAGGTGGGTTCTGGTAAGGAACCCATGCACCTTTCTGGGATAGAATTTCATCTCCTAAGTTCCGCCAGGAGCTATTAGCACATTGGTGACCTCATATCTGGGACCTGTCCTGGAATCTGTCCTCAAACCATGCTGTGAGGATTTTTAAGACAAATGTTCCCAGAGTAGACTGTGAGGCTACAGAGGGGGTTGAATGGGGCAGGGGAAGAAGCAACATGAGTGTACCATTCCGGTCCAGGTCCCCCAGATGTGCTTGGTTGTCCCCAGCTGGGGACAGCTGGCAGTCATTGGTTAAGGGTGCTCCTGGAGCATCAGGAGTATGTCCTTGGGCTCCCCACCTTGTGCTTAGCCTCTCAAGCAGCCTAGTGCAAATTCCTAAAGGAGACCTGCAGGTTGCTGAGGCCAGTTACAACCAGAGCAGAGTCCCCACCTCCCTGGCCACATGGGAAGCAGCTCCTTCCAGCGTCCCCCTAGAGATAGGAAGTTGAGGATGGTAAAATGGAAGTGCTCTGTCTGGGGGTCATGTAGCAGGATTGGCAAGTCAGGATTCAAACTCGGGCCTGTCAGCCTGTCTGTCTGTCTGCTGTGTTTGACTGTCTCCCCACATTGTCATTCTTAAATCTTCCAGAAAAGACAGAATGGCATGGTGTGGTGACGTACACCTTTAATCCCAGTCCTGGGGAGACAGAGGCAGTGGATCTCCATGAGTTTGAAGCCAGCCTGGTGTATACAGCGAGTTCCAGGTCAACTAGGGATGCATAGTGAGATCTTGTCTGGAAGGAGAGAGAGAGAGAGAGAGAGAGAGA
>NW_008358490.1:347169-385047 GCF_000622305.1 Nannospalax galili
AGAGAACAGAGCCCAGTGCCATAAACCTGAAGATTGCCACTAGGGAATCTGTGTGACATTTGGAAGAAACAAAACTGAAGGAGCGGAATTTGAATACACAACAGGAGCTTGAGACAGAATTTCCACATACTCCCAGACTTCTGCTAAGGTTGCTAATGTATCAGGTAAAAATGGTCTCTGCTAGAGGTAAACAAACTTGTCAGAGGCCAGACTGGGTATTTTAGTCTTTGCAGGTTATACTCTCTGACACAGTTATGTAACCCAGTCAGTAAAGTACAAAAACAGCCAGAGACAGGATGTAAATAAATGCATATATCGCATTCCATTAAGACTTTTATTTACAAGCATGCATTGGGCTGGATTTGGCCTTCAGATCAGAGTTTATCACACACTGGTCCAAAGTGACCCTGAAACTTTTTGCCAAATAACAACTGTTTAGATAGAACACATTGGACCAGCCTGAGCATTCACAAGGCCTCTGTCATTGGTTAAGGGCCTTTTCTCTTGAAGTCATCTAATATCCTACTGAGTGGTGGTGAAGTGTGTGGGCTCTGCATTCACTACAGACAGAAAGAGCCATGAGCTTCTCACAAGCAGAGCAGAGCTGGCAACTCCCGTTGTCTCCCCATGTTGGGACATTATTATTTTTTGTTTTATGGTGGTAGTCCCTTAGACACATGCACAGTTAGGTGTCTGCGTAAGGTAGGAATCATGGCTTGAGTTTACTTGGTGATTAATTAATGTCCATTCTCCTGTAGGTCACTGGTGTCATGAAAGCGGGGTCCATTGTGCCCCCAGCATCTAGTTTAGTGCATAGCACGCTACAGGCTATTAACAGATAGATGCTGACTGAGTTGAATCATATTGGAGTGATGGAGGAGTCAGGGCAAGGAGGGCCAGCTCAGTGCTCACCCAGTGCTTCCTAGATATGGTATCCTGTTGTCTCTTTTTGATGGGGCAGTGCTGTCCTAAAGAAGGCAGACCCTCCCGTGTGGTGGCTCATCTGCAGCCCTCCCTGGTGGGGGCAGCAGGCAAGAGAGATTTGAGATGGGGACCAAGGCAGACAGGAAAAGGTTGGGTTGGGCTCCTGGTATAACAAGTCCTTGCTTTGGGGAGCCTAACAATGAGGGCTGTTTGGGTGAAGAACAAGAGGGGACGTGTTCCCCAGTCCCCATAGAAGCATAATTAATTATACCAGCCTGTGACCCGCTGTTCCCGGCTCCTACCCAGATATCCCTGAGAGCTTTTCCTCACTCCGGGAGAAAACTGGCTGCCCCCGCCTCAGAGACACCAACACAATTCATAATTTTCCTTTCCTAATTAGGCACAGGAATGAAGGAAACAATTATTAATAATGTATCAGGGTTTTTTAAGTGCCCTGCAGGAGCCGAGCCTGAGAATGGCACTCTTGATGATAAACAGCCACACTGCCACCACGCTGGGCTTCGTGCCCAGACACAGGGCAGAAAGAAAGAAATTAGAGGAGGGAGTAGTCCAAGGAGCATGGGCCACAGGCTGGAGTTATGGATGGAAAGGTCCAGAACCCCTTATCTAGAGCAGCCAGTGTGAGGTGGGGGTGGGAGAGATTCTAGCCTCCCCTTGCTACCTTAGGCCAACCCAGACAGGACCTTTCTTTAGGGCTGCCTTCTCAGCCCCTCCCCATAGACAAAGCTCCAATGTCAGCTCCTCAGAGAGGGGACCCTGATTCCCATAGTGACACTGACCTTCCCTTCCACACAGCGTTGGAGCCTTGTGTCTCCCTGCCTCATTTTCTCTCACTATCTTTGTGCCTGTCAGTCTGCTTGTGTTCTTTCTGCTTAGGGGTCACAAGCTCTAATCTCTTTTGGTCCAAATCCTGATGTAGGTGAAGTTGGGCACCTGACTTAACCTGGTTCTGTGCCTCAGTTTCCTCACCTGGTCAAGCCTTGTCCTGGCGCCCTGCCTGTGCCCTCATTGCACATTGGCTTCTTCATACCCATCGGGCAAAGTCAGCCTTGACTTCTCCAGCTCCCTACCTGTCCTCTGCAGTGGAAGACGGCCAGAGCAAGCAGGCTGACCTTGGACTTTGTGCTTACGACCTCAAGTCTCTCACTTCTCCCTCGCCTAGTGTATCAGTCATGCATTCTCTGAGACAACCAGTTCACACTTTGATGCTTTCCCCTGGCATACCCAGCACTTCCCCTGGCCTCATTACCTGTTCATTGAAATGATTGACACATCTGGAACAGGCACCCATAGATGTCCACCCCCTGCAGTATGACCCTCCACAGGATTCCACTTGGCTCCTTTCCTACACAATAGGGCTCCATCTGAGACCCAGGCAGCCCCCCCACCCCTCAAGGTAGGGATGCTTTTCTTCTGGCTTGCTTGGGGTCCTCTCTCCTGGAAACACACACACACACACACACACACACACACACACACACACTGTTCTATAGAGTAACAATGCCCTCACATAAGTCAGACCTCGCTGCCCTTTCCCAAGATCCTTCCAGCACACCCTCATTTCTCAGTTCTTCTCACAGCCTACAGACCTGCACAGATACACAGTCCATCTCCTAGTCCCTCTATCCCTGATGCTCATACCTGCCAGGGCCAAGCTCACTGTAGAACCCCTGCTCCTTCCCTGAGACCCCTGCAGGACAAGCTCCCTTGCCAAATTCCAGTCTTGATTCAAATGTCACCCTCAAGGCTACCTTTGGTCACCCTAACACTGAGATCCATCCACCTGCACACCAGCCCCCTAAGCCGCTCTGACTTGGTATCTTGGAGGACAGATTCACCTATTCCTATGCATTTATTTCAAGAGCAAGGAGACCAGAAGCATCCAGTTGACATTTCCTCTCCTGTCACTGGCCAGAGCTGCAAGTCCCAGAAGTCACTTAGACTAGAGGCTTAAGGATTACAATTACCAGGTCAGGCTGAGACAATGGAAGCCCACCTCCTGCTAGGCCATGTGAAGGGGGCGTACAGGAAGAGAACCAGGGTTCTTCGAGGGTGAGGGGAGGATGCAGCTGTCTGTCCCAGCTCTCTGGCCGTAGATCTCATTTAATCCTGGTGCTAGTTCTTTGGAGGAGGCCTTGCTGCTCCCCCAGCTTTCAGTGGATGAAACAAAGATAAAATCTGACATGGGATGGTTTGCCCAACTCAGCCTGGACCCAACTCCAGCTCCCAATTCAAAGCCAATACAGATAATCATTGTGCTGAACTGAGTGAATGACACTCAGGAAGGAGGGGTCTGTGAGCACAGAGGAGAGGGGTGAACCCCAGCAGGCCAGGGCATCAGGAGGGGAGCAGGGCAGAGGAAAGAGGAGAAGCGGGGGTTGGCTGATGGCTAGCTACGAGGCTTAGAGAATGGGGCTCAGCAGAGGGAATTTTGGGCAGGACGCTGAACCTAGGTGAGGGCACAACTTCTGGCAAGACTGAGGCCTCCTCGCTGTTGGATGTTTCCAGGCTGGGGTGGAGCCAAGCCAGTGGTGTGTCCCTGGGAGGTAACTCATCTACATGGTGGAGCTTGAGAGGAGGCTGGGGGCAGAGAGGAGGCTTTCTGAGTATAGGACCAGGGCTCTGAACAGCCCAGCAAGGGGTCCAGCCTGTCAGTCCCTGCAGTTCTGGCCACTCTGCAGCCCTGATACAATCCTGGTGGCATGTTCAAACCCCTCTAGAGCCTGGGCAAGTTTTTATTCATGTCACGGGCCAGTCACCTCCATCTCAAGTGAAAGAAAGAGGAGCCCCAGGCTGTGGCTGCTTTCCTGGCCCGGCCGACTGCAGGAGGCTGGGCATGCAGAGGGGGCTTCCAGCACAACTGCAGGAGGACAGATAGCCCGAGGCAGACCGGGCATGGTGTTACTTGTCTATATACTATCACCCCAGGAGTGGAGACCTAGGGGCCCAACACAGTGTTCCCATCTGCCTCCTTTTGCAGGGCAGAGACAGATTGGCTCCCCAACACCCAGGCTGTTTACCTCTGCAAGACTAGACCTGTCTTCCCTCTAAATGTGGGCTGAAGAGCCCAAATATCTGCCCCTTAGCCATGGATGGACATCGTCATGGGGCAGGGGCTCCTGGTAAGGGAGGAATTGTGGATCTCTGTTTGGGACCCAGGAGCCTGAGCTAGAGTCCCATCAACAGAGAAGTGTCAGAGATGGCAGCTGGGTTCATCCTGAGCAACTCTGGAAATGGAGGCTAGGTTCAGAGTACTCAGCACCAAGGCCAGATGTTGTATTTGTGGTTTCCAGCCCAACCCAGCCCATGGACTCTAGTAAGACACAGGGAGCAGCCCCACCCCCACACTGACCCTAAGGCCTCCATGGGAGGTGGACACCCTGGCACAGGCCTCCCCATGGAAGCCTAATGCCTACGAATGGCTAACAGAGGCCGAGAGGCAGTTCCTTGTGTCCCCAGACAATGTGGCTTTGTGTGGGGCGGGCTGTGAGAAGAGGCAGTGCCCCTCCCCATACGTCCTTCCTTAGTGGACATCATACTGCCCCTACTGTGTCATCCTGACCAGCAGGGCCAGAGCTTGGGGCCTTGAGGCAGGGGAGGGGCTGAGAATCTGTGAAGGGACTTCTCACAAGGCTGTTCTCTGCTCTAAGCCTCAGTTTCCTCCTTGGTGCCAAGGGCTTGTGAAACAGGTCCTGGCACCAACCACTCAAGTTTTTAACATTAGCTCCCAGTCCCCTCACTGTCCTTGTAAGCCACACAAAAGCAGGACGTTGTTAGGGTCCGTGACTCGATGGGTCCCCTCCAGGTAACAAATACCCGGGATTGGAGATGTAAAAATCAAGCAGAGTCTTTACTTTCCAGCTAGCTGGGGTCGACCGGCTTCCCGAGACATGTAAGTCTAGGCAGAACGATCGACCCCCATTCAGTTTCAGGTACAGATTATATAGGCCCACATAGTCATTACACAAAAAGCATTCCTCAGCAGACACTTTGATCAATCATCTTCTAAAAGCTATAGTTTCGGTTAAACATCTTTTCCAGGAAGGGTAGATCTGGTGTAAGCCTGGTGCAACTTCCCTCTTTTGTTCCTTATCGGTTATCTGGTATGTGCAAACAGGCCTACAGGACACATTGTAAATCAACTGAGTCAGGGGTCCAGGGTCCAGGAAGGAGGTTTACAGCACTTCAATTCTTAGCATTTCAACTAGGTTAATCATCCATGTGTGGTAGATACAATCAGGCAGAACAGGCAAGCTTAGCAAGTAAATCTAAATCAACGTTTTAAACAGAGTTTTCTATCAAAATGCAGAGTTCTTACAGCATTCATCAAGGTATTTCAATTTTTTTTTTCCAACAACGTGTCCTAGGCCAGTTGGCTGGGGCAGGGACAGACTGGTCACCTGTTCTGGTTCTCTGAGCCCTGTGCCCATCAACACTTCCTGTGGTGCAGGAAGGGAAAGAGAAGAGAGAAACCATCAGCATCCCAAGGACCAGCTGCACTGTTAGATTGTCCTTGAAGCCTAAGCTGTGTGACTCATCACCTCTGCCTGCGGTGTTTACCTGGTGGTAAATCTAAGACAGAATAATTTGGGCCCATCCCAGCCGCTGCCTTTAGCATCTCAGTGTTTGAGAAGCAGGTTTAGATCCTCACCCCTGGAGGGAGACAAGAACTAACCTCTATAGTGCCTGGACAAGCCGGTGCTGACCTGAATTGACATGACTCGTGAACCACCTGTGGGCCTGGGTGGGCACCAGGCTGCTCAGGAAGCCGGAAGCAGGAGAGCCAGAATGGGTGGCCATCCTCACCTGAGTGTAATGAAGGCAATTAGGCCCATGGCCCTTGCAGTTCCTGGAGAGCCAGCAGGAAACCACTCAGGCAGTCTGGGCATGAGTCACCAAAGACTTTAAAACAGGAGAAGCATCTAATGATGTCCCCAAGATCCACAGTGCAAGCAAGTGACTGGCCTTTCAAGAAGGCCACACACAGGTTTGAGAGGCTGAGCCCCAGATAAAGCTAGGACTTGAGATCACAGTGACTTTATTATGTTTTACTTTGTGTGTGATAATGTATTTGTTTGTTTGTTTGTTTGTTTGGTGTGTGTGTGTGTGTGTGTGTGTGTGTGTGTGTGTGTGTGTGTGTGCCTGCACATGTGTGTGCTTGGGTGCATGTGGAGACCAGAGGTCAACTTCAGGTTTCCCATTTGATAGCCACAAAACTCCTTTGAAAGGTCTCAGATGGTGGCTCAAAGGGGACACTGAGACAGATTGTTGGAGGTATAGAGTTTATTAGAAGTGTTATTAACGTCGTGGACAGGCAGACAGGTAGATAACAGCATGGTCGGGGCTCAGAGGAAAGTTCAGGCCCTAGCACCAGAAACAGCCGGCATGGCGGGGTCTGGGAAGAGAGGAAATCTGAGCCCACATTGGGGGGGGTGCTCTTCTTACATCTTTCTGAGGATGGGAAAGACTTCACCACACAAGTCTGCAGCCAGGCTCTCTGATTGCCAGGCAGGTGGCAGGGAAGTGGGTGGGAAGCAGACTTGTGTGGCCAACTGTACCCCGCTTTGATGTCAACTCCAGGTGAGATCCCGGCACTGGGAAATCTGTCAGTTAGGGACTCTAGTGGTGTCTGTTAGTATGAAAGGGGAAGGGCTCCTGCAGATCTTGTGGCCTGAGCTGGATTCTAACATCACAGTCTTACACCCAGGAGGAACTTAGGGAGGCCTTTGCCCCTGAGAGCGGCTGGAAGGTTGCTGACCTCACACAGTTCTTCCGGGGCCTTGGAACTGGGGTGGGTCCTCGAGCCCCACACGGAGAGTTTCGGGTCTCCTCTCTGTCCTTAAATACCCATTTGGTGGATGCATTTGTAGTGCCCCCTCCACTGCTTCTTTTCCTCTGGGGTCTGTTGGCCCTTCTCGTCCTTTCCTGGCACCTGCCACATGTGTCTGATTACTCTTGGTTTCCTCTACTCTGCTCAGAGCTTGCTCGGGCAGGGCCCGCCTCTGTCTGGTCACCTAGTGGATTCCCAGTTGGCCAGGCCCTGACTACATTCCTACACTGCTCTGAAATTTCTCAAGGCAGAAACCTGAGCCCATGGCTGGACTTGCCTCATTTGTTTCTTGCCTCTTGGGGCTGCTGTCTTTTTATTACTATTAATGTTTTAAGTTAGCATACAAAGGTGGCGTTTTCACACATCTATGCCATTACAGGCTCTTAGCCTTCTCCCCATCCCTTTTCCCCTTCCTCCCCAAACAATCCTCCCCTCTGCTTGCATGTCCTCCCCCCACCCCGCTCCTCCCTTAAGACCTCTCCCTCCAACTCATGATCTTCTTTCTACTTTCATGAAACACTTGCAGGCGCGGGTGCGCGCGTGCACACACACACACACACACACACACACACACACGCATATGTAGATTCTGTATATGAAAGTACACAGCATTTGTTATTTGTCTTTCTGAGTCTGACTTATTTCTCTTAACATCATAGTCTCCTGTTCCAGCCATTTGCTTGCAAATGTGAACATTTCACATTTCTTTTTTTTAATATTTTTTTATTTTATTTTATGTGTATGAGTGTATTGCCTGCATGTATGTGAGCGTATCCATGTTGTGCAATGCCTCAGAGGTCAGAAGAGGGCTTCAGATTCCCCCAGAACTGGAGTTAAGGACGGTTCATAGCCACCATGTGGGTGCTGGGAATCGAACCCCGGTCCTCTGCAAGAGCAGTCAGTGCTCTTAACTGCTGAGCCATCTCTCCAGCCCCATTTCACTTTTCTTTACAGTCGAAAAAAGTCCCATTGTGTGTATGCACCACATTTTCTTTATCCATTCCCCTGTTGATGGACATCTAGGCTGGTTCCATTTCTTGGCTACCGTGAACATAGGTGTGAGGCATTTATTGGCTACCATGAACATAGGTGTGAGGCGTTTCTTGGCTACCGTGAACATAGATGTGAGACGTTTCTTGGCTACCGTGAACATAGGTGTGAGGCGTTTCTTGGCTACCGTGAACATAGATGTGAGACGTTTCTTGGCTACCGTGAACATAGGTGTGAGGCGTTTCTTGGCTACCGTGAACATAGATGTGAGACGTTTCTTGGCTACCGTGAACATAGGTGTGAGGCGTTTCTTGGCTACCGTGAACATAGATGTGAGACGTTTCTTGGCTACCGTGAACATAGGTGTGAGGCGTTTCTTGGCTACCGTGAACATAGATGTGAGACGTTTCTTGGCTACCGTGAACATAGGTGTGAGGCGTTTCTTGGCTACCGTGAACATAGATGTGAGACGTTTCTTGGCTACCGTGAACATAGGTGTGAGGCGTTTCTTGGCTACCGTGAACATAGATGTGAGACGTTTCTTGGCTACCGTGAACATAGGTGTGAGGCGTTTCTTGGCTACCGTGAACATAGATGTGAGACGTTTCTTGGCTACCGTGAACATAGGTGTGAGGCGTTTCTTGGCTACCGTGAACATAGATGTGAGACGTTTCTTGGCTACCGTGAACATAGGTGTGAGGCGTTTCTTGGCTACCGTGAACATAGATGTGAGACGTTTCTTGGCTACCGTGAACATAGGTGTGAGGCGTTTCTTGGCTACCGTGAACATAGATGTGAGACGTTTCTTGGCTACCGTGAACATAGGTGTGAGGCGTTTCTTGGCTACCGTGAACATAGATGTGAGACGTTTCTTGGCTACCGTGAACATAGGTGTGAGGCGTTTCTTGGCTACCGTGAACATAGATGTGAGACGTTTCTTGGCTACCGTGAACATAGGTGTGAGGCGTTTCTTGGCTACCGTGAACATAGATGTGAGACGTTTCTTGGCTACCGTGAACATAGGTGTGAGGCGTTTCTTGGCTACCGTGAACATAGATGTGAGACGTTTCTTGGCTACCGTGAACATAGGTGTGAGGCGTTTCTTGGCTACCGTGAACATAGATGTGAGACGTTTCTTGGCTACCGTGAACATAGGTGTGAGGCGTTTCTTGGCTACCGTGAACATAGATGTGAGACGTTTCTTGGCTACCGTGAACATAGGTGTGAGGCGTTTCTTGGCTACCGTGAACATAGATGTGAGACGTTTCTTGGCTACCGTGAACATAGGTGTGAGGCGTTTCTTGGCTACCGTGAACATAGATGTGAGACGTTTCTTGGCTACCGTGAACATAGGTGTGAGGCGTTTCTTGGCTACCGTGAACATAGATGTGAGACGTTTCTTGGCTACCGTGAACATAGGTGTGAGGCGTTTCTTGGCTACCGTGAACATAGATGTGAGACGTTTCTTGGCTACCGTGAACATAGGTGTGAGGCGTTTCTTGGCTACCGTGAACATAGATGTGAGACGTTTCTTGGCTACCGTGAACATAGGTGTGAGGCGTTTCTTGGCTACCGTGAACATAGATGTGAGACGTTTCTTGGCTACCGTGAACATAGGTGTGAGGCGTTTCTTGGCTACCGTGAACATAGATGTGAGACGTTTCTTGGCTACCGTGAACATAGGTGTGAGGCGTTTCTTGGCTACCGTGAACATAGATGTGAGACGTTTCTTGGCTACCGTGAACATAGGTGTGAGGCGTTTCTTGGCTACCGTGAACATAGGTGTGAGGCGTTTCTTGGCTACCGTGAACATAGGTGTGAGGCGTTTCTTGGCTACCGTGAACATAGGTGTGTGGCATTCCTGTGGTGGGTCTTAGGTCCATTCAGGTTTGTACCCAGGAGTGGCACAGCTCAGTCATAGGGCAGTGTTCTATTTTCAGTTTTCTGAGAAACCTCCATGCTGATTCCCATAGTGGCTGCACCAGTTTACCTTCCCACCAACAGTAAGTAAAGATTCCTCTTTCCCCACATCCTCACTGGTATTTGTTTACTTGATGATACCTTTTCTAACAGATCTGAGATAGAATAACAAAGCAATTTTAATTTGCATTTCCTTGATGTCTAAAGGAGGCCAATATTTTTCAAATATTTATAGGTCACTTATATTTCTTTTCTTGAAAACTATCTGTTCAGCTCTTTAACCCACTTGTTGATTGGGTGATTTAGGTGTTTTGCTATTTATTTTGTTCAGTTCTTTATATATTCTAGCTGTTAATCCCCTGTCTGATGTGTAGCTGGCAACAATTTTTAGTAGGCTATCTCTGCTCTGATGTTTGTTTCCTTTCCTGTGCAGAAGATTCTTAACTTCAAACAATCCGAGTTATCAAGTCTTGGGGATTGTTTCCTGAGTTACTGGAGTCCTTTTCAGAATGTTTTTGCCTGTACCATAGCTTGAAGTTTTCTCCCTGCATTTTTCTTTAATGATTTCAGAGATTCAGTCTTAAATCAAGGTCTTTGGGGACCACTGTTTTATTGACAGTGTCCTGTGTTGTGAAAACCATTGTTTCATTCATTTGGAATGTTCTGGATGTGCTAACTGTGTAGTGCAACTCTCCCAATAAAGCAGATGGAGTCTGGGTCCTTCTCCTGGTTGCCTGTCCCATCATCTGTGTAGGGTCAGGAGCTCTGGCGAGATGATAGCCTCACTGAGGCTCAGGAAAGGGTGTCATGACTCCCAAGGTATGGAGGTAGCGCCTACCATTCTGTCCTATTCAGAGGGAGTGACAAAGACGGCAGAAACTCAGACAGCTCAGTGACTGGAGTTTGGCACTCCGTTTCAGGATCCTCTCTCTGGCCACCTGCCTCTCACCCAGCACCACCACAGCTCAGCATGTAAGACATCCTCTCCAGCTCCAAACGACCTTCCTCTTGCATAGTGCAGTCAGTGCCTGGCCCTTCTTTTGGAGACTGCTGGCTCACACAAGTAGATCAGGTCTCAGCTCCCTAATCACCCCTGGGCAGCTGGCGCCAGGTCTGATAGAGGACAGCTTGTGTCTGATTCATTCTGCACCCCCAGCTCCTAGCACAGTGCCAGGCACTGAGCATGCTCAGTCCATGTCTAGGGGAATACATGCGTGATTGAATGGGCCACCAGCCTGCCCACATGGTGAGCTTGCATCACTTCTGCAGAGGTCCAGATCCTTCTAGTGAGAAGGAAACTGAGGCAGCAGAGACAGGCCTGGAAGACTGCCCCAAGATCACTGAGGTCCCCATCTGGGCCCTGTGATGCCCCAGTTGTTTATTCTTCCTTGAACACCGCACAGGCTTCCTCCAACTCTGGCATTCTCCAGTAACTCAATCAAGGATAAATACAGGTGCTGTGTTGGAATCTAGCGCTGGCTTTTGGAGCAAATTCTATGATTTGTGCCTTCACCAGGTCTCTTGAAATATCTCCTCCTCTTTATAACCGTAGTGCTTTTGCCCCGGCTTATTTCCTTACAGCATGCAGTGATCAGCACCTGCCAAGTATTCTGTGGGTCCCAGGCAGAAAGACATACTACCAGTGCTAACAGCTTTTAGTACTAATGCGCTTTAAAAACTGACCACAAAAAGAAGGTTCCCACCTCATTAGCAGAATTATAAGAGAAACAGACCTTGCGAAGTCTACTGCCCAATCCCAGAAGAGGCCTATGGATGGAATTTCTAACAAGGGCCTTCCTGGCATCTGAGGGCAGTTCTAGCTGAGGTGTGAATGTCTAACTCATTTTTAACATCCATAACTGCTGGATTCACTCACTGTGGCAGCCAAAGGGCTCACCCTTCCCCTCCTGTGTTTCCAAGAGATATGAGACACTAAACTAAGGGACAGCCACTGACTGAGACCACACCTGGGGAGAGTCCGGCCCCAAGGTGTTGGTGCTGGGCCGCCTGGCCCTGGGGATGTGCCCAGAGGTGTCAGAGCCCAGGGCAGAGTCACAGAAATGGAAAGGGTGTTCTCAGCAGTGAAAAGGTTGGGGAAAACCTTTGGGGTTCAGGAGCTATGTAGACAGAAAGCTGTGGGGGACTGCTGCTCTAGGAGGGAGGGCTGGAGCCACACTAGGACACCCTGGAACTTCTCAGCCAAGCCAAGGACATTCCAAAAACAAGGAATTGAGGGGAAGGGTTTGGGTTTGAATTTAGTCCACAAAAGCACTAAAGGAGTCCTGACTATTGCTTGGCCCTCCTTTGCTGTCCTGTGTCTATGCAGAGTGGGCATTTCTAAGGCCTGATCCTGCCAGCTGACAGCAGCCTGGTGGCATCCTGGTCCCAGCTGATTCATCCCGAGCATCTTTGGTCTGCTCGGGATCTGTGAGGTGCCAAGGTGCACCCTGGGGGGTTCTTATGCTCAGCCCTGATCCTGTGGGAATCATATAACCACTTTCTGGACCCTGTAATGCAGCTGCTGTTGACCCAGTGACCACTCCCTCCCCTCCACTGCCTCTCATCCTTCCTGGTCCTGCCTGGGAAGTCCCAGTGTGCAAGGACTTGGGAAAAAACAGCTTTGTGGTGTTTTCATACTATGTTAATCACACATCACAGGACCTAGTAATCCCACACCTGTGTTTACCCAAAAGGAATATGAAAATCATTTTCTTTCTACACAAAAGACTCACAAATGTTTGCCGTAGCATTTTTCTTAGTGACCCAAAACCCGGAAACAGCCAAGGTGTCCCTCAGCAGGTGAATGGATGAACACCTGTAACATACACACACACACACACACACACACACACACACACACACACACACACACAGAGCACAATATCATGGAACAACTACTGAACTACACAGCTACATGGGTGACTCCCCAACTCTGATAAATAAATGAAGCAAACATTAAAAACAATGCCTGTCACATGAATTGTATTTTTATGACTGTCAGGAAGCAGCAAGTCTCACCTATGGTATCACAATCCGACTGTGGTTGCCCTGGGCTAGGGACTGTCGAGGAAGAGACCCAATGATGTTTTGGGAGTACTGGAAATGGTAGGCACGGCTTCTGCTGGTATAGACCTCCCACAGCCTTCGGGCGGTGCAAGGACAGGCAGAAGTCATACAAGAACACAAGACCCTCCGGGTGCCCTGGGTCATCTTCCAGCCCCCCACCCCACCCCCACGATTCCTTTTGTAATACTGGGCACCTCTTTGCCCTTGTGTTGTGGGTCTTCCCAGGGCTGGGATAGAGCTGGACACCGCCTTCGCTTTTCTCAGAGGGAATCTGAACAACTTCTCGGTGCCAGTGTTCCAGGTGAACTCCAATACTGCCCAGGCCAAGGAGAGGGGTAGGCTTACCCCAAGGACTCTCCATAGGTAGGGTGAGGACAAGGGCTTGGTGGCTACACACCTTCCCGTGTTCTCGCCCCTTCCATGCACAGGTAGCAGCAACCAGGTTGAGTCCAGGTATAAAGAGCCTGCCTTGCCCAAGAAATTCAGTTCAGAAATATGAGGGGCCGGTCTCTCCTTCCTCCTCCTGAGTCCCCTACAAGCCCGGTGCCCCACCCCCACCTACAGAGGCACTGGATTTAATGCCTCAACTGAGAGAAGGAGATGTTCTGTTATTTTTCATGGGAAATTAAACCCGACCCTGCTGTCAGTTAGCTCATGCCCGGGAGGATGGGGCCAGCATGCACAGGAGCTCCGTCCATCCTCACCAGGGCCCCCAGGGCCAGGATGGAGGCGCTGGGGGTGGGGATGGGGAAGCTGGCTGGGGGCCAAGCATGATGTCACCTGCTGAGGTGGGAGTGGAAACTGCAGGGAAGGTCAGAAGGCCTTCCTCAGGGTGATGGATGGCTGTGAGCGCCCCCTCTCCTCATGGCACACACCCACGTCACTCACTCAGGGAGGCTCAGGCTGTTGCTATCTCTTCTAGCTCCCAACTCTACCTCGTGCCCCACGGAAGACAGCTGGTGGTCGGGGCTGGTGATCGTCATCGCTGTTGTCTGTGCATCCCTGGTGTTTCTGACTGTGCTGGTCATCATTTGCTACAAAGCCATAAAGAGGTGAGTGCCTGCCCACCACGGCCACTTAGGGAGTCTACCCACCGCTGCAGCTCTCGGAGCCCATCTGGGCTGGGGCGCCTCCAACTGCCCCCTCCCACTTTGTAAATGATAAAGATTGTTGCACATGTAAGAAGCAGAAAGAATAGACGGGAACTCTTCTCTCCCCCCATTCAGTGGTTACCACAGTTTTACAATTGCTACCGTGATTTTGCAATAATTGCCTTAACAATCTCTTCTTTGTTCTTGTATCCTTAACATTTTAAGGTTGATTTCAGACATAATTAATGTTCCAGAATTAGGGACTTTAATTTTACAGATATTTGATGAGTACAAGTTACATGTTGACTTAGTGAAATACAAAAGGAATGTTGCTAGACACCAAGGGGTAACTATTGTTAGCCATATTTCCAAGAAGTTAGACGATATGTAAGAAGAATTGTTAACCATTTAAAATATTTAATTTTCCCCTTTGAACCCAATGGTTTATGTGATTTCCCTTTAAAAATTCAAAAGCAAGGGCTGGAGAGATGTCTCAGTGGTTAAGAGCACTGGCTGCTCTTGAGGAGGCCCCGGGTTTGATTCCTAGCACCCACAAGGCATCTAACAACTGTCCATAACTCCAGTTCCAGAGGATCTGACACCTTCTTCTGACCTCCTCAGCATTGCATGACACGGGTGCACTTACACTCATGCAAGCAATACAGTCGTACGCATAAAAAAATAAAAATTCAAAAGCAGAAATAACAAATCAAATTAAGTCTTAAGTTGAGCATGTGGTCAGGCACACAGGAGGAAGGCCTCAGTACCTAATCAGAAGAGGCAGGTGAGAAGGGTCATGCAGACCTGGCCATGTGCCTCCAGATACAGGGCTTTTACTACCAGCGCTCATGTCACAAGGTGACCTTCACAAACAGTACCAAATACCCGGGAACTGACTGGGCTCCTGGAATTTCTGGATTGGGCTTTGGGCTCGTTTCCTCCTTGTTCACAGTTCATCTTCACTATCTTTTTCCAATTGCCTCCATTTTTCAGATGAAGAATCCAAGGCTCCAAGGAGCTAGGAAGCTGCCTTGAGGTCAGAACTTGAACCCAGAACCGTGCCCGCCCCTGTCTGTAGCACTGGGTTGGGGTGTTAAACTTAAGTTCTGCCTTGATAGTGGGCTAAAGACAGGCTTCTGTACTCCTACCTAAGGGGTGAGGAAGAGAGAGTCCTGGGATTTGGTGTGACATGTTTGTGCCCTGCTGAGGCCAGACAGACAGATAGGCTCAGAGTAACTCTAGGCCCATACCTGCATTTGGACCCCATGGCAAATGGAATTTCCCACAGCTAAAGTGTTTGTAAGCACTTACTGTGTGCCTGGCTCCAGCAACACAGAGACAGGTAACTTTTGTAAATGATAAAAGATTGTTGTGCCACAAACTGCTCACCTGACCCCAGGGTTGATGGGAAACTGCCTGCTTGGGGCACTCCGAGAGGTCATAGTGAATTCTTATCCCGGTCAACAGTTGTTGAGCTTTGAGCCTGTGGGATTTTCATAATCGGACATGGGAGGCATTATAGGCAAAGCCCTGTGTCCTGAGAGATGGGAGCCAGAGCCCAAATGAGAGGCCTGAGAGAAAGGAGACACACCAGGACAAACTCTGCTAACAGCTCTCCTTGGGGAGGGCAGTCTAGCTAAGTGGGACTTGCCTTCAGTTGGCTGGGCATCTCCTCAGAAGGAAGGCACATGCCCAGGGGTATGTAAGCCTGGCACCTTCCAAGCATGTGAGCATGTTCCAGAGGTGTGGGCAGGTAGCAGAGCCACTTAGTGAAGCACTCAGAGATTAGCAGCTGTGCAGCTGTGAGGCATCCTGGGCGAACAGGCCAGAGGGGGCGATAGGTGCAGCAGGAACCTAGTGAGAGCTGGAGGCGCAGGCACTGTGGATAGACCTACATGGGAGGCAGTCCCCAGACAGAAAGGCTCAGTGAAAGGCAGAAAGGAGCTGGAAGACCTGACACCCCACCCCAACCTTTCAAGTCTCTGTGCAGGGGAGCCAACTGGGCAGGTACTGTCAGCCAGGGCTCTGCACTGGGAGAGGCTAGAATGGGCAGTTGGGAACAGACAGGGCAGAGACTACAGCCCAATCTCTCCCCCTAGACCTGTGCTCTGCCTCCACTTCTGGACCAGGGCAGGGGCCAGCTGCCACTAGATCATAATCTAGAGGTGTGCCCAGCAGAGGAAGAAGCTATTAGGTGGCAGGAGGTGAAGGTGGAAACGAAGCCCAGGGCCCTGGGGTGGAGCTGGGGCTTGGAGGGGAACTTGCAGAGGCACACTGGCTAGAGCAGAGGGCTGCTGCTGCTTCTGTGAAGGAGCCGGTGCCATCACCCAGCATTCTTCTCCTCAGAGTGAATGGAGAAGTTTCGCTAGGGGTCACTTCTTTTGGGTCAGTAATTCATCTGAAACTTGCCCCTTCTCTCAGAAAACAAACGTTCTCATGCCACGGCAAAACCATTCCAAGAAAAGTTCAATGAGAAGCCCCACTGGAAGAGTTGAGAGTTTTAAAAAACTCTCATTGTGGCTGGAGAGTTGGTTCAGTGGTTAAGAGGACTGGCTTAAGTGGGGAGGGAGGTTTGCAAGCCATCTTTGCAAATGGCATAGCACAGCCTTTCAGAGCCACACGGAGGATTCTAGAATCAGCTGGGATGGGAAGGAGGAGATTCTGAAGATGATGGGCTAAGATCTGGAGGGGTGAGTCACAGGAGCACCCCCTCCATGCCTTCAGGCCTGGCTGTAGGAGCTGGACCTCAGGAGAAGTGGTTCTGGTCAGCGTTTCGACACAGATTCTGGGGAAGGACACTGCATACAGCTGCTCAGTAAATGCCCCCGTCCTGGATCTGTGTCAGCCTTTTGGCACTCAGGAGCTGAGTCCTGTGGGACTGGCTAGTCCATTGGTACTAGCACCCACTGGGTACAGTGACCCCCAAGTCCTGTCACAGCTCCAGAAGGTCCCTGCTGCAAGAGACTTCAGTGTACGTTTCTGTGGCCCCAGTGCCCTGAGCGTTTGGAGACCAGCATCTTCACCCACATCTGCAGCCCAGAGTCCTCCTTGCCCACCCTCAGGTATCCTGCCAGCCCTGAGGTGGGATGGCCTGAAACTGTTCAAAGAATCCAACTCAAGTTTCCTTCCAGCCCAGCCAAGCCGAGCCCAGTAGGACCCTTCCCTCAGCAACCTCAAAGTCCTTTTTCAGTGAAGTGAGAGTCCTCAGGGTCATCCCATCACTTGGGCATGTGACTGCTAACCACGATGCTCTAAGGGCCAGGCCAGGTGCCAGATGCCATGCTAGGTCCTCGGACCACACATGAGCACCACAAGCACAAACTCTATCCGTAATGCACTGACTTCTGGAGGGGAAAAGTGGGCTTTAATCGGGGAAATAACACCTCAGGAGTCCACACCAGAGCTTCTTGGTCCAGGGCAAAAGAGAAACCTTAAACGAGAGAGATCACTGAATTGCCAGGATAGAGCTCCAAGGTGCCCATTGCCCAGAATAAGGCCCCAGCAGCTGAGGATACCCCACCAGCCTGGGAATTCTTCTCTCCCAGCCACACCCCTCACTCCAGAAAGAGCTCATTTGAGGAGAGATGCCACCCACACAACCAAGCCTCTCCAGAAAGGCCCCCTCCCTTACCCCTGCCTCACAGAAAGAACCTTGCCTCCATCAGCCATCCAGGCCTGGGTCCTTCACCACTGTTGTTCATTTGCATTAAACCACTTGAGGGCTAAAGAGATGGCTCAGAGATTAAAAGCACTCGCTGCTCCTCTGGAGGACCTGGCTTCAGTTCCCACACCTACATGGCAGCTGAAAACCATCCATAACTTCAGGTCCAGGGGATCTGATGCCTTCTTCTGTCCTCCTCAGGCACTACACACACATGATGTACTTATATACATGCAGACAAAACACTCATATGCATAAAATTAAAAATAAATATTTTTAAAATATTTACATGGAGCTAGAGAGATAGCCTCACAGAGGACCTGGGTTTAGTTCTCAGCACCCACATGGTGGCTAACAATCATACATAGCTCCAGTTCCAGGGGATATGATGCCCTCTTCTGGCCCCCAAAGGTATTGCACACATGTGGCAATACACAGGCAGACTACTCCTACACATAAAATTTAAAATAAATTTAAAAAAATTTGACAGCCATTTCCATCTCATTCACAAGGTTTTAGACAGAAGATCAGTTAAAGCCTACAGGACAGTTGGGCAGGCCCTGTAGACTGAATTGTAGACAGTGAGCCAGGCTTGAGTGCTTGATCCAATTGTTTGAATGCTTACAAGTCCAGGCATTGACCCTCCATTTGTAGCAGGAGGGGCGATTTCCTCAGAATATACTCATCAGCTACTCAGTAAGTCAGGGTCCGTCCACAAGTGTTTACTGAATGCCTTCTGTGTGCTGAGAACTGGGCACCAACCATACATGGGTGAACAGGGTCCAGTCCCCATTCCCCCACCTCCTCCCGCGTGTGGAAGAAACAGGTTAAACTCACACACCATAAAATTCATAAATAAGGTGATTTAAAAGACTGCGAAGTGCCAACGGAACAGGGTAGTTGGGGAGAGAGAGCAAAGAAAGTACGTAGGGGACTGCTTCCCCACCCAAAGGTAGGCATGTGGTGTGCACATTGTGATGGGACCAAGCAGTTCAGAAGGGCTTTGTACACTCAGTGCCACCTTCTAATTGAAATGTTTGTGTTTATCAGAGCAATCATGCATGTAAAGTGCCACAGTGCAGTAAGGCTGTAAGGAAAACAATAGTTCCTGGCCTTCCCACCACTCACTTGTCCCCACATCTGTCTCAAGAGGAGACGCTGTTTCCATCATCTTTCTTCCCAGATTCCTAGTGATGTGCTTAGTCTCACGCACAGCTCTTGGGCTTGGATTTTGCCACAGTCAACTCTTTCTTCCTTTCTTCCTCTCCTTTCCCACTGTAGGCTGCATCGTGTCAGCCTGGTTCTTTCCTCAACTTATAGACTCAATATATACACCTGTTTTTGAGACAGATTCTTGTGATATATATATATATATATCCCAGGCTGGCCTCAAACCTCCATGCTCCTTCCCCGGCTCCTGAGTGTTGGGATTACAGGTGTTGGCTGTCTTAATAGATAGTGGAGCTTGCTTTCAGAGTCTACATTCTCTTCGAAGCTGTGAGGTAGCCCACCCAGAGGAGGATTTTTCTCATTAAATATTTGCTTCTAGAGCAGACCTGGTTTCCTGGTTAGGAGGAATGGCAAGAAAAGCTTGGAAGGAGTGTCCTGTGGAGTTGGGGCCAGCATTAGCCTCCAAGGTCATGGGCCAAACCTTTGTTTCACAGATGAGGACCATAGAGCTCACTCCTAACAGCCCAGCTCCTGGAGCCACAGCCCTTCTGGCTCTGGATTTGGCTTTCTCCTGTGGTCAGATGTCACACACCTATGTACTCACACATGTATGTCTGAGGGATATACACAGGTACATTAGATGTGGGCAGCCCTCCCTCAGGACTCCTCAAGACTTATTCATCTATCCTGACCAAGTCTGGCACCAGCCCATAGCCAATACTTGGTGGCTGTTTCTGGGTCATAAATGGAGGCTGGTTCACCTAGATGCCACAAATGCTACTTAGAACTCAGCATACTCATTTTCCCCTCTACCTGGGTGAGTGCAGTGAAGTCTGGGAAATAAATAGCAAAGGACTCCATTTTCAGTGGTCAGCCCCCACCCCTCACCAGTGTCCATTTCCTTTGCCCTTGGTCATGCCTGGCCTTCCCTGCTGCATTCTGTCTGCCTTCATCCATCTGCTGGACTGCACACCACTGATACTGCAGCCCTCAGTCCAATGTGGGATGCCACAGCTGCCCTCCCCTCTGTATGACATGCTCAGCCAGGGGAGAGCCAGAGACACTGGTGGAGGCAGTTTCTGCTAAGGTCCTTCCTGACTCTGCAGCTTGAGCCATGGGCATAGTGCTCCCAGTGTCAAGTAGAGTGCACCTGGCAGGTGGGGATGGAAGGTCTCCAGCTGAGAGAGCCACCCCAATACTACTGCCCAGAGGCCTGGTTGCATTGAGACATTCAATTACCTTCCTTTTGGTTTTAGGAACAAGGCCATTTGAAGGAGACCTGTGGCCTCTCCCTGGTTAGTGGGACCAGGAGGGGGTCCTAGGATCTAGTGAGGCATTTCCGGAGCCTCAGAAGGTGCATGTGGGAAGTCCTGGTATTCCAGAGCACGGTACGATGGCCAAGGCTGGCAAATCGAGAAGTTTACATAATTCCTGTCCAAAAACAGTGCCTAGAACTAACAAATACTTATAGATCACTTACTATATACCAGACACTCATTCAAGTATTTGACATACGCTAACATGTTTAATCCTCCCAAGAAGCCTATGAAGTTGACACTTATTGTACCCATTTTATAGACAAGGAAACTGAGGCTCAGAGAGGTTGTATAGTTTGCCCAAGGTCATAGAAAGTGCTAGACATCTGGGGTTCTTGAAGCCAGGGCCCTTACCTCTTAACATTGCCACACTTCAGCTTCTGCTGGACACCAGCGAGGCCCAGAAGACTTTGGGAACTGCTGTGGGCCACAATGTGGGAAACAGGAGAATTTGGTTCTGGTGCCAGAAAGGTCATGTCTCTTTCTCAGAAGGATCCTCTATGCCCCTCAGGTCCCCTCATGGCCTGTATCTGTGAGCTTCTGGGGCTCTGTGACATGGGTCATTCTGTATTAAAACTAGAACAAGACAGACTTCTTGGAGGGCTGACCCTGACTTTGGAGGTCTCTGCAAGGAGGTCAGGAAGGCTTTTCCAAGCTGCCAGGCCACAGGGCCCATTCTTAGCAGAATGCCTGCTGGGAGTGCTGACCTAAGGGGAAGATGCCTACAGTGAGTGATGGCAGTCCAAGCCCCGCCGCGGTGCAGCTGGGGCCCTTGGCAAGTCAGAGTTCTCCCTAAGCCTCAGTTTCCCTGATGAAATGACTTCTTAACTCCAGCGTAGCTTCGTCAGAGGATTCTGAGGAGGGCCAGGGACATCTCTACCCAAGAGGACTTTGTGCAAAGCATGACACACAGGAAGGAAGTACAGGTTTCATCTTGCCTCTCCAGCAGTCATACTGGCTGGGCTCAGCCACCTAGAGTGGTGTCCTTGTGCTCTATGCGTGACTCCTGCCACAAGAAAGAAGGTCACAGTGAATAGACTTGACCTTAGTGTGTCATGTGAGGCCTGATAATCCAACTCATGACCCCACTGAGTCTCCCTGCCCTCCCCTCTTCCCTGAGCTCTTGCAAACAAACTTCATCCTATACACGTCAGACTAGCCAACAAGTTCCAGCCCCGCTCATCATGGCTTTGGAGAGGCTCTGATGACACTTGAGAGGCAGAAGCAATCAGTCCCTAGGCTTTTAAAGATGGTCATAAATGTCTTAATTTAGACAACATTCAGTAAGGGCCATTTAGCCCAGGTACCCAATGGGAGTTGACTTCACCCAAGAGACAGCAGTATAGTGGTGTGGACTTGGCCCACACAGATTGTACAACCCAGCCCAGGAGGTTGTGGATATTCAGAGTGGGATCCAGAGCCCTCCTGAGTGGCTCAAAAGAGAAAGCAGGATTTCATCCAGGCCAGGAAGTAGCACTACGATTTTAGACCCTCAACAAGTGAGCCAGAGCCTTCTCAATGCCTCCCTCCTAGCTTTACTGATCCCTCATATGCATAGAGGACTAGATCTTGGGTTCGGTAGCCTCTGAAATGAGCTTCAGATGGTTTAATGCAAAGTATTAAAGAGCCACTTGTATACACTAGCTCAGCTGGGGAATTCCTCACCCATTATCACCCTCACAACCATCACCACAATCACTGTCACCACCACTATCAACCCAGCTGTCACCATTGCTATTATACCACATCATTACTACCATCAGCACCAACGTCACCACCATCATCATCACCACTATCATTACCTCTACCACCTTTACCACCTCCATCATCATCCCCTCTGCCATCACCGCCAGCATCTCCACCACTTCCTCCATCATCATTAGCATCAGCATGTCCACATCTCCATCATCACCACCACAAATCCCGCCACTATCGTCTTCTCTCCCATCACCACCACCATTTCCATCACGCCCTTTGTCATCACCACCAGCATCTCCACCATCTCCTCCACCATCATAACCACTACAACCACCACCATCATCACTTCTGCCACCACTAACATCATTAACCCCTCCACCATATCCGACCATCACCACCATCACCAGCACCTCCTCCACCATCACCACATTCCCTTCATCACACTTGCCGTTGCCTTTGGTCACACACAGGCAAGAATGCAAAATCTATTTACTAATGCCGCTCTCTGTGACCCATCCACTCTCCTTAAATACTCTTCTTGTCTGTCTGCTCGTCCTCAAAGGGCTCAATCAGAGCTTGACAATTCTAGGCCGACCACACATTTTGGTTTGTCAGAACAGTTCCAATTCAGACCTGTTTGTCCTGTCCCCTTTCTCCTTTTGTCCCGGTTTGCATGCTAAATTATATGGTCACCCTAGTTATGATTGTATCTAGCTTCTGATTGACCCCACGGAACCAGCAGCGCAAGAACGTTAACCCGAGACTCCCCTGCTGTAGACTCCGGATGAGAGGTTACACCCTCACAGTCCCTCTTAGCTAATGATGTCCTTGCCTCCCCACCCCACTCCTTCCAGGAAACCACTGAGAAAAGACGAAAACGGCAGCAGTGTTGCTGAGTACCCCATGAGTTCCTCCCAGAGCAACAAAGGGGTGGATGCGAACAGTGCGGTGGTGTGAGTCTGAAGGCCCTGGACCCACTGACTGAAGGGGCACCTTGGTGGCACCGGTGGACACAGAACAGCAGGTGAACATGAGCTGACCCTGGGCCTGTCTAGGACTTCATGTTTTACAGGCCTTGAGCCTCCTGAAGGAAAAACCATCCTCTTCCCAGCCTAGCCCTGCTCAGTCCCTGGTGGGGGCAGCACGGACGACAGGCTGAGCCAGGCTCTCCTGCATGTAGCCGCTGGGCAGTGGCACCACCCAGTGCTCTCCATACCCTCCTCCTTGTCTTGTGTTTGGCCTACAGACTGTCTCCACTTGCTGCTGAAAGCATGTATTCTGATGAAGGCGGAGGGTCTGTCTGCCTCCTTAGGGCAGAGAGGCATCCCACTTTAGCCAGAAGAAAGGTGATCCAGGGCCTCCTCCCCATCCTGAACACTTCCTCTCCAGGAAGTCCACCTGCTTCTCTGTGGACACCCCAAAAGAAGCCATCACACAGCCATGAGACAAATGTCCCCTTCTGAAGGTGCTTCCCACACATCTGTCCATCACCGCATCTGCCATGGGCTTCAGTCTTCAGAGTACATCCTCCTATGCCCACCCATAGTACACCCCCTGGTTCCTGACTGCCTGTTGCTGGGGGGCAGTGAGCCCAGCCTACAGAGGCCCCTAGGAGCAGACACAGAGTCCCCCAGAAACCCAGGCTGATGGTGGCCAGGGAAGGACGGAGGCCCCCTTGCCAGTTCTGGCAGTCCACATCTGGCCCTGCAGGAACCAGGCTCGGCCGAGCTGAACCCTGCCTCACTGGGCAGGTGCTGCCACTTGTGCCAAACTCGTGGCATTCTGTGCTTAGTTGATGCTGGCCTGATGTTGTGTCCCCGATAGTCCCCTGAGGCTAAATTTGGTATTGAGAGAGCTCCCAGGTGTCTTTCTTCTTGTGTCTCCCTATAAGTGGCTTTCTCTATGTGCCAGTGCTCCAAAGGTGCCAGACCTTTCTGTGGGTTTGGGTATGGGAGGAAGAGGGAGTGGAGGAAAGGGACCATCTACACATGGTAACACCCTGCCCGCAGGCCTGTTTCCCTGAAGGTCGCCTACACCCCTAGGCCCACAGAGGCAGTGCTCTTGTGGTTTTGTAACCCTTGGCAAGTTAGGAGCACACTTGACCCCACAGCTCTCCTCACCAGCCCCAGGCACTTGCTGAGTAGGAGGCAGGTCCAAAGAAAGGTGATAGCTTCACAATGTAGAGATTTAGCTGGATGCATCTAGCCACCTCCTCAGCCACCAGTGCTCCTCTCTCATGGGTGTTTGTGCTATGTGATAAGCCAGGTAAAACTGACAGATGTGGAAACCAGTTCCATTTGGACTGAGTTTCTCATTGCCCCATGTCCCTGTGCCACCGTCCTTCCCCCAGGGCAGTGGCTATAGGCCAACAGTCCCAGGGCATGC
Source organism: Nannospalax galili (assembly GCF_000622305.1). Taxonomy (NCBI): domain Eukaryota; kingdom Metazoa; phylum Chordata; class Mammalia; order Rodentia; family Spalacidae; genus Nannospalax; species Nannospalax galili. The sequence continues at coordinate 371,242 of NW_008358490.1, forward strand.
CTCCTGTAATGAGTTTTGCCTTCCTTTGCTTTTGACTTGGTTTGGGGCTGGGTTTGAATTTCACCTTCATAACACACCTTGGACTGGCACTGGGTTGCCAGCAGCCTTCTTCATGGTTGCCTCCACCTGACCCAGGGGAGCACATAGCAGTCCTCTAGGGATGTGATCCCAGGTGACAAAGAGGCTAGAAGAGATAGGTCCAGGACAAGCAGGGGTCAGAAGCCTGCCAGGCTGTACCTAGGCGTCCCGTCCTTGGCCAGAACTGGTATTTCTAAGGCTAGCCCAGTCCCTCACAATTGCCGCCCCCATTAACACCTTGATCTAAATTGAAACCAGGCCCGCAGCCTCCTGGTACTGGTGCCTGCAGCAGACACTTGGCAGACAAAAGCTGTAAACATACAAATATCCTAGAGCCTCACAAGAGCATACTGCCCCTCCCTGCCAACCTTGGACTGATCAAAACTCCAGCATGAGGAAGGTGTACCTCCAGCTGGAGGGGCGCTCTCTGCCAGGAGACCTGAAGGGCTGGGCAGAGTCTGAGCTTTCTGCACGCCCACTGGGTCCCACCTCCTGCCCTTGGCTTAAACCTAGAAGGTCAGTGTTCTGCTATCCTGCAGGGACCACAGCTGAGTTTTGGCTAGAGCGCATGTAAAGTCTCTCCAATGGGCTTGTGCAGCCCCTCCCCTCAGTTAAGGGAAACCAAGCGAAGGGTCCAGGTTTTAAAAGGGTTGCCCTGCAAGGCTAGGGCTGGTCATTCAGAGGCTGCATCTCACTTCAGTGAGAGACCACTAGCTTTCAAACTTTTTAAACTCTGCTGAAGCACACATAAGATTGTGTCAACTAGAGCGTGAGCTTAGAATCTTATTTAAAATGACCCTGGGGGCCCCTCCACCCAGACCCATTCTCAGAGCGGCCTGAATGCAGAGATCAAGGATGAAATGTCCACATCTACACGTTTTCCCAGGTGGCATTTTCACAGATGTTCTCCACCATCTTGTAGTTGAGCCCAGTGTCAGAACTCATGGCATTTAGGATCTCCCAGTTACTAGGTGTTCCTATGAGCCTTCTAGAGGACGTTTTGGAAGAAAGACTAATAGATGTAAAAATATAGGCATATTATATATAGTTATATATATTTAAAGAGATACCTATCTATCTATATATATATAAATACTGTACTCTGCATATGTACAAATATGACCTAACAGCCCAGGTAGTGTGAAACTGTAATGCATGAATGTAAATGCCCTGAACTCTGCCTTCTAAGCAATGTGTGTATACGGGGAGGAGACTCCTGTACCTGGAGTTCTGTCTTAGCGAGATGATGCATACAGCAAGGCCAGCTCGGGTACCAGTGAGCCACTACTTGGGAGTTCGCACTGAGGAACAGTCCAGCAGCCTTCCTCACAAGGAAGGAAGCACCAGGATTTTTTTATTTTCAATAAAAATATACTTATAAAGGTGACTGTCACTGTTGTCTGTGGTGGGTACTTGGCCTTGAACATGGATGGGAAGGAGCAGGCAGGGTGCACTCAGGGCTGGCTGGGTACCTTTATAGGCACTTTCTTCCTATTGTTTTATCCTGACATCATGATGTGGTGATGGTATTTCTTAAGGCCAATCCTACTCCTCATCCCTCACTTACCACCTTGATCTAAATTGAGACTAGAGGCACAAGTCTTCTCATTTTGCCTAGGTGGGAGTGGTTCTCCTGAACCCAGGACTTTCAGGACAAACACTGGAAAGGTTCCAGGAGAATGGTCTGACAAGTGCTGTGAGCATCATAGGCAACAGGTATCTTATAGCCATGCTGGAGGGCCAATAGGGCTGGGCCTGTGGCCAGTGTCTTCCTAGTATACTCATCCCTACCTAGGCATCAGCACCTTTGACCTGCTTCATGCCCCAATAGAAGAGTCCCAGGAAGACCAGACCCACCCCAGGCTGACAAGGCCCTAGAAGAAGTAGAACAGGAGTCACTGTTGAGGCATGCACAAATTGAGCCCCAGCCAGGGAAACCTCACTGGGTTCCCATCATTCTTTGGGGCAGCCAGGTCCTTGCAGATGTGACAGGAGCAATATTGGGAGAGAAAATGCATTATCCTCCTCTCTCAGCTGAGAAGACAGAACAGAAATGGGTCTGATGGCCAAAGACACACAGACACCAGCAAATAGGGATGGAACTAGGGTTGGAACCTAGACCTTCAGCACTGGCCTCTGCTTGCAATTGAGGGGACCCCCAACCTAGACTATCTCCCCACAGTTGGGGTATCACTGTTTCCCGACCCCCATCTTCCCAATCCTTCAGTAATTTCAACAAGGGGTTACAGAAGAGCCCTGTGTGCCCAGAACTGGGGGTAGGTGTCTCCTAGCTGGCCCCCAGTCTGAGAAGTAGTCAGTTCAGGGCGGGAACACGGGTGAGAAGTTGTAGAGGTTCCTGTTGAACCTGGAGATACTGTCCTCAGCAGTGTTCCCATGTCAACTGGGCCTCATACGCTGCTAGATATGAGGATTGCTATTCTCGTGTAGGTGTGCAGTGGAAGGGGCCATCGGCACAGTTATTGTCATTGACGTAGTCGATAAGAGCAGCTTGTGCCACCCAGGCTTTTGACATGGCTCCTCTGCCTTGGTGCCAGGGAGAATGGGACACCTTGGGCCTCAAATATACTCCTGTGTTCCTCCAGCAAGAGCATCTACAGCAGCAAGCCTTGAACCGATAGGAGAAAGGCAGGGAGCAGTGGGCCTGCGTGCAAGGCTCTGTCCTTTTGTGCCCAGGAATGAGTATCCAGGGCCAGCCTGGGAGAAGGAAGGGGAATGGGCCATCAGCACAGAGAAGCAGCACGAGTCCTCTCAGGTGTCATGTCTGCCTCCCCAGCGCTCCTCTCTAGGGCCGTTGGCCACTGGTTCCAGCGCCAATGACCAACAGAGCACACTGCTCTGACCATCTGACAGCCCCATGTCTTGTTAATGGGGTCCTGCTGCTACCAGCAAGGCATGACTCAGTGGGACCCACAGAGCACCTGATCTGGCACCTGGAGCAGAGGCAGATACTAGCAATGGATCCATGAGAGTAGCAAGATGCGCTTCCTCCTTCCCTAAATCACTGAGCTCAGAGACACTGCAGGGCACCTGGAAGTTGGTTCTGCCAAGCTGCTGTACCCCAGCTGGTCATGATCTCACCATTGGGCACCCTCCCCTGTCCTGCCCCACCCCCATCCAGCACTAAGTGCCTCCTCCTCTCCTCTCTGGATCAGCTCAGAGGGAATCTGACAGCTCCCTCGATGGTTCTTTGGGGTGCCTGTGTCCATCCCATTACAGTTGGGTCTCAGCCCTTCTCCCCTATGCTGGGGAAGGACACTCCCCGAAGCCTGTCCTCCCATCAGCACTGGAGTCTCCTGAACAGGTGCCATCCAGCTCTTGCTTTCAGCTTTCTCTACCTGAGGTCCCAGATGGACACTTCAGAGGTCCGCCTTGACCTCCCAGGCTGCTTCTCAAACCCACCTCCATTCTCCCAGCCCCTCCTAGTTACCCACTCTGCTTCAGGTCCCTCGGTCCACTCTATCCCAACTTTTCCTCCATTTACTGTCTGCCACCTGCCTTTCCTTGAACCACCCATTTGTTACTATGGCCCCTCCCTGGTCTCCATCTTCAGTTTTCTGCCCTAGGTCCTGCTCTCCCCCAACCCACCTCCTCCTTGCTCACTCCCAACCCCAACTGGATGGGCGTCATGCCTGCATGTGTTCCCAGCTCCAGCTCCTTAACCTGGCCTTGCTGTACATCCTTGGCCCTTGTCTGGCCCTTGCCTTTCCCTACTGTCTTATCTGTCATCCTGGTCCCTCCCAAAGGCTGCCTCCTCCCTGAGCCACAGAATGCCTGTGTACAAATGAATAGAGTTAGGTTACATGCCCTTTTAGGCCATTCATAGCTCTCACTTTCTGCCCTCCCCTGTGTGTATGTCCTCTCCTGTTATCCCCTGTAATACCATCCTGTAAGCTCCTTGAGACCCTTGACATGGTCATACCCTAGGTGCCCACTGGCAGCTCATGCTATGACCTGGAGATAGATGCAGGGGAAACAGACAGGGCTCAGGAGCAGGAGGTGGTGGAAATGCATCCGCAATGGAGACAGAAGTGTAGAAGTAAGGGACCCCAGGGCCAGCTTTATAAACTTCTATACCTCACTTTTTGACTCTTCCCTTCAAGTCTAGGGGTTAGGAAGATGATCCCTCTTTTATAGAGAGCAAACTGAGCTTCGGAGATGTTATGGGGCTTGTCAGGACAGTTGGCTAGGTTTACAGCATCAGGCTTGAGTTCACTCCCATTGTAAAGCAGCAAGGGGCAGCTACAGTTCAAACCTACCTCTCTGTGGCTGTAAATTACAGGTTCTTCCAACTCAGTCGGGCTCACAGACTTCAAAGGGCCCACTCGAGCCAGATCCACACACAGTTACCTCTCTAGCCCTTGGGAAGAGGGCAGAGCCTACAGCCATCCCAGCCTCTGGAAGCTGGTTATAAGACGGATCACTAAACATTTAGATGACCTCTGGCCAGGCTCTTCCCTTCTCAGAACTTCAGTTTTGGCATCTGTAAAATGGCAAAGAATAAGCCCTGGCTGGCTCCTCCTACCACCTGTGGCATTCTCTGACCACACCTGGTTTTCTCTAGATTATCCTCTGTGTTTATTTTCAGTATTGTGGTTCTCCACTAAGAATATTAGCTGGTTTGTGTATGCGCTTGCTGTTCTCCTGTTAGGAGACAGGGTGCATGGGAACAGGAACTTTTCCTGGGTTTTGGTCTTATTCACTAACAAATCTCCAACTCTCCAAACATCCTAACATGCCTGACATAAGAAATACTCATTAAATTAGTGAACAGTGACTTACAAATTTAACAAAGTACACAGAGGCATAAAGAAAGGAACGGAGCCTTTTATTTTCTACAATGTCAGGAGCACCACTTGGGTGTGTGCACAGGGCAGGGTGGGAGGGAGCCAAACCCGAATTTACAGTTGGTGGTATTTTGTCTTACTCCCATTTCACTAGTGTCATTTGGACAGCTCAGTTTCCCGTGGCTAGACACTGTGAGGCACCAACCTGGGCCACTAAGCAGGTGTTGGCAGTCCCAGATGCAGAGTGGCTGACCTAAGGCCCATGGTGTCTTCTGGGTGGTCTCTAGTTCCGCCAGAACAGGTGGCCAGGCTACACCTGGCCCTTCTAACCCTTTAGGGTCACCAGGCAGCTTCCTAGTGCTCCTGCTGCAAAGTTCTGATGGCAGCCTCTTTGTGTCTCTTTTCTTAACCCTGGACCCTTGGGGACTTCTGGCCTCTGAACAGACACATGGTCCAAAGTTGTATGTCACCATCTTCCAGGGCTCGCAGGGGAATTTCCAACTCTAGAGCATCCTCACCATTTTAGAGGAAAGGTGGAGACGTGCCCCCTGGCCTCCCAGCTTTCTCTCCCTCTTCCTTTGGTTGACAATTCATCAGGGTTCAGAAGAGGTTGTCTCTGCTCCCTCATCCTCTCTGACCAGAACTTTGCCCACATCCTGGTCTCCTCCTGCTCCCCACTGTCCATGGAACAGACTGAGGCATGCTGTTTCCTAGAGAGGAATAAAAATCATATACAATTATTATTTTCAAAATATTATCCGCATTACAAGTGCAGTGCTGTGCTCACACCATGTGAAGCCAAAATGCCGGCAGAACATGCCATGTGGAGGAGGATTCCCCAGTTGCTCATTCAGACTCAAATTGTGGGGAGCCTTGAGTCACCACATGACGCAGGGCAGTGTGGGAACACCACACTAAAAAGAACTGGAGCCAAGTGCCCATTGCAAGCTGTGATTTCATTTCAGGAAAACACCAGCTGTCGCCCAGCATTACAGTCTGAAGATAAATGGTCACACACAGAGCAGGAGGGGGGCTGTCCAGAAAAACTCAACCCTGCCCTTACAGTCGATCCTTCTCAGTGCTAAGGACTGACAGCATCTCAGTGTAGTCTTTAGGGGGGTGGGCAATTGTCACCTCCATTCTGCAGCTGATGAAACTGATACTTATTGGGATGAAGCATCTCACCCGTGGTCAGAGGGCAGGTCAGCATTCAGGTCCAGAACCCTACCAGGGCTGCAAAGCCTGGGTCTGCACAGCACCCCTCCCCTGAAACCCACATTGGAACCCAGCTTCCACCCTGCGGGGCCGAAGGCTCCTCACACTCAGCTGTCTGCCAGCACCCCACCCCATTTGTCCCCAGCCCTGTAATCCCTCTCCCTGGGTAGTGTGGTTGTCCTCACCTGGAGAGTGCTACTGTCCTTCAACTTGATTATTTGCGGGCTCCTTTCTTTTCCGAGTGGCCACTTGAAGGAGAGGAAGTCAAAGTGTCTGCCAGGCAGCGCCAGGCACCCTTCTCCACTGGCCTGCAAGGGGTCTGTCTGGACTACATAATTAAAAAGCCAGCCCTTTGTTCCTGAAACAACCAAAGTCACAAATGTCCTGTGTACCCTGCAGTGCACAGCTAGTACAGGGGCTGACCTTGACCCACCCACCTGACCTCAGCTCTCCAAAGCAGAATCCAGGATGGTGCTTGGCTACTGCTGGGTATTCACACTGGGAGGCTGGGTCCTTGGCAGCTCACAGAAGAGGAGTGATGTCAGCTAGGGATAGGAGAGCCCAGGTGGAACTAAGAGCATGATTTTGAGCTCTGCTTTGCCTTCTGTCCCTGGCTTGCTGGCCGAGGGACCCTGATAAAACCCATCCCCTTTGGGGCCTATAAGCAAGTTTAAGCCAGGGTAGCAAACTCAGAGCCAAACCAAAAGAAATAAAAAACACAAGCTCATCAAACAATTGCCCACTGGTGCCTTCTGGTTTAAATAGTTCTAAGTTATCTCAAGGGTCAAGTGAGTAGCATAGGACTTTACCTAGCATGTAACTGTTGGTTTCTGCAATCAATACCACCAATGCTGGAGAGGCAAACACACCCAGATTCAAAGCCCACTCCCCTACTGAGGGACTCCTGCGGAGCCATCCCTGTGCCTAGTTTCCTCATCTCTTCTGTGGGGTTAATAACAGGAATGTCTTGCACGACATGGGCACACTTATATATATGCAGGCAAAACACTCATACACATGAAAATAAAAAAGTTTTTAAACAGGAGTGACTATTTCACACTATTGTGAAGATTAAATGACATTACCACATCAAAAGTATGTGACATGTAGTAAGCCCTTATAAATGGCACCCATGGTTATAATCAAGGGTAAGTCTCTACTCAACAGGTCCCAAATTGTCAAGAGTTCATCATCACAATCTTCAATACATACAATTTTATTCTTTTTCTGATTATTATTATTATATCTTGTAGTACTAGGGATTAAACCCAGGATCTTGCACATGCTAGGCAAGAATTCTACTACTGACCTACCTCCCAGGCCCTTTTTAATTTTTATTTTGCTACAGGATCTCACTAAGTTGCCCAGGATGGTCCTCCCACCTCAACATCCCTAGTAGACAAATTTATTCTTTTTCATTGGGCATCTTTCTTGTTCATTTGGAAACTGCATGAGATTCAAGTTGTCATCCATAATTATATATATATTGTATATATAAATTTATATATATATTGACTTATAAATGAGTTCCCAAAGAAATGGGGAAAACACCTTTGTCAGATGAGGTGAGCAGTTCAACAAAAATTGAGGGCACCCAATAAACAGCTCAGTAAAGTCCTCAGGCTTCTTTGTCCCATGTTCCTGGCACATTTTAGACAAAAGGGCCTAGAAAAAAATTAACATGTATCTACTGAGGTTCTGACTTGGGAGGCTGATGGCCTTTAGTCCTAAGGTTACTCCTGTGAGCTGCATGGCCTTGGCTAAGGCACTTAACTCATGGGCCTCCAGTACCCTGCAAAACTTGAAAGAGTCATAACGCCTACTTCATATAGGAGAGTAAAGAAAACTCTATAAATAGCTTGAAACTTTATAGATTCTCAATAGACAGTGACATCTATGGCTTCCCTTGAACTGCCTTCCTGAGGTTCACTGCTTACTTCTAGCACAGAAAGGGATGGGCCAGCCTCTCCTTAACAACCCCTCAATCATCACCTTTCATAACACCAGTTCAGTACTCTTCCATTGAGTTCCAACCAATCCATTCTTCACAAGAACCTACCACTATTGCCAAAACAGTCAATTTGTACAATACACATATCCGCAAATTAATTCTGTTAAAGAGGGATAATAAAGTATCTGCATTGTCCAGTGAATCCCTTGAGGCCCTTCAATCACAGCTTGTCAGAGTCTTGGTGGACAACCCATCTTCTCTAACCTGATCCGATCTTCTTTGTCCTGTTGCCACTTGGCAATGGAAATGAAGTTGCTTAGAGGAGACTCCTAGGGAAAAGACTTCTGGAAACATCTTGTTGTATGGAAGAACAACACACTTCCAAGGAGATGACACACAATGGAGCCTGGATGCTCTTGGCTAATGACCATGTCTTTGCTCACATGGTCTTGAAGGGCTTGATTCAGAGCACTGGCTCAAGGAAAAACCAAGTGAGCCTGACAGTCTTGTGCGTCTTCACCAGGTAGCACAGTCCTCCAGAGGTCAGTGGATTCCTGTGGTTCCCTAGGAGCATCACAGTCCTCTGCCCATTGGAACTTTCCATCACCCCAAGACTGGTAGACGGTTCCATTTCACAAACAGGGAAAACAGAGGTCCAGATAGATTTAATAACTTGTCCAAGGTCACCCAACTAGTAAGAGGCATGCCCACTGTGAAAAATGATTGAGAAGGAATCCATGTACTTGGAGTTCTGGGCCCATTCCACTCTTGGGAATCTCATGATGATTTTCTGACACTATGAACCCAGTAGGACTCCTCAAGGGAAGGGAACACAAGCCACAAGTGCTTGCCAGACCTGGATCAAGTGGAGCTCTGCTGGGCTCTCTCTACTCTTGCTCTAGCTTTCACAGCTGTCACCCGAGGCTGGCATAGGGTGCAGTTGGAGCTAACATGCGAAGTGGTTGGGAGCACAGACCTGGATCTGACAGCATGGGGACCGATCTTAGTTCTGCCCCTTATAAGCCATGTGACCTTGGCCAAGTTCCTTTCCTGCTGTAGGTTTTAGCACGAGAATAAAAACAATACAACTTACTGAGTGTTCACCATGTGCCAGTTGTTGCCCTAAGCTTTTTTAAAAAATTGCATTTTCTATCTTTTTTTTTGCATTATTTTAAGAACCTATGAGGTAGGATGTGTTGTCCCCATTTTACAGATGAGGAAACAATAATGAAGTCCCAAGGCTCCTGAGGTGGTGGGGAAACAGATCCATGCAAGAGCTCCAGCTCAGTGTTCCTAGGTGGCCTTTGCCAAGGCCAGGGGTCAGCATGCTTTCTGAAAGGACCACATAGTGTCTATGGTAAGTTTTCTGGGCCACAGTCTTGGTTGCAACTCAGCTCTTCCTTGCAGCACAAAATCAGCCATGGACAACATGTAAGTGGCAGATATGGCTACATCTAATCATACTCAACTCCAAAATGTTGTGGACAGCATCTGGCCTGTGGATAGTATCTGGCCTCTGAACAGGATCTGGCCTCTGAACAGGATCTGGCCTCTGGACAGTATCTGGCTTGTGGATGATAGTTTGCTGGCCCTTGACCTAAGCAAACAGCTCCTCCTCCATATTAAAGTCAATCCTGTTAAAATGCCACAAGCCTGCTCTCTTCCTGTCTAGGTGCCTAAGCTCAACTTGCTGGAGGGCTGGCATAAGGTAACAAAAGATGATACTAGGCATTTGTGGGTACAGTGCAGGCTGGGTAGTTTACTCATCTCTATCAGCCAGTGAAGTGGTAGTATATTAACCTCAGGGACAGTGGTTGTGTCAAGGGAGCAATAAAAAGGGGTCACAGTTCTCAAGTATGAGAAAAGCTTGTCTCAGTGGCTCACACCCCCAGGTAGTAACTGGGGTAAATGACAGAGATCCAGACAGAAGAAAGCATTAAATAGGACCCGGCCAAGAGCACTTCATTATGGGCTCATCTCCAACCCTTGCCAAGGATGTAAACAAAAAGGGAAGTGGAGGCAGAAGCCTGTTCAAAGAACTGGACAAAGAAGATGGGCTGGAGAAGGAGCTGACCTTGTCTAAGGGTAGGGCATGGCCACCAAGATCCAGGCTGCCTGGGGATGAGTTGACACAGGAATATCTAAATCCAGGCCTACAACTGAGCCTGGATAGGGTAATCAGCAAAACCGACCTCCCAAGACAGCAGCCAGAGCTGCCTCCTTTAGCCTGCAACCATCCTAGGAGTCCTTGAACAAAAATAGATCTGTGACAACTCAGCCCTTACTGAGCTTACTGGATAGCATAAGAAAGACCTGTTCCTTCATTAAATGAATTCAGTTCAGCAACATTAATTAAACATGTACTGTGTGCCAAATCCTGGGGATGGAGACAGTACATGCCCACAAAGCTGTCACTATTCACAAGTGAAATAAATATGTGTACAACTCGCTGTAATACAAAATATTCATAGAAGCACAGCCAAGCATGACTGGGGCAGAGGAGAGTTCCGACCGAAAGAAGGCCTCTTTCAGAATGTGTAAGATACAGAGAACAGCGCTTCAGTGCTCTTGACACAGGGCCCAGTGGGTTCCCTGCAGGTTTTCATAAGCACTGAGATCTACCATCCTCCCTAGAGCTCCTGTGAGGCACTCAAATATCTGGGGACTCATTTCCCTGCTGAGAAGCATGAACATACTGGATCCCCCAGAAGAAAAGAGGAGGCCCTTACTAACCAACATGTTTTTAAAAAGGAATAATCTCGTGCCATCAAAGTTCTCCCAAGAGTAGACTAAATAAGAAGGTCAGTCTTTCCTCTCAATAGCTGCAGCCTTAAGGGAACTGAGGACTTGTGAAAGTTTAGGAACTAAACTTTAGCTCTAGAAACTGACTTTAAAAAACCCCAGGCTCACAAAGATAATAAAAATGCATTTAATAACATGTCAATATACAGTTTAAATGTGTAGTAAGTCTTCTTTTAGTCAGTGCATTACAGGGGTAAAGAAGAGAAGTTTCATTCGGAATGCACAGTCACACACTAGGTATAAGTGTTGGTAAATCTTGGTGCTCTGACATGGTAAAATTCCGTTTTATGAAACATAAAACGGTGCGGTGCTCTGTGCCAGTGAAGGGACTTGTCTGGTCCAGTGTGTCATCTACAGGTTTGGGTGAGTTGTAGACAATATTAACAAAAGAACAAAATTTATTATTCATAAAACTAAAGTGGTTATCGTCACGCTTACAGCAAAGTATAGCCTAGGACTAATGAGTTGAAAAACTAATTTTAAAAACGATAAGACTTATTGGACAGTTTTGGAAAGTGATTTTATAAAAAAAAAAATTGGCACAGTTTAACCACCTAATTTCTAAGTGCACTTTGTAATGTTCCTTGTAAGCTGCCACTTTCCCCAGGATAATGACAAAAAGCTTTAGTCAAGTGTCACTGGATTATGGTGACCGTTTTTGTTTTTTATTGCATTGCCAAGAGTGGATTTTAAGAAAAAACACTACAAAGGTTTCAAAAACCCTATTTATTCTCTATCATCAAAAATAGCAACAGGGGGCTTATACAACGTTTCTGTGAGTACCCACCAGTCTATTTTTTTCTTAAAAAAAATAGAAGTTAGTTAAAGAAAAATGATTTGGTTTTTTAAAAAATAATGTAAGGAAACACTTAATCAGATAGCCCAAGGAGTCATCAGAAATATGTGTAGCAAGAAAGCTTTGTTTGTGGCCCTCTCCGGCCTTTGCACGTCTTTTTACTAAACTAGAAAGAGGATGTACAGTACCAATATGTTCCCCAACCTGCTTGGATCAAATTGTTTGTTTTTATACCCATTATTGCTAAGCCAGAGTGTTGACACTGGGAGCCGAGGAGTCCACTCATAGAGGATAAAATTGAGAGGCTGCTTCCGAGGACTGGATTTCCACCTGGGCCATTTTGAACTGGGTGCACTGCAGCCATTTGCGGAGGGCGGCCAGGCCAGCACTGCTCTGGCCCGAGCCGGGCAGCGTCCTTAGGCTGTGGTGGTTCACGTTGTTCTGAATGGCCTGGAGGCGAAGCTGGAGGCCCGCGGATAAGTGCTGTAAGAAAGGGTAGACAGTTTAGTTCTTCCTCTAGATCGCAGGGCTCGAGGGGGTGGGTCTGCAGGCAGAACTTAGGCCTGGCCCAAAGGCTTGCCTTCAAATCTGGCAATGCTCGGGGTGGGGAACCATGAGCTTGTTCTATGTTTCAGGAGTTACCCTGGCTCACTTCCATTCAAATAATGATGTGTTCATGTTGACTCACTGCAATGAGGACATGAAGCCAACACCTAGCATCTGAGCTGACATATTGGTCTTGAACGATTACTCATATTCAGCACATGGGCCTGGTGTAGTGGTTAAGTGCCTGGGCTCTGTCGTAGGACTCCCTAGGTTCAAACCCCAGTTCCCCTACGGGAAGCTGTGGGAAAAAGGTCTATTAGCCTGCGTTTGGATTTTCCCCCAGGTAGAACAGGGACATAATACTTGCTTCAGGGGCTCTGTAAGATAAGTGAGTTAATAGACTTTTTAGACGAGAACTTGGCCAGAGCAGATGCTCAATACATATTTTAATATACACATTTAATAACATTATAGTCTCTATGCCTTCATGTCAGTTGCCATGGAGAAGCTATGTTGAAAGCTTTTCTTCTTTCTCGTAGCTTCCCATCACATTCTCCTGGCCCCTTAGAACTCTGAAGATTACCACAAAGCAAAGAGACTGTGGGGCAGACAGTTTGGAATGCTTCCAGGTGGGAAGGTGAGCAGCTTGCCTTTCAAGGTGAAAACCACTGAGATGAGGTTCTAGTACACCTAAGTGTCCCACTGGTGGCCATGGCTGGCCAGCCAGGCTGCAAAGGCTGCCCACACTGTTGACAGCCACCTTGCTCTCTTCTGATGTCCTGGGTGCCTTGAGTCTACACCACGTCCTTTCATCAGTATCCCATACCAACTTGTTGGGGAAAAAAATCCAGCAAGAACACTTCTGCCCTGTTCCCCTCCCCTATACGCTGGGTATAACAGATAGGGGCCAGTTTTTGGATGCGGCAGTGTAAGGCTCTGCCATTTAATGTCAAGCCCCAATAGTTATAATTGTCACTAAAGGGGCATATGGCCAAATGTCACCAAAGAGGAGGTCTAGGATTAGGGAATACATTCACTCAGGGTCTTCTCCCAGGCTCTGGGGCCCTATCCAAGTCACTGTTCTTTTTGACCTCAAATTTCCTCATATGTAAAATGAGGGGAGAGGGTTCTTTCCAGTATCTCCACTTTTTAAAAATTGTATTTATTAATTTGTGTGTGTGTGTTTCCTGCATGTATGTAAGTGCACCTGTATGGTACAATGTTACGGAGGTCAGAAGAGGGTATCAGATTTCCCTGGAACTGAAGTTAGGGACAGGAGTTAGCCACCATGTGGGTGCTAGGAATTGAACACAAATCGTTTGCAAGAGCAGCCAGTGCTCTTAACCCCTGAGTCTTCTGTCCAGCCCCATGTTTTCTCTTTTTTAATAACATTTGTTTTCATGTTATTTATTTCAATATGGCAAATTATGCCACCATTAAGACCTCCAAAATTGTGATACCTCACTTGGTGTGGTTGAGAAGTTCAAATAACCTGAGCTCTTCCCTTCTGCATAGTTCAAGTGGAAAGACAATTTTAAATTATAATTTTAAATTATAATCATAATTTTGAATTATTTTAATCATTGACCTTATTAAAAATTGAGGTGCTTCAT
>NW_008358490.1:385752-421424 GCF_000622305.1 Nannospalax galili
ATGCCCTGGAAATCAGAGTAGGGGACCTCAAGAAGGGGCAGAGGCCATATAACATGTCCATGAAAAGCACAAACTGACAACGGGCTTGGGGATGATTTTTTAAATATTTTATGCATATATGTAAGTGAACCCGTGTCGTGCAATGCCCAAGGAAGTCAGAAGAGGAACTGGAGTTAGATGGTTGTTAAGCCACCATGTGGGTGCTGGGAATCCAACACTCTACAAGAGCAGCCAGTGTTCTTAACCGCTGAGCCATCTCTCCAGTCCCTAGATGGTGTTTTTTTTTTTTTTTAATAGAATTCTTTCCATCCAAGCAAATCAATCTTAGCTCCCAGGGTGTGCCTGGGAACAGAGTCCATGGGTATCCTCAAGATAGGGCTTGCATTCTAATCAATGGACTTTACCAGCTCAGACCTGGGGAGAGGTGCTTCCTCAGCCCCTGATGTTACCCTCTGCAGGCCCCTACCTGCCCACAGGTTTCCTGTATTATCAGCCCTGTGAGACCAGAACAGGCTGAAGTTCTTTCTTCTCTGTAGTAAAGGGAGTACAAACAATCCCTATTGACTGCTCTGATGCTCTCTGGAGGAAACAGAGCGTCTAGACAGCCCAGATGACTTACCTTGATATTTGACTGAATCATTGGCAACCACATAGGTATCAGCTGTATGGAGAAAGACAGAAGGCTTGTTATTACTGTTTCCATTCTCTCACATAAGCTTCCATTATTGAAGGGAACACATGCCACACTGAATCCATTCAGCATCACAAGAGGACGTGGGCCTGCTGCGCAGCTACCGTTATCAGCAAAATGTCTTTCTCAGGCCAAACCCTGCTGAGATGGTGGCATTTGGAGGTTAATAAGCACCCCATGAGTGCTTAAGACATACTCTTTAGAGCAAATGACTGATGGTCTCTTGAAAGAAAGCACAGGAAATTAAATGTGTATTTATTTAATTAAATCCTTACTTTCTTGAAATGGAATTTCCTCCCCAGGACCTTTAGAGCCGAATCTCTTAGTGGAAGGGCCACTCAGTTTGCCTGTAGCCCTTAAAAGAATATCGCAGGGCAGTGTGCAGAATGTGTCAGTGACAAAGAAAGACAGCCCTGGAGGTGCCAGATTTGGATATGAAGTAAAGAAGAAACATGTTCACAGCTCCACAGGAGTGTGCAGAGAGAGTGGGGCGAGGTGGGTGGTGATGGCAGTGGTGGACTCACATGGTGCTGAGGGGCAAAGTTCTTAAGAGTCATAAAGAAAAGCTTTAGAAGACAAGAGGGAGCCAGGAATCTATAATGTGGGTGCCCACAGATCTGGGCATTGAGATATTTGTCTCTGATGTCGCTCGCCCTTCCTTGGGGTCCTGAAGAGCCCCGGCTCCACTGCCTCCAGTAGCTGCTCCCTTCTCTCTGCTTTGGCCTCTTCACACTTCGGTCTGTCAAAATGTAAATAAATTTTCATGGCCTAGAAAAATCCAGAAGTTGGAGAAAGAACACATTTTCCCACGTATTCACCAGAAATCTTGTTTGTGAAATGTAAAGGGGACAAGGGGCCAGAAACTTTGGAAATGCAGGTTTATGTTGCCACTTTCATACTTGCCACTTGCATGACACTGTTCCAGCCCTCACTCCAACATAGCAGAAGGACTGTTATGGATTAAATTGTATTTCCATAAAATGCACATTGTAGTCCTAACCTAACTTGACTCAGAATGTGACTTTGGAAATGAAGTTATTAAAGATGTAGTCAGTTAAGATGGGATCATGTTGGTGGTGAGGGCTCTAATCCAACACAGCTGGTATTCTTATGAAGAGGGGATGGAAGAACACCATGAAGAGACTGGAGGCACATTTCAAAGAGGGGCAGAGTAGTACCCCATTCACCACGAGCAGAACTGTGATTGAGAAGGTTGAAGAAAGATGAAGAAACCCATGTAGAATGAAGTCAGGGCCCAATGTGGAGGCTGCTTGGAGGTCAGGGTAGACCAGGGATAGTTTGGGGGAATGCAGAGAGATTCTACCAGCAGAGACAACCTGTGATGGTCTGCAGATGCTATTTCTTTTTTAAATATATTATTATTTTTATTTTATGTGTATGAGTGTATTGCCTGCCTGTATGTAAGTGTACCAATGTTGTGCAATGCCCATGGATGACAGAAGAGGGCGTCAGATGCCCTGGACCTGGAGTTATTGACAGTTGTTAGCTACCATGTGGGTGCTGGGATTCAAACCTGAGTCTTCTGCAAAAAACAGATAGTGCTCTTAACTGCTGAGCCATCTCTCCAGCCCCCACATCATTGGTTTTCTATCAGCCAGTTTTCATTGTACCATGTTGTACAGTGTCCGTAGAGGTCAGAAGAGGGCATCGGATTCCCCTGAAACTGGAGTGACAGATGGTTGTTAGTTGCCATGTGGGTGCTGGAAATCAAATTCAGCTTCTCTGCAAGAGCAACCATTGCTCTTAATCACAGAACCATCTCTTCAGCCCAGAATTTGCTATTTCAAATAAGAAACGGTCAAAGAGGCTGAGGCCGCTAGCCTGGGCAAACTGAAAGACCCAGGTGCAGTGAGCCAAACCAAAGAACCAGGAAGCGTGCCTGCCGGGATGCAGAGTGCAGATAAAGGACCTCTGAGCACAGAGTCAGAGCCACAGGCTGCCAGTCTCAATGCTTAAAACCCTTGGTGGAGTGGTAAACTGCATTTCTTCCTATGCCTTTGCTTCCAGCTCTGAATCTGGTTGCTTTTTACTTTTAACATTCTGTTCTGATGCTGCTTATTCCTTAACACCCCTAAATGAATATACTTAGTATATACTAAGTACTGGTTTATACTGAAGGCAGTGAATATTTCTAGGATTAATACTGTGTTCAAGTATGAATCACGGGGTGTGCCAAATGTCACTGAACTGAAGCTCAAAAATATCAGTAAATGATACCCTCTTCAGGTCCCTGAAGCCCCCAACTCTCATGACAAATATCGGTGATAATAAGGCTATTCTCTATGGCCTTAGTAGGACCAGCTCATTTAGACAGTCTAAGTGGCCCAGTGTCTCCAGGACTCCTGCTGACTGTCATATGGAAGTGGCCTATACACCTCTTGATAGTTAGGAAACATCTGAGAATCCTGATGGGCTCAGGCAGGTTGGCAGTCAGGGAGCGCCAAGTGCTCTGACTCTGGGAGGACACCTTACCCTGTTCCATATAAGGCAAGCAAGAGGAACAATAATGCTAGTCCTAGAAGGGGTTTTGTTCTCCTCTCACTGATGTAACATATGATTCTAATATACACACCTGCTAGGTGCCCTCTGGTTTGTGATTCATGAATCACATGACCGAAGGGAACATTACTGACAGCATTGCAGAACCCAGCAGTTCTCCTTTTCAGGAACGCTGGCTTGACATTCTTTCTAGTTTGCTTTTACTAGTAGTTCCTACAAAGCTGTCAGTAAGAATTAGATGTAATTTATTTGGGGTTCTGTAATGCTGTGTGTCCTCTTCTTTTTCTTCTCCAGAGACAATATCCAGAAAACTGAGCAAGAACATGAAAAATGGGGCTTTTTATTGTTGTTGTTTTAACCAAAACAAGTGTTACCTTTCCTTTTATTTTACTGTGTGCTATAGAATAAATGGAAGACTTCCTTCCTAACTGAACTACATTCATCTCACTCCTATTTATTCTGGCCCTTAGAAATGAACTTGATGGTAAAACCTCCCCTTCAACCAAGCAAGACTTACCCTCCTGCCAAGGAAAGAAGAAAGGAAGAGAGGCAGGGAGGGAAGAAGGAAAAAGGAAACTTTACATGAGGCAAAGATTTTTCTATAGATACGAAATGATA
Organism: Nannospalax galili; assembly: GCF_000622305.1. Taxonomy (NCBI): domain Eukaryota; kingdom Metazoa; phylum Chordata; class Mammalia; order Rodentia; family Spalacidae; genus Nannospalax; species Nannospalax galili. The sequence continues at coordinate 389,582 of NW_008358490.1, forward strand.
GAAGGAAAAACAGAGAACTGGACATGGAGATGCATGCCTGTAATCTCAGTGCCTGAGAGATAGAGCAGGTGGATCAGGAGAGGTGAAGGCAAGATCAGGATCCAAAGCCAGCCCTGGGTACATAGTAAGCATAATTAAAGTCTAAGGCCAGCCTTTGCTACATGTCTTAGAAAAAGAGGGAAGGGGGAGGGAGGGAGATTTGATAAACGGTACTTTGTCAAAATCAAGAACTGCTCTTCACTGTCAAGATAATGAAAAGACAACCCATAAAAAGAAAACTTTGCTCTCACATTCTGACAAAAAGATTTGTATCTCACTATTCAATAAGAACAAAATTAAACCCAATAAAATACAAATAATAGGTGCTTCACCAAACAGATATACACAAAATGAACAAGCAAATGAAAAGAATTTTAACATCATTTGTTAGCAGGAAAATATGGTTGAAACCATAAGATGTGAGCACACAATTCTCAGAATATTTTAATATGGAAGACTGACTACATCATACAATTCATGCATGTACAAAATGTCACAATGAAGCCCAGTATTCTGGATAATTAATACACACTAATAAAAATCTGACTATGTCAAGTACCATGGAGGAACTGGAATGCTTATACATTGCTAGTGCAAATGCAACAGAGCATAATCACCTTGGAAAACAGTCTGCCGGTTTCTTTAAAAGCAAAACATACAACAACAAACAACCCAGCAGTTCACTTCTAGGTAATTACCCAATATACAGAAAAACATATATGCATGTGAAGATTTATATGTGACTATTTGTAACAGCTTTAATATGAGCCCTAAGCTGGAAACACCTCCAATGTCCAACTGACACAAATGAATAACCAAGGTATAGTATATTCAGATAATGAACTTCTATCAAAACTAAAAACTAACGGCCAATGGATACATGCAAGAACATGGATTAATTTCAGTATAATGAGTAAGATAATGAAGACAGAAAAGTATATGCATGGTTTGAATTCATTTATAGAAAATTCTGGAGTATAAACTAATCATAATGACAGAAATCAGATCAACAGTTATCTGGGGACAGGAAGTGGTAGAACAGAAGCACCATAAAGGGGTATAAGGGCCTTTTGGAGGCAATGGCTATGCTCATTCTTGGTTTTGAAGGGTATAGAAGTAACAGGTATTAGGCTGGCAAGATGGCTCAGCAGGTAAAGGCACTCACAACCAAGCCTGATGACCTGAGTTCATTTGATCCCTGGGACCTAGGCGGAAGGAGAACCAACCCGAAATGTTGTCCTCTTACCTCCACATGTGCACCATCGCATGCTGGCACCCACACACATACACATGCACACAGATACTTCACATACAATAAACAAATAAATGTAAAAATTAAAATATGTAAAAATATTTAAAAGAAGTAATAGATATCAAAACTCATCAAACTACACAACTTAAATATGCATAGTTTGGCATATGGTAATTATACTTTAGTGACAGCTGTAAATAATAAAATCAGGCAGGATAATCCAATTGTCAGTTTTTCTCATAGTGTTGACTTTTTCTGTTTTGAGCTAAGTATATCGCTACCATTTGAACCAATAACCTTGCACTATCTGGTAACAGTCACGTATTTCCTGGAAACGAACTGCTGCTCTTCAGCACAGCATGAGAAGTTAGCATGGCAAGTGTCTTTAACCAGGAGTGGAGCAAGCTAAGGAGTGAAGTGGCAGGTTATGAGGCTGTGAACTGCTGCACTCTGGTGAACCGATGGTAGTGGTGGTGGTGATGGCGGCGGCCAAGACAAGAGCACATAGGAACGAAAGTCAAAAAGGGAATGATGCAAGGAGGAAAAGTCATCAGTGGGAGAAAGGTGGGATGCTAGACCATCGAGGAAGAGGGAAGCTAGAAGATTGACGGACTGGGAAGCCAGATCCCCTCGTTCTCTAATCTGATGGCTTACTAGGCTGTTTCTGAAGACCCTAGAAAGAGAATGAGTGCTTGATTTATCTTCATATACTACATACCAGTTTAAAACAATAACAATTGAAACTAAACTGTCGTAGAGAAAGCACCAGGCACCAAGTCAAAGAATGGCAGAGCAGTCCCTCTGGCTTTCTAAATATCTTTCGCAAAGTAAGTTATCACAAACAGATCTGCATTGCCACAGGGTCATCTTCAATGTTCCCCAGTAACATTTTAACTCCTGTATTACATGGAGCCATGATCTGACATGGAAGAGTGTGTGACAGTGGTAAATCAAAAGCAGAAATAGCATAACAGCCGTGTCGTAAGGTATTATAGAAGCCAGTCCTCCATTCCCAACGCTGCGTATTAAAACTAAATCCATTTTACTTTTCTCTTTGGAGTGCATAGTCAAAAAAATCCACATTTATTTTTGGCAGTATGAAATGGCCTATAAAAATCATGAGATTTTCCTACCTTGACAAAAATGGTTGAATTGCATTCTTGCAATGCCTCCATTAAACTGATCACATGGAGACACACCATTTCCACCATCTGAAACAGCAAACATGAAGATCAATGCTCCACTCCCAGTGAACTGGAAACCTCGTAAACTAGTCAGCAGCCACAGAGGACCAGTACTCTGTACCCAGAAGGGCCTTCTACATAATGACTGCAGGAGACCACAGAGAGTTTTGTCCATTCACCTCTAAAACCTCATTCCAGAAGGACTTATAGATATTTCCCAAGGCTGTAGAGTTGTCCTTCCTTCTTTACCCCACTCAGGCCTGGCTGGCATTGGAGTTCAAGCATGGCTCTCACTAATCTGCACTGCACTGTGGCTTCCACTGGAGAACACATGGCTCCAGCATCTTTCATCTTTATCCTCAGCATCCTTTGGGCTTGTCTCTCTCTCCATCTTGACTTTTCTTCACTACATGGAGCTTCTTGGAGAATGGCTGTTTACTATACTGCAGATCTGCTTCTTGGGCTTTATCCCCTGTGGCACAGGGAGCCACTTTCACAAAAGTCCAAAAGAACAATTCAAGTACCCCTCATTGAATGTTTAAATACTCCTGGGAGGTTTTACCAGACCAGTTTATTTGGCTGAACAAATTTTTCAAAATAAAATCTATTAAGATTAGTTTATAACATCATCTGTAAGAAATTCACAGGTAATACATTCATTTATAACATTTGAATGTCTAGAGGAATTTGGGGGAGCACACAATGCTTTCAAAACACTAATGACAATTGAAAATAAATGTTAATCTCTAGCTTAAGTGTAAAGCCCTACTTTTTCTGTCTCCAAAATAACATATAGAAAATTTGATACCTGAGTTCTTTTTAGCCACAGAATCTGTGATTCAATAAACATAATTATTTCTACAGCATCCCAAACTGCTTGTGAACTCTAAAAATTTACATAAACTTCCTTTACATTGAACCCAACCATCTTTCTATATATAAAATTGTAACATTGTCTCTAAAGAAATGAAAGTGTTTCACTTAAAGAAAATATGCAATCCACTTTCCTTAGTAGAGCTAACAGAAAACATTCCTCAACTAAGACATCAAGCCCAATGCCTTCTAGGGACAGGACAGTGTTAGGTTCCTGGCCCAAGAATCATCACTGGAGTATGCATCCAGGTTCCTGACTGCTCACAGACTAGACCCTCACTGATGGAGCCCTGTAACCAAGACATTGTCTGCTGCCCCTCCAGCTGAGAATTCTCCAAATAGCAAATGAACCCCAGGACTCTTCACAAATCCCCCCACACACACCTCCAACTGGCTTCACAAGGGTCAATCCAAGTTAGTTCAATGAAGTGGGTACAGGCTAACCATTCCCCAGATGTTTCTAGTGCAATCTGGAACAGCCCCCTCTCTTGAGGAGCCACAGACATTAAAATAGATTTGAGGACAGGGAATGGTTAAGAGGACTCTCTACAGGTCTTGAGATCCTAGTAGAATGACCTCTTGTGTTTAGTTTGCTTTTAGACCACCACAGAAGATGATCTAATAGTTAAGGTTTACTCAAAATGCTTTGCAATTCAAAACGATGTGGCTCTTTCTCCTAATCCTCTGCCTTTAGAGCACTGAGGCATCTGAAAGGCAAAAATTTCATAGACAGGTCATTTGGTGCTAGGTAGAAAAGACAAAAAGTGCTTTCTTTGTATTTGGGAGTTTAAAAGTTTTTCTGGCATAGAGAGTGCATGATGCTTTGATACATGTATGTATGGTGGCATGCCTAAACCAGGCTATTTAACATACACATTACATTATATACTTATTTTGGGATTTTCAATTAGACATTTTGAGATGCCTTCCTAGGAAGGAACCTCATAAACTCACCACTTTGTTGTGGGCCATCAGCTGAAGGATGCTAGGTGTCACTCTACTCCAAAATTCCAGTGCTGTCAGTACGGCCGTGAAGCTGAATTCATTCTGGTTTTGGACATTTGTTGCCACAGCACTTTGCTCGCAGTATACTGTCCAGAGCTGAGCAAAGATGAATGCGTGGAAGAGGGAGCACATGTGGAGCACAGAGGTCTGGAAAGGAAGACAGGGATGTATTCCATGGTCACAGGATGTGGTCTGCCAGAGAGCGCCGCAGAAGCACAAAGAAATTATCCCAGTTACAGACTCGTGATTCATCTTGAATGTGCTCTTTTCTGTCAGTGGGAGTGTGCTCAAAGAACAAAGCCTCTTTCCAGGAGAGGACACCTTAATTTGCAGAATAAATCTACCCACTCCCCTTGTCCTTTTATGAAACTGACATTTCCATCCCTAAACTAGGTGAAGAAAATAATTCTATTATACCATGTTGGTTTATTACCAGATCTATAAAGCTGGGATAACAGGAGCCTCTTCAAAGGGCAGCACTAGGAGTAAAGAGGTGACATGTGGGAACCCTCTGCCCTGCTTTTGACAACCATATAGCACAGCTGCAGCAGCTGTGATAGAAACGCCTGCTGGTGGTGAGTACATACTGTGTGAGCTCTGACAACACAGGGACAGTGCCAAGGGCTTTCCACAGACCCCCTCCACGACTCTCAAGCCATCCTACTGTCCACTGAATGAAAAACTGAAGCTGAGAAAGGTTAAATAACTTTCCTGAATTCACAAAGTTATGAGCGCCATCCTTAAGGATCCAACACAGATAGATCTTGGCTGAGAGCAGAAACTGGCTGCCCAGTTCCTTTTGCAAGCATCACACAGGTTGTTTGGGCGAACGCTCCATTTTATCACAGAGATTGCTCCAGCCTAAACCTCAACGACTCCTAAACCCACTGGGATTTCCCATCGCTTTCCCAAGCTCAGGAAAGGGCCCTGGGCTCCTGGCAGCTGATTAGCAGTGTCTGGTTCCCACATACCGCATCCTGACTAATGCTTGCCTGGGCTTTACGCTATTCCCTTGAGCACACCATTTGTCTCCACAGTTTACAAACTTCCTCTGTGCAGGTGTTCCCAGTGTGCTTTGCTGCGCTCCACACCTGCCTTCGTATTTTCATGTGTCCTACGAGATTTGAGTTGAAAAGACAGGACACAAAGAATCATATAGAGCACAAATTTTCCTCCACTTCATCTTCGGTTCTGAAAACTGATCATGGAATTTTTATTGTATTTCTAGCCTTTTATTTCTCCTTATTGTTTTGAGACAGAAATGCCTGGAAAACCAACTCTTCTTGCAGAAATTCTATAATTTATCTTCATAAAAGTAAGCCAAAAAACAATTTAGAGGGAGAAAAGACAGTCTGGGAATTTAAACAATTTTAAATAAGGCATTAGCACAAAGCTGCTTTTCTAACATCTACAGGAGGGCGAATGATAAGATGCATTTACTTCTCAGATAAACATAATTGGCTGATAAGGGTTTCCATTAGCAGTTTCAATGCATATGGTCCAAATCTTGAAGAAATCACTTACCTTTGATTGCTCTGGAAATCCAATCAGGATAACAATAAGATGATCTGCAATGTGGGATCCTGCATCCAGAGGTATGGGGAGGCAGGGAGAGGAGGCATTGGGGCAGACAGCATTATGAGTGAGGGACCCCAGGAGCAACCAGGACAGTAGACGGATGTGGGAGACGCACTCGATGAATTCTTTAGGTCTGTTAGAGAAGGAAGTGCTAAAGGTGATTTTATGTTTCCTTTTCTGTCAGATGCCCAGCGAATACTTATTGGAGGAAAGGATTAACAGTCTTTCAGGCAATTACATAAAGCAAAACCCTAAAACAACAGAGTAGAAACCTGACCTATCTGTTTTCTTTGTCTCCTGCATTAATCCTGGATTACACCTTCAGCAAGGAGCAGCTTTGGTAGCACAAGATTAAGTACCATTCTGCCACAGTCTGGCTGCCTCCCTGGCCTCTTTCTCAATCTTTTCTTCTCATCAGGAAGTTCTTCCCTAACATCCTCATGGGAGGGTAGGGAACAGAAGAGCTGATCACAACAGTTTTCTTCTCCCAACTCCCCCTCAATCCTGACCTCTATAGGAAGATGAACTAGCAGGCCCAAGCAAGCCTGCTTTGAGTTCCCAAGGAACCCAGCCCATGCATGCCTGTCTTCAGCCTCCAAAGAGGCAGGTGAGGGGCTTGGGCCTCCTCACAGGCCGTTTCATTCCTACTAATGCCTCTTGCTCCACCTATAAATTAAGCATGCTTGAAAGCACAGGCCACTTAAGTGCACGATCCACACCTGGTTTATTAACTAGTTGAAATCCAGAGTTAAAGTGGTAGTTCTAAGCTTTACGTTTTCATCATCTGTGCAAATGAACGAGGCTTTGTATATAGAGGGAGTCTTTTTTAATATTTTATTATTTTTATTTTATGTGTATGAGCATATTGCCTGCATGTATGAGTGCACCCGTGTCATGCAATGCCTCGGTAAGAAGAGGACTTCGGATTTCCCTGCAACTGGAGTTAAGGATGGTTAGTAGCCACCATGTGGGTGCTGGGAATTGAACCAGGGTCCTCTGCAAGAGCAGTCAGTGCTCTTAACCGTTGAGCCATCTCTCCAGCCCCCAGAAAGATTCTTTTATAGGCAGCATGCCACAAAATGCCCAGGGTCAGCAAACAAGTATGACGATGGTCCCTGATCTCCATCTTTGTAACCAATCATGTTTCACTATGACCATGAGCTCTGGCTAAGCATCAGGAACTTAGAAGCACTCCTGTCTTGTTTACCCTTGTTTCTGGAATAATAAGTGTCTCACCCTTGCTGCATTGCAGAAGGAGGGTGATAGAGCCAAGGCAGATAGCGGATCACAGCTTTGTTATCTCTGTGGTTGCCCCGGGAGATTTCCATAGCTGCAATCTGGGCCAAGCCAACTTTGAGGTGTCCACCGAAGGTATCCTCATGCAGAGGCTGGGAGCATGTCTTCATGTGGCTCTGTAAAATCAAATGATCCTTTGGAATGTTGGCAGACACCTGGAGACTTTCCAGACTGCTCTTTTAAAAGGTCAGGTTGTTTTTCCCCCACCTCTCCCCACCCCTAGCCGCACTCCAAGCACACAACCTGTTTAAACTCCCTCAGTGGCTTTGAATTACTCTTAGAATAGAGCTGAGGGAGGGGAGCAGGATGGGACAGGATGGGACAAATGAGACCAATGTGTGACCTACAGAGTCAGAGTAAGCTACTGTCCCAGCCACTGCATCACCCCCTTTACCCATCTGGGCTCCAGCTGTACTGGCTCTGCTGCTGCCCCCACTGCCATTCCTGACTGAAATATTGATCCTGCCTCTGAGAAGAACAGTTAAAATTTTATCTCAATGCAGAACAAACAAGGAGAAATCAGCTGGTGCTGACTTACAGGCTCAGCTCTACTGGCTAGCTTTCCTAGAGCCAAAGGTGCTATGTATGCTACCACAAGGAAAAAATAATCATCAACCTTACCCAGCTGTGAATCCGGTGAACTACAACTGGTTTGGCAAGATATACCCACTGGTGCAATAGTGGTACGAATACTATGAGAGTAATCAACCACTCTCTAATTGGATTTAAGGTTTACTTCAAAGGATGGATCCCATACCTGAAATATCAGGCTTAGGAACTTGAGGCTGGGCAGGTCACAGGACATAAGGAAGAACCTAATACTAGTTTTCTACTAAATACTTGAGTATTAAACTGACTTCCAATGACTTTATTGGTATACCCATAGATTAGTACATCTCTCATCTCTCATCCGAGACATTTCCTTATGCAGTAGATGGTGAGTAACAGAAACCCAAACTGGTCAATGTACAGAGAACAAGAGGCTGCAGAGTGCTTATCCCTGAATAGGACACCTATGTCAAACTTCCGCTTCCCAAGGCTCAGGGATCATTGAGAAAGAGGGGGTGGAAAGATTGTAAAAGTCAGAGGTGGTGGATGACCACAAGGAAACAGAGTTTTCCAGATAGCTGGTCATTACTCATATGTACTCACAGCAATGGTAACAGCATGCACAAGTCTTATGCAAGCTCATCAGACAAAATCCCAGCACAGACCCAGGGAAGTGGGTAAGAAACCCCAATGCAGCCTACAGAACTTTTGGCAACCTGTAGTGGATGGGAGGGGAGAGATTTCTCTTTCAAGGATGGGACTCTTGGTAGATTAACCAGGCTCCAGTGGATGGACCCACACTGAAGGACATTTGGGGACACAAATTAGACTCTATGCTCATATGTGTGTGTGTGTGTGTGTGTGTGTGTGTGTGTGTGTGTTAGAGTATATTATATTGGGGGCGAGCAATAAGGGAAGGTACAGATAGGGGAGGGGATCTAAATACCATTAAATTATATTGTATGAAAACCACAAAAATTCAATTAAAAAAATCTTTTAGCTCAAGTATCACTTCTCTTATGAAGCCTTCCATGGACTCCCTGACCAGATCTAGGCTCCTATCTACTACTTCTTCATAGCAACCATGAAAGCACAATTTTATTTCAGCTTGTATGAAATAGTCATTATATCTGGCTTCCTAGTAGACTATAAATTAAATGAGACACTACTATGTATGCTTTTGCTCATCAATGTAATCCCAATGCCTACAACAATGTCAGATCCACTACAGATACTTAACACATACTTGGTAAATTGATTTGGGAAGTTTCCTGTGCTCAGGGACTTGAGGCCTAGGTTCTGAGCCATAAGCCTGTAAGCTGCTCTCTACTATAAGAATGTTGTATTAGAACCCAGCCTGGTACTCAGGCCATAATACCTACAGCAGCTCTTCCTCTCTCACAGATGGCAATAGGCACCCAACTGAGACACTGTCTCTTGCTAACACACTTCCCAATGCCAGAATCTCTCACCTGGGGAAGTGAGTTTCTATCAAAGAGGCCACAGATCCTGCTCCCTACCCTGTTCCCTGCCTCCTGTCTAGGAATCAGAGAGTCTGGCTACAGAGTTGTGCATGAAACCTCCCCATCTTCAGAAAGGTATAAGAAGAGCCCCCACTTCTACCACATGGGCCCGATTTCCTCTCTTGCCATGTTGTCTCTGATGCGGAGGCCAAAGCTGCTCTCTGTCTGTCCATGGCACTAATAACTCTTTGAATAAACTCCTTACTCCTCAGCAATCCGTCTCAGTGTCCCCCTCCCCGCTTTGAGACAGGGACTAACTATATAGCCCTGGATAACTTAGAACTGACTAGGTAGGCCAGGAAGGCCTCAATCTGCTACTTCTGTGTCCTGTCAGTGTCTCTCTTGAACCCCACCCCTATGCAAAACCATTTATATTGGTGCCTGTAACTCAGATGGGACTCCACTGAACAGATTACACCTTGGCAACCTCCCCCTCCTCTTGCAACTATTTTTCTGCACCCCACACCAGCCTCCATCCTCTTCTGGTGAGTCTTTCCAGTTTTTGAGGCACTTGTCCATCTCAGGACCAGGTAAAATTTCAGCACTGAGTCAGATGTCTCCTCTAGGCATGGCTCAGACCAGTTCAAACCACAGGACATTTGCGGATGTTCAATACCATCTTTGGTTTACTGGTTGTAACATTTGTCACCCCTGCGGGAAACACCTAAGAGGCACAGGGACATTTTCCCCCTTGCTGTTCTCCACTTGCTTGATTGACTAGGCTCTATGATGGATACTGCTCAGTCTCAACTACTTAAGACTCTCCCCTCAGACGTCTTCCACATAATCTATCTCAAAACACTTGATTCTGGAGGAGAAATCAGATCAAAGAGACAAGCTTTTTTTTTTTTTTTAATGTGTATGTGTGTATTGCCTTCATGTAGGTAAGTGCATCCGTGTCATGCAATGCCTGCGGAAGTCAGAAGAGGCAGCTGATCCCCTGAGACTGGAGTTACAGACAGTTGTTAGCTGCCATGTGGGTGCTGGGATTTGAACCTGGGTCTTCTGCAAGAACAACTAGTGTTCTTAACTGCTGAGCCATCTCTCCAGCTCCCGAGACAGCCTTTTATTATGATAGCATTTGGCCACAGCATAAATTAGACAGTACCTCTGGGTGGCCTGAAGATGGTGCCTTTGAAATAAAAATTCTTCAGAGAACTACATACAGCACAGTGGCAAGTAGTAAGTGACTCCACATTAAAGCCTTTTTCTACCTTCAACTGTGCCCTCTTTGCCGGTTGAAACTCCTACATGGGTTTTCAAATTCTGTTACTCCATAAAAGCCTGCCATTTCTCTTTGCTTCCCAGCCTCTCATGCCCTCTCCACATGGGCGCCTGCCTGGAACCTCCCAGGCTTCCCAGTGTACAGTTTGACTTTCCAAGTTGGTAAGTTTTCATCCTATGAATCAGATCAAAACTCACAGGAGGGCTGGAGAGATGGATCAGTGGTTAAGAGCACTGGCTGCTCTTGCAATGAACTCGGGTCTTGTTCCCAGCACCCACATGGCAGCTAACAACCATCTGCAATTCCAGTTCCAGGGAATTTGATGCCCTCCTCTGGCCTCTGTTGGCACTGCGTGCATAACATGAGTGTACTTGCATACATGCAGGCAAAACACTCACACATTAAATAAAAATGTTTTTAAAAACCTCATGGTCCAGCTTCTTCTCCCCCACCCCAGGCTCTGGCTGCCTTAGTGTTTGCTCAGCACTGATGCAAGTGGCTTAACAGAAACAGGGAGGGTGTTTAAACTACCTCCCTGTCTTCCAAAACTCCTACAAAATCTGTCTGTCCTTCTCAATAGTTACATGTTACTTTAAAATGTGTTTAGCCCTTCCTGGGGAGTGAAACTCCTCTGTGAAGCTCTCCAACTCAAACCTTTCTCTTCTGACCCCCTCCCCTTGTGTACCACTTTGGCAGCACCTTGAAGCTCTGTCTAAATGCAGATAGCTTTCAACTTGGCCCCATAAAATTTCATGCTAAGGATTCAAACAATGACATGTTAGTCAGAACAAGCTGTTACCATGCATTTGTCAACTGTCTTAGGTCTGCCACTCAACACTCAATTTGTCTCATCTTTTAACATTTTATGTCCAATATTTATTTTTAAAAAAAGGTAGTTTAAATAATAAGACCTGTGGTTACTCCTAAGCTCATAATGTTTATGTCTAACAACTTTAACACATACTTTGTGTTTCCAAACTACCTTCCTAAGTTTTCATTTGACTTCTTTAATTTTCATTTGCCCAATCTGAAGATATGTACATTTGGTGTTTCAGAACTGACCTCCTGGGTTTTCATTTAAATGTTATGGGTTATTCATAAAAATTGTTTTCTAAATTCTAAAAATAACCGACAGTTACAGGGTGGCTGTATAAAGCTTTTATGCCTTTCTTGGTAACAAGATAATTTAGGATCTAAAGTTGTTTAACAGCTGTTTTACAGCTCTTGCTTCAAATGTAATTTGGGATTTGTTAATGTTACTTTGTCTCATAAAAACTAGAAGGATGTGAGAACAGGGATGTCTGAACAACTTTTGCATGGTAACTTGTCTTTAAACTAAAATGGCTAAAACAATGTTTGAAAGTCTAAGCAAGTTATGAAGGTCCAAGTAAGTTATATAGGGTATATAAAATATAAAACCTAAAGATAGAAGAGTTACAGATATAAAGGATAGTTTAGATAAAAAGATTTTTACATGTCAAGTCTCTAAAGGATCATTATAATATTGTTTAAACTTAATTATAATTGCTAAGATCAAAATTCTGTTACACTGAAATATAATTAATGTTAATTCTGTTTAAGACAATGAAGGTATTTTTTTAAAAATTGATCTGCTCTTCATAATGTTGACAAAGAATGGCTTAGAAAACCAGGGATTTTTGCTTTATCTGTTTACCAAATAAGATATTTAGTTATATTTTTCCAAATGGTAAATATGATTTTTTTTAATTGGGTAAAGCCTTCATTTGTTAAATGAACACTGTCTTAAAGTTGGGAAAATTCTGTTAAAAGAATTATTCCTGGTTGAGACATCCCAGCTAAACTCCATAGTGACCACAAAACTTATTCTGCTGGAGAAACATTTAAATTTATATAAATTTGACCTATTATACAAAAAATTTCATTGTGCTATGATCTCCAGTCCTCTAAATTGATAAGTAAAACCTGCCACTAATTGTGACTTCCCAGCAGCATACGTCTAGAAAATAAAGACAACCAGAGAATTTCATTAATTGAAAGAAGACTCCCTCCAGCCTAAAGAAAAAGCTGTACTTTATATTCCTAAATCTTATTATATGTAAAAGATGCCTAAAATTTTGCTTGGCATATTACTAAATAATGAGAGTGATATTGATCTTGACTTGGTAAAACTACAGGTAAAGATTATACCATGTCCTTACTTTAACTGCATTTTTATGTAACTCTTTATTTACCTAGACCCTCTAACTCACTTAAGCCAAGTTGTTTTATATTTACTAAGACTCAAATGTTTTCACTGTCTTTATAAAAGAATTTCCTCATTCAGTGTAATTTGGATCAAAGAGATCTAATTCTAAATTTAAAAAAAAAGCCTCCATTTTGGGGATCCTAATACTTTATTATTTTTAAACTATTTTATGTATTATTTTTATTTTATGTGTATATGTGTATTGCCTGCATGTAGGTAAGTGCACCCATGTTATGCAATGCCTACGGAGGACAGAAGAGGTTGTCGGATCCCCTGGAACTGGAGTTACGGACGGTTGTTAGCTGCCATGTGGGTGCTGGGATTTGAACCCGGGTCTTTTGCAAGAACAGCCAGTGTTCTTAACTGCTGAGCCATCTCTCCAGCACCTTTTTAAAAATATTTTATTATTTTTATGTTATACGTATGTGTGTATTGTCTGCATGTAGGTAAGTGCACCCATGTCGTGCAATTTTTTGAGAAAGGGACTCCATAGTAGACCTGGAACTCTGTGGAGACCTAGCCTGAAGCTCTCTGTGGAAACCAGGCAGGCCTCAATCTTACAGAGATCCACCTGCCTCCCACAGTGCTGGGATTAAAGGTGTGCACAACCATGTCTGGGTGAGATGCCCATATTTTAAATCCAAACCTTTAAAGCTGAAGCCAAACTTTTTCCTACGTTTATTAACTGAGTCTGACCAATTAAGACTTCTACTCCTCTGGAGTGGGCATGGATTTGATCAAAACACTTTATATGCATGTATGAAATTCTCAATAAATTATTTTTTTAAAAAGACTTCTCTACAATATGATAGTTTACTGCAGTAAGCTGCATTTACTATAATAGGGCACCTAAAGATTGGAATCCGCTCTTCTGTTTAAAGTATCTGTTTCCTTCATCCACTGTCTTTGCTCCTTTCAGACATATTATGTTTTTGATTGTCTTACTATTAATATAATAATTTCTCTCTCCTGAAGATCTGTCTTCCTGGTATCTCACCCTCACCAGATTATAGAATAAGCTCCTGGCTGTGTTAGGACATGAGCTGCCATATTCTATAAGCTAAGTCTTCAAAAAGAAGCTATATCTGTATTAGAAGTTTAACAAGTGACACTTGCATTGTCACAACTTCAACAATGGACATCTCTTAATGTGGAGAGTGAAAAATCTTACGTGATCCAAAGCCAAAATTATATTGGGCTATTTTATGCTGTTTAATAGCCAAATCTATTACCTTCCTGTGTGCGTGTGTGTGTGTGTGTGTCATAACTAATACTCATAAACCACTTAATGAGATTAACTTTAAGGAGCTCTATAGCAACCCTATTAAGACCTATCCTTATTCTCTGCCTTCCCCATAACCTCTTCTAAAATAAAATTTTAATCTTATGAATGCTCCCTACCCTGCCTGTTCCATCATTAACTCCTTTATTTACCCTCCACATCCTTCTCTCAATAATTTCAATTCAAATCATTTCAAATTTTTTCACTGACTTCCTGATTTATATTTGTCATTAATCCTTTAACAATTGTTACGACTCTTTTATCCATAGGTAGGTAATCCAGTTCATCCAGAATACTTAGTCCAGCATGCTGCTTGGACTCAACATCATCCTGATATGTAAATGCAGGTGCAAACCTCTGATCCAGGAGTCCAACCCCTGACTACTATACTAGCCCTAGGGAGGCCCCATCCTAATCCGACAACATCCAATTTCAGCTCAGAAGTTAGACCATGCCCACTATCTCTCGGGTCTCCTCCTTTACTTTGCTTTCCTGTAAAATCATTTCTTAATCTTTTTTGTACATAAACAAAAGATTGCAATGTAAGAATGTAGTGTTAGAATCTAGCTGCTGCTCAGGCCACAATACTCTGAAGCAGCTCTCCCTCGTTCACCGATACTGACAGGCACTCTACTGAGACACAGTAAGTCCCTAGCTAACAGGTTTCCTACTGCCAGGATTTCTCACCTGAGAAGTAAGTTTACATCAAAGAGGTTACAGGTGGCCACACATCCTGCTCCCCACCTATTTACTTGCCTCCTGCCTGGGAATCAGAGAGTCTGGCTGCAGACTTATGCTGTAAAATATCCCCATTCTCAGAAAGGTTTAGGAAGAGATCCCACTTCTGCTACACAGGCTTTGATTCCTCTCTCTGAGACCCCTCTATGTTGTCTGCCTCTGGTGCCGGGATCTGAACTCTCCTCGGAGTCCCTGCCATGGTGCTGTCTATCTGTCTGTCTCTCCACCACATTGATAACTTTTCTAATAAATTCATTACTCCCCAGTAATCTGTCTCAGTGTCCTTCTTGAACCCTCCACATCCCAAAATTTTCAGTCACTTGAGTTTTCTGATCTGCTTCCTAATGTGAATGGTCAGAGGGTTGGCTTGTGTCTGCTGTGCCCAACTCCTTAATAGAGATCTTTGTCAATATTTTCCCTAAATGTCTGCAAAACAAGCTCAAAATGTTTAGGCAATAATTGTTGCTTCTTCTTTTTATATCAAGGCCATTTATGTATGTGAAACCAAATTCAGTGATTGTAACTAGTAAATGACTAAATGACAGGGAGCTCATTCCAAAATGACTGGATCTGGAGACTATTAAGATCTCATGATCTTGTCTTTCCTCTTCTCTCTGTTGCTATAGAAAAGAACCACTTGACTGGCTGTGCAGAATCTAAAGACCAAGCCTAGGGAGAAGCCATGCTTTCAGCTAATGGACTTCTGAGATCACTAGACTCCCATTCCTCACAAAGGAATCAGTGCTGGCTCCCAACTTGACTGTTCTCTGGACCATGTTTGGACTACCATCTGCCCTCTGTCCAGAGCTTTCCTCAAGTCTGACTATTAATCTTTTAGCTCCCTGGTCAGGCTACAACAGAGAAGTGAACTCACATCCATGATTCATCCCACCACCACGCCAATATCAACAACTTCACCAAAATCAAATCATGTTCTAGTCCTTTGGGGGAGGTTGAGACAGGGTCTCCCTAAAGCCCCAGCTGGCTTGGAACTCACTATGTAGACCAGGATGGCCTCAGTCTCACAAAGATCCACCTGCTTCCGCCTCCCAAGAGCTGGAATTAAAGGCATGCACCACCAAGCCCAGCTCCCTTAGATATTTTCTTAAAGCAGATAGCTTCAAAACAGATAAAAAATAATAAATGGCTTATGCTTGTACAATATATCACAGTTTTCATGTCATTTTATATCAACCCTGGACCCACAAGACAAGAAAGGTAACCTACTGAGCTGTTCAACAAATGAGAAAACCGAAGCCCAAGGCAACGAAGTGACTGTGGCTCAGTGAAAGGAGGATACGTTGGGATACAGCAATCTGATGTTCAGCTCCGACCTTACCACTTTTTAGTAGTGTGACCTTGACCAAAGGACTTCATCATCCCAAGCCTGGGTTTCTGCCTTTATAAAATGGGCCTAGTGTTGTAATAAGGACATTGTGAAAAAGGAACTAGAAAAAGCAAAGCTACACACAAAGCTCATGTGACTATCTTTTCTTTCCGCTAAACTTTTTTTTCAGGACCACTAGACCCCAATTCTTCAGACTCCCAAGACACAGGTTCATTACACAATGTTGCAGCAGCGCCTCTACCCACTCCCACGTAGCTGCTCCGTTCTCTGAACACGCCTGTGTTTCGTGACCATCAGGGTCAGGGTGGGCAGACGCTGACTTACCTTTAGCTTGGTTAGGGTGTGCATGTCCGCCATGAAGTCCAGTACCTCACTGATAGACTGCCGCATGCACTCCATCGCTGCCGTCCCACACTGAAATACAGGGACATGGCTCAGCCACAGCTCCACTTCTCACTGTAACGACTGTCACTCAGGCTGCGCAGTTTACTAAGGAACCATTTCATTGTTTTCCCTACTCACTCCACACTCTCAGTACAGTCTTTTACTATCTGCCTGGTTTGAACAAAAATGGCTAAAAGGTTTGTGGTAGAGAGCAAAGAAACTGGAAGGCTAAAAGAAATAGGGTTAAATGTTGTTTCCACTGGGCAGTTGAAATGGTTTTTGCTTGCTTTTAAACAACTCTAAATACAATACTCAGCCTGTCTGATGCCACTGTTACCCTGAAGCCATTATAACATGCTATTACTCCAGCAGTCTCGTGTGAGCACAGGGCATGTGCTACCAAAGTTTATATGCCCCGAATTTTAAAGCTCTCTCTTCATCTCTCTCTGCCCTATATAATATCATGCTTTCTGAGTCAAAAAGTCTGTTTTGAAATCAAGCCACGGCTTAACTTCATATGCATGGTTGATGCACTTTTAAATAGACACATGTATTCATGCCAGATTCTTTCTAGGGATAAATAAACAAATGATACGGTCACTTTCCTCACACACGTGAAGTATGTTTGGGCAGTTTTAAAAGAAAGCAAGCACACTTGTCTGCACATTACCAAATGGCAGGGACCTGCTCTTTGGGGGCAATGCAGTGAACCTGTGACTGGATGGACAGGCTGCTGTACCAAAGCCCTGTGAGAGAACCCACACATCAGACCAGGCATAAAGCGGATCAAAAGCAGGCAGTCTTTGAAGCCATGTGAATACTCTGCTAACAGCCCCTCTGGGCTTTCTTTAGGAAAATCTGGAACATTACAGACTTCGCTAGCTCAGCCAGTGGCTCTCACTTTCCCAGATTCGTGTAAATCTTCACAGCACTGAACTATATTACCTCCGCTCCCTTTTAAAATGTTACGCTTGTCAGTTCTTCTGACAGGATAACAGTCAAATCAGGTCATTGGCTAGTCTGTCAGAGTGTTTCCAAGCATTTCACATGTTCTAAGGTTTTCTTCTTTTAATTTAAATCAAGTGAGGGAATTATAAAAGGTTATTGTGCTCCTGGTTTCACAATATGAAAACTTCAGTGCAAAAAAGGATCCCCCCCGATTTATTCCATTTTCTCTGACCTTTTACATACCATGCAGATGGGAGCAGAGACTCTGCCCTTGAGTTTCTTGAAAGGGATTTGTTTCTTTCATGGGCAATATTTTATACCAGTTCCACTAGGCAAATGTCACGAAAGTAATCACTAAGAACATTATTCAATATTTGTCTTTTAAGTTTTAGACTCAGGAAGTGAGAGCAAAGAATTTACTACTGCATAGCTGCTTTTCTGCAGGTAGAACTACATCTGGGAAAAACCTTAAAACCCACTTTGTGCTCAGGAAAATCTTAGGGAGCCACCTATAAAACAAAACATAATTTCACAATCCCCCTTCTACTTCGTAAGACACGAATATATCCTTAGATGTGTCATTAAAAAGCAATGAAACGAGTCATGCTCCATTTGTTCCAGAAGGCCTGCATTTACTCAATAGGAAGCCTGGTAACAAAGGAGCTGAACGTGCACTCTAACCTTGAGCACATGAACTGAAAGATTGCATATCCAGTTTCAAGATATAACCTGACTTAAAAGCTACACTTCTTGCATTATAAAAATGGCACATGTTCATTGTAGAAAATTTGGAAAACACAAGTTATTAAAAATAATTAAAATCACCACAATTCTAACTCCTGTCCTCCACTTCTGAATGCTAATATTTCCTTCCATGATTTTTCTGAATGTACCTAACTTATACACATATATGTAACTTTAAAATTTTTTATTATTTTTATTTTATGAGTGTGAGTGTATTGACTGCACAAACATGAGTGCACCCGTGTTGTTCAACGCCACGGAGGTCAGAAGAGGGCACCGGATTCCCCTGGAACTGGAGTTAAGGGCTGTTGTTAGCTACCATGTGGGTACTGGGAATCAAACCCGGGTCCTCTGCAAGAGCAGTTAGTGCTCTTAACCACTGAGTCATCTCTCCAACCCATACATGTAGCTTTTATAAGACTGAAATGGCCTTTATCTAAGTAGCCTTTTAATGAAATGCATCATGAGCATTTTCTAATTGATTAAGTAGTCTTTGAAATCTTTATTTGCTGTCCAGAAAATTAGTCTTTCTTAAAGATTTACTCGGTTTACTTAAACAATAGGGAAATACTGGGCATTTCCTGTGTTTCCACATTTTTGCTATTTTGAATGATATACTACTAAATAGACTTGTATATAAAACATCTGGTGCCTATTTTTTTTTCCTCAAACATACTTCTAGAAGTAGATTGTCAAACTGACTTCCACCAAAGTTGGTTTTACTACCACTAAAAACTTTGTAAGAATATCTGTTTTACTTCACCATCAATAAGTTTAACCTCCAAGAAAAATCTGTTCATGGGGAGAAGAAATGGGGGAGGCATTCATCAAAGGGTGCAAATTCCCATTATGCAAAGTAAGTCCTAGAGCTCCACTGGGCAACAATGGTACCTAGAGTTGGCAATACTGCCATAGTCTTAAAAATTTGCCATGAGAGTTAATCTTACGCAAAATATTATTATAATAACAAACAGACAGTGGAAACTTGTAACTATGATATACATGGAGCAGATCATGGCGCTGGCCCCACAGCTGAAAGCTCATCTCCAGATTCAAGCTGCATTCAGTAAAGATGTGCAACTTTTTACACATCAATCAACCTTTAATAAAGTGATTTTAAAAGAAAGAAAAACTTGCTGAGTATCCATTTAAATTTTTCAAATAGTTTACATTTTATCTTTATTTTTAATTTATTAATTTACTATTCATTGATCAAAAGTGAGAGTAAAAGATTTCTTTTGCTTTTAAAAATATTTTACTTATTATTTTTATTTTATGTACATTAGCATTTTGCTTGCATGTATGTAAGTGTACCATATGTGTGCAGTGCTTACAGATACCAGAAGAGGGTGTTGGATCCCCTGCAACTAGAGTTACGGATGGTTGTGAGTTGCCATGTGGTTACCAAGACTTGAACCCAGATCCTCTGAAAGAACAACCAGTGTTCTTAACCCCTGAGCCATCTGTGCAGCCCTTGATTTCTTTTAAATAGCCTGCTTTGTTGTCACGGGACAGGGCACTACATAGAAATCCTGTGACACTTGCTTTGGTGGTGGTGGTGGAATATTTTCATTCTACTTACTGATTTTGCTAAACTTTCTGCAACCTAGGGATGTACTTTTTTTTTTTTTTTTTTTTTTTTTTTTTTTTTTGAGTGTATTGCCTGCATGTATCTAAATGCACACATATGTGATGCCTGAAGAGGCCAGAAGAGGGGGTCGGATCCTCAGGAACTGGAGTTACAGAAAGTGCTGGGATTAAAGGTGTGCGCCACCACGCCCGGCCATATTTTATTATTTTTATTTTATGTGTATGAGTGTCTTGCCTGCATGTATGTGAGTGCACCCGTGTCCTGCAATGCCTCTGAGGTCAGAAGAGGGCTTCTGATGCCCCTGGAACTCGTGTTGAGGACGGTTCGTAGCCACCATGTGGGTGTTAGGGATTGAACCTGGGTCCTCTGCAAGAGCAGTCAGTGCTCTTAACCGCTGAGCCATCTCTCCAGCCCGGAATGTACTTTTTAAAAATATTTTATTCTTTTATTTCATGTGTAAGTGTATTGCCTGCATGTAGGTAAGGGTACCCGCGTCGTGCAATGCCTGCAGAGGACAGAAGAGGACATCGGATCCCCTGGAGCTGGAGCTACGAACAGTTGTTAGCTGCCATGTCGGTGCTGGGATTTGAACCCAGGTCTTCTGCAAGAACAACAAGTGTTCTTAACCACTGAGCCATGTCTCCAGCCCCAGGCTGTACTTTTTAGCACTCATGTGAGTAGGAAATATGATGTTCTGAAGAATGAGTCAGCATAGAGTAGCGGATGTAGGAGAGAGCAGCCAGTGACTCCCAGTCCCACTTTTCTTTCCTAGCACACAACTGGACCACGTTTTCCATTCTCTCTTGCAGTTGGGTGTTGTCATATGATGTGGTTCCCGCCAAGGGAGAGTGAGTAGAAGAAATATGTATGTCTAGACCACACCCACGAAAAGCTCCTGTGCTATATTCACTTCTCTTTCCCCAACCTTGTTGATCATGGAGGGCTGCGCAGGACAGAGAGAACCAGTCCTGAAGCAGCCACGGAGCAGTTCCCATCCCCTCACTAACCAGGGCACCCTCTTAAACTTCACACAAGCAAACAATAAATTTCTTATGTGCTAAGTTGCTATAACTGGAATTTTATTTCATATAGCATCTTACATTACACTAACTACTGTCAAAAATCCTTTAAAAAAAAGTATAGTTAATTCTATTCCCAGAAATCTGTCATAAAGATAGAGTTTTGAGATTTCATCTTGCTATGCAGCACTGGTTGTTCTACTTGCTATGTATCCCAAGCTGGCCTGAGCTACCATGCCTAGTATTAATAAACAACATTTACGCAGCACTTACTCTGTGTCTAGCACCATGTGAATAAAGCTTTACATATATCAGTCAGTTCTTGGCCTACATGTGAGACCCTGTTATGACTTACTCCATAGATAGTAGAAAATCAAAACACAAAGTTAAATAACCTTCCTAAAATCACACAGCTAGTAGATGCCAGTCCTTGAATCCTGGTATGAGTCTTAAGCCTACGTTCTTAAATACCATTTAATGAAATATGAAAACAGACAGCTAATTTGGTCAGAACTTACTCCAGGTACAGAGGCTATCATCTGCTTGCTCAGGATTGTCGACTCGGCTAGTTTGGTTCCAGCATCTGCACAAATAAACTAATAAAAAATTGAAAGGGTAATTATTTTTAAGAACACTTGGGCAGTCATAAATAATTTATAGTTTTATCAACAGAGTTTAAATTCATTAGTGTGTACTTTCATCATAGTCTGCCCTGGAAACACTAGACACTGATCATGAGAGCTCGTTCCTATCAGCACAGAGCCAGCACGAACATGTCTATTCTGACTTTATGCTGAAATCCAACTAAGAAAGAAAAAACAGGAGCGCCGTCAGAGCTGTCCTGGGGGCATTCTATTTATTCTGCAGTACTCGACAGTTGGTGACACACGTTCGCGGATTTTCATGACTTCTATCATGATAATACACATTTAAAGTGAAAACAGAAAAACAACCAGAGTCAGAGTAAGAACTCTGTTTCCTCTCTTTCAAGGACTGTCTGTCTCCCCCCGCCCCATCTTCCTCCCAACTTCATTCAAACATATCTTCTTGTGCTGAGAATGCTTAAGTCTTGCCCCATGTGCCTACGGGGTTTTCCACACACTGCCATTTTAGCGGTCATCACAGTAGACTGCAGTGACCTAAGTGTCTGTTTCTCAACTTGCTGGGAGCTCTTCAAGAGTTCAGACTAGACACAGCCCTCTCCAGAACTAGCCTAGTGTCTGGTATCCAAGAGGCGCAGAAAGAGTTTATGAATCAATCAACTATGACTTAAGACCATGATGAGGATGGATTTGCTAGATTATAATTTAATCTGCTTCATTATAAACTTGGACAGGTGTTTCCCACATAACCCAACATTCAATTATTTATGGTTTGAGAGAAAAAGTTAAATGAAGCCTGAAGTGCTATGAGTAATTAGCTCCTCTTAATTTCTCTTGGCCTCTAGCCAGCTATTCTAGCAACTCTGGAATCTGAAACTGCTGCTCCACAGAATTCAGAGGCTCTGGGGAGGTTGACACTGATAGCTCTTCCTTCTCATCCACCTGGAAGGCACAGGGAAGCTGGATAGGTATAGCTAGACAAGCTCTGTCCTGTCAAACCATAAGAAGAAAACAGCAGCTGGGGTCATCAGAAAAGCTGTTAGAGACCTCAGAAGAAACTCTGGAACAATGGAACAGAAACCAGCACTTGGTTGAACTAATCAGGGGCCCAAGTCTAAGAACTATTTATTAGCAGCAGATTTTCACTAACAAGGTAGCTCTTTAAGCCAAAGGCCTTTCTGAGGCCCAGACCGAAAGACCAGAAGGTCCAGCATTGCTCTTCAAGTGTGTGATGTGGTCCTTTGTGAAAGATATTCAACGCCCAGTCACCAAGCTGGGGTGAAAGGATGTTTGAGAGAGCTGTCCTGAGAGGTGCAGGCAAGACTGCACACAGACCTCCATGCAGCACACTTTCATCTCCACTTGTCTCAAATGCTCTTACAGAGAGTGGAGGAGTCTAGCTGCTATTTACTATGAGTCTAGCGAAGAAAGGAGCAGCTGTGAACATCCTGGAAATTTGTTGTAGATTTAAAAAAAACTTTAGGCTTTCAGGTATGCTTCTGTCTGATAGCTAACTTAACTAGTTTCTAATGCTTTATAAGGAAAACTACTAAATCAGTTTTAAAAATGGAAATCTTTCAACTTTGGCCCAAACCTGTAGGTAAAAAAGTGAAAGCTGGGGCTGGAGAGATGGCTCAGCGGTTAAGAACACTGACTATTCTTGCAGAAGACCCAGGTTCAAATCCCAGCACCCACATGGCAGCTAACAACTGTCCATAACTCCAGTTCCAGGGGATCCGAGAGCCTCTTCTGTCCTCTGCAGGCACTGCACGACACAGGTGCACTTACCTACATGCAGGCAGTACACACATACACATAAAATAAAAATAGTAAATAAAATATTTTATTAAAGAAGTGAAAGCTATAACGTTTGACAGGAGAATGGAGTAGAAAGGAGGGCTCCCCATCCACCCCTCTACCCATCCTCCTAGTGGAGCTGCACGCTTTTCTCATAAAATGTATTTTCCAAAGCTATCTGAGTCAATAATCTGAGACAACTTATAACTAAGCTCCAAAAGCTGTCAGGACACCCGCACTAAAGTTAATTTCTTCACAAGAATGAGACTGCACAGAAAAGAGAGGCCATGGGGAAGACAGACCCACACCAAATGTGTGACATCAAGGGCATTTAGAGTGGTTCTTTCAGGAATAGCAGAAAGTCTTGATTCCCTCAAAGTGCACTTGCATGGCCTAGTAGCCACAGAGATCAAGGCAGGATCTACAAAGAAGCAAAAGTTTAACCACATCAGCCTTGCCACCTGCCACATGGCGTGCTCAAACTCATAACTGTTATGACTTATACAAGTCAAAATTAATTTTACATGAAAGAGAGTAAAAGCACATGATCCTCTAGAGCAGTCAGTTATTAATTTTTATCAATATATTTTAATTCAGTGTATTTTTATATCTTATAGACAACTAAACTGAATAACTGTATTTTATTATGGCTGCCAAGTATGACAGCTGCCATGCTAGAACAAAAATCTCCATCATAATGTATAGAACTGCTCAAAATATAAAGATGCAACTAAATCACAGGGGGAAAGGGGAATTGCTGTAGAAGAATTCCATACTTTCAGAGGGAAATATACCACTGAGACATGTACTTCTCCATTACGTGTCCTTACTAAATTCATTATCAAAACAATACCCCATATAGTACTTCTACCTCTTATCCCGTGGGGTGGGTTATTACTAATGCAACCAATATTAATAACCCGCTCAACAGAATGAATTAAAAACAGCAGCTATACCTCTACCATTTCTTTGTCTTCCAGCCCACAACTAACCTATTTTTAAAAGAAAACCTTTTATCAACATGATTTCTCATAACTTGACTACGCAGGTATCCCACAGAGTGGGAGGAGAATATGCAAATTAGCAGACTATCTACTCCTGACATACAGAGAAGCCAGGGGAAATGCATTGTGATTTGAACTTTTTGCTGACTTTTAATGGGCTGCCTTTAAAAGATTCCTTTAATCCTCCAAAATAACAGCAAGGCAGCAGAACAACTGTAAGCAAAGGCAAAAATGTCGACAGAGTCAAATTAAGAAAACGCGCTCGTGCGTCTGTCTAAAGTACACAGGGAGAAATATGTCCTAATGGCAGAAATTTTCAGATTCTGAGTGAGATAATGATCTTTTATTGAGAAAATTATTTTCTGTCTCCATGATTTGGGTTTTCGGGTTTGTTTCATTTTTAAGAAAAAAAAATTACTTGACTTCATATGTACGTATTTTCCTGTTTTCTGTTTTTTCTTTTAAACTAGCAGTCAGTTCTCTCCTTCTACCACAGGAGTCCCAGGAATTGAACTCAGACTTTCAGACTTAGTAATAGACATCCTTACCAACTGAGCCATCTCACAAGCCCCTTTTGTAGGTAAAAGCAAGTAACAGTCATCCCTAGACAACCACAATATAGAAGCAGGGATGCATCCTAGGATGCCACTTGTGAGGAAGAATTTCTAAAATTTATAAAGCAGACCAGTACTTTCTCTGCCTTGAAAGTAGGTAAGTGTTTTGTCCTGTAAGGGGTTTCTGGTGCTGACAGAGTATTTGAAACACAATAAAGGAATGTCCTATCTTTTGGAAGAATATAAATGGCTCCATTTCAATAGACACATCCATTTACTGAGGTATTTACAGGGTAGAAATGCTGGAGTGGCTCTTCATGGGGTGAAAGAAGGAATGGTGTGTCCAGTGCTGGGCACTCTTCTCACTAGTGGCACCAGTGGCACCCATGCTGAATTGCCTAGGGAGTTTGTCGTCTCTATTACCCTTTTCTTTTGTTTCCCAGACACATTTTCCAGTTAAATAGACACACCTCTACTGCCTTCAGAAGATGGTCATCAATATCTACGAAGAAAGCCACTGTCTGCCCCAGACATACTTGCTGTCCTTACTCCAAGCATGGTTGTCTTGGTGCTGGGACCTGGCATGAATCTAGCTTAGACCTTCTAGCGAAGGAGCAGTCAGGAGAGTGCGGGCTGTCACCTCACCACCTTCCAGAGAACAGCTAGGGAACCCAGGCAGTGAAGGCCAGGGAAGTAGAAACAAAAACTGAGTGGAGAGATGCGCTACTCAAGAAGGAAGACGATGGCTGGAAGATGGCTCAGCAGTTAAGAGCACTGGCTGCTCTTGCAGAAGACTCGGGTTTGGTTCCCAGCACCCACATGCAGCTAACAACTGCCAGTAACTCCAGCTCCAGGGGATCCAACACCTTCCTCTGGCCTTTGTGGACATTGCATAATATGTACTGCATTTGCATACATGCAGGCAAAACACTCATATACAAAAAATAAAAATAAATAAAAACAATGCAAATTAAAAAAAAATAGACAAAGGTCCATCTCCTTCACCCCACAACCTGTCAGAACTCCAGGGTGGAAAGGGAACATCCCTGGTTTCAAGCTATGCCTTACTTCTATCTCTCTCATTAATAGTGAAAATTATTTACTCCAAAACTTACAGAAGAAAAATGTGTTACCTTTTGTCAGAGAAGAGCAAAACATTATTCATACAGTTGTTTCTCATGGGCAAGATCTCAAACTGTTTCCAAAATACCTCTTTAGCCTGAATAATTTTATAACTTGACCTTTTAGATTTAATGTGATGCTTCAATTGTGCACATATATAGTTGTTTGTTTTAAAACACTGAAAATGTTAATCCCAGTACTTAGGAGGCTGAGGCAAGAGGATTACGAGGAGTTGGAGGCTAGACTAGACTACATAATGAGACTCGGTTAAAAAAAAACCTGAAAATGTTATGTGTGAAATGGCAGATGAGATTTTATGTCACATTTAGAAATATATTTTTTGTCTTCTTTCTTCCTAAAACAAATTTGTTTTTGTTATTTATTCACCAAACTGTGATGCAATAATCACTGTTTTCATAGTTTCCTTAAGCACTGGGTAATTTAGACTGTCAGTGCTCTTTTGCTGTCTTGTGACAAGTGCGTATTAGGGCTGACTAATGTACTTCATAGAAAACCAGCCGCTACCAGCTTACAGTGTGGAGTACCACACTGAGAAGATCAGCCACGCAAACCTGCTCTGCTCAAATAAAGAGTGATTAGGGGACGTTGTCCAGTGCCCACAGGAGAGCACCTTCAGGGCCCTTGAGCCTAGGTTTTCCCACCTATACTTCCCATATTGCTTGAAGCCTTCCATTCTCTGGTTAAACTGAAATAAATCCTGACAGACATTTGCATGCACCCATTAGTCCTTTGTAGCCCAGTGGTGATACCATATCCTTGATAAAGTCTTCCCTGACTTCACACTACATGGGAGAGGAGCTCTCCTGCTCTTAACTTCCCCATGGGGCTTTGCTTCCCTCCCTCTCTCCTGGTCATAACCTGTCATATGGGATCAAATCCATGGTCTTTCCTCAGATGCTGAGTTAAGGTCACTGAGGA
Source organism: Nannospalax galili (assembly GCF_000622305.1). NCBI lineage: Eukaryota > Metazoa > Chordata > Mammalia > Rodentia > Spalacidae > Nannospalax > Nannospalax galili. The sequence continues at coordinate 416,405 of NW_008358490.1, forward strand.
TGGAGGGCTTAGCCCCTCATAAGCAGCCCAGCATCCAGAAGAACAATCACTGCCATTAAGTCTGCAGAGTCTGCCTTGTATATGTTCAAGTCTCTTTGCCTTAATGGTTCTACAGAGGCTGATTCTCACCTCCTGTCCCACAGATTCAGCACCTCCTGCCAGTTGGCTGCATCTGGCCTGACCTCACAAGTACAAAAGATTCAAGGGCTTGCACATGCTCGTTTGACCCTGCAGAGAGACCTCCGTCTGCTGCCTTACTCTTGGCTTCATTAGTCCAGTTTCAGTGCCAGAGAGTAAGCTGCTTGCCAACTACTGAATTACAAGTTTCTTTAATTAATTTTATTTAATTAATTTATGCTTTTATCTTCTATTATTATTATTTTTTATTTTTTGAGATGGGGTCTCCCTGTAGCCTCAGCTGGCCTGGAACTCACTATGTGGATCAAGCTGGCCTCAGTCTTACAGAGATCAGCCTGCCTCTGCTTCCTGACTGCTGGGATTAAAGGCGTGTGCCACCATGCCTAGTTTTATTTTTCATTTTATGTGGTTGAGTGTATTGCCTGCATGTACACCCATGTCATGCAATGTCTGCAGAGGTCAGAAGAGGGCATTGGATTGCCTAGAACTGGAGTTATAAACAGTTGTTAGCCACTCATGTGGGTGCTGGGAACAACTGAAACTGGGCCCTCTGCAAGAGCATCATGTTCTTAACTGATGGGTCCATCTCTCCAGCCCCTGAATTACAAATTTCTTAAAACGGAAATCATTGTTTTATTCTATGTTTTCATCCTTCAAAACTAGTTCTACACTGGGAAAATAAACAAATACTCCTCTTTTATCCATTTTAGCAATTAGAAGTACCAGCGTGCCGCATCTGGTAAATCCATCATTTCTCAATTCTTGACAAAGGCTTTTGGTTTCATGCTGATGCCCCAACCTCGATCCCAAACACACAGGCTCTCATAAAAAGTTTCACCAATGTATCACAGGCCTACCTGGACAAGAAGCAGGAGGTTTGTATCTGGCAAAGGCGATTTGAGCTTCAAGGCCTGTAGAAGTTCTAGAACAACACTACGAGACAAGTAGAATTTATCCCGTTCCTAAATAAAACACAATAGAAAAGGTCGGCAATTTTCCAAAATCCAATTAGAGTGATCTGTGTCAAATGAGCTCCAAAGATTTATGGATCAGAAATTAAAAACTTTAAAAATGCACCGAGTTGTCTTTTAGAACTGAAATTAAAGGTAAAAGAAGAAAGGCATTTCTGGGTGCAGAATGAGCTTACTGCAGAACGAAGACACAACGTTCGATGGGTAAGAAATGATAGACTTGTCTCCTAAATACCAAAACCACAGGGTCTGTTGCTTAGTCACAAAAAGCAAGTTCAGAATTGTGTCAACTGAACAAAACTAAGAGTATTTTCTTTTCAGTACAAACAGCTGCAGAGAGAAACACACAACTGTCTAAAATGTTTCATGTTCTCTACCAGGAATTTATTTTTAAGTGAACTCTTTCAAACATGCAGGAAAAGAGAGACTAGAACACATTACATACCTACCGCTCATCTTTGTCCAGTAGCATCATTTTTGCTTTGTTAGATCCTCCTTTGTAATAATAAAGTATTGTAGAAACAGCTGGAGACGCCCACAGCCCTCCTTTCTTTCTTCTTTCCTCCCCTCCTTGAACAGTCTCTGTTCTGAACCTGCTGCTTATTTCTTGTGTGTTTTCATACTCTGAATGCATATGCATGTTTCCATTATAACACAATGTTCTGGTGTTTGACGTTAGCACTATGGCTATCATTTTTTTCAACTTAGAATTATCCACATTTTTTAATATTTTATTTATTTTTTATTTTATGTGTATGAGTTCATTGCCTGCATGTATGTGAGTGCACCCATGTCATGCAATGCCCCGGAGGTCAGAAGAGGGCTTTGGATTCCCCTGGAACTGGAGTTAAGGACAGTTCGTAGCTGCCATGTAGGTGCTGGGAATCGAACCCTGGTCCTCTGCAAGATCAGTCAGTGATCTTAACCACTGAGCCATCTCTCTAGCCCCATCACATTGTTTTTAACATTAGACTTTGATAAATTTAACTCATTATTTTGACTCAACAACTTGAGTACTGTTGTGCTCAACAGCTGTATTGTCCTTTTGATCCTTATCTTTGATTTCCTGTTTCTATTTTGATGAACTGAGTAGGGCCCCAGCACCATGGGGAACAGAAGCAATGATACTGAGCATCCCTGTGTTATCTGTCATTTTAAGGAGACCATATCATTTCCATGTTAATATAATACTCACTGGCAGATCTGTCAAGTTAAGGAAGTTCCCTTCTACTGCTAGTTTGATATAATAAATGAGTATCAGATTTTAAAACGTTTTCCTTGGGGCTGGAGAGATGGCTCAGTGGTTAAGAGCACTGGCTGCTCTTGCAGAGGACCTGGGTTCAATTCCCAGCACCCACATGGCGGCTAACAATTGCCCATAAACTCCAGGTCCAGGGGATCCAACACTCTCTTCTGACCTCCACAGGCATTGCATGACACAGGTGCACTCACATACATGTAGGCAATGCACTCATACATATAAAATAAAAATAATAAATAAAATATTTTTTAAATGTTTTTCTTGTACCTGCTGTAATGATAAAAGCTTTCTCCTTTAATCAGGTAGCATGGTAACATTAACAGATGATCTAATAATTAAACCAGTTTGAAACTTCAAGAAGATTTCCCCTGGAAATCAAGTTAAACATTGCTAGCTACCATGTGGGTGCTGGAATTAGACCTCAGGTCTTCTGTAAGAACACACAGTGTTCTTAACTGCTGAGCCATCTGTCTAGCCCAGCTCTACTTTTAATACATTGACTTGCACTACGCATCGAGAATTTTTTCTTGTGTGAAGGGGACTGGCCTATAATTTTGTTTCCCTGACACTGTCTGCCTGGTATCAAGAGTCTGCTGCCCTCATAAAATGTTTTGGAAAGTACTTCCTTTTTCTGTTCTATTAGTATATGTAAATCATAAATCAATTTGTTTTTAAACATTTAATAGACATTATCACTAAAGCTTCAGGGGTGTTAGTAGGATATTTAAACTACTACTTCCGTTTTTAATCACTTATGTCTAATCAACTTTTTCATTCCCCCCTGACTGTCATGTATGATATTTTTCTAGAAAAGACCTCTGTTGTCCAATAATTCGAGTGCTGGCATCAAGTTGACCTTTTTAACCCCAACAGGTCTGCAATCATGTTCTTTCTGTCAGTATTCTTCATCTGTGCCTTTTATCTGCTTTTCTTGAGCAATCTGGTCAAAACTTTGCCTATGTATTAGTCAAATCAAAGAGCCACCTTGGAGTTGTGTTACATCTCTGTTGTATCTATATGACCCAGCTTTATTATTTCCTTCTCTAAATTTTCTGTGGCTCTCTTATTATTGTAACTTAAGTTGACTTGTTTAGTTCATTTAGTTCTTTCTTTCTAGTAAAAGTATTTAGGACAGGGCCTAGGGAGATAGATCAATTGATAAAATGCTTGCCTTGCAAGCATGAGGACCCAAGTTTGGACTCCTATCACAGGGGTTAAAAAAAAAGCCATGGAAGGCAGTGTGTGGCTATAATCCCAGCACTAGGGAGGCAGAGACAGGTGGATCCCTGCTTGCTGGCCATCCTGACTCAGCAATCTTCAGGTTCATTAAGAGACCGTGTCTCAAAAAATAAGGCGGGAGAGCAATAGAGGAAGACACCTGACATACTTCTGGCCTCTACACGTACACATGTGTAAATGTATCCACAAACATATGAACACACATGTACTTAGGATATTAAAGTTTTCTCAATATTCTGTGGCTATAACTCTCAAATTTTGCAAAGCAATATTTTCATAATTGGTTAATACTAAATATTTTTCTAAATTTTCTTGTTTTCCTTTGATCTTAGAATTATTTGAAAGCATATTTTAACTCCAAATGTAATCAGTCTCAGATACTGTTAACATACATAACCTCTGTACGAACTGGAAAAAGTAAATATATAGACACACACACACACACACACACATACACACACATACTTGTAAATTTTTGAGTTTTCAGGTCTTGACAGTCAGCAGTCCTGATTCACATGCACAGACACTCTTATCCACTCACACAATCTTCCAAGCCAGACATGCACACACTCAACACACATTCCACCTTTGCAGATCAAGTGAGGGCTTTATATCTAACAAGGAGACAGGATTCAGGCATCTGAGAATAGGGAGCAGTCAAGGAAAGAATTTCAACAACTTCTCAGTGTAGTCGGGACAAAACACACCTGTGTACCAGTGATACGTGCATATATTCTCATCTTATGTTTGCAGAACTCTGTGAGCTCATGTAGCTTTATTTACATGTATGGGGGTGGGGAGAACCTCTTCCAATTGCTTTAGAAATTAAACAGGAAGCCCCAAATATCTACTCTTGTTTCAATATTCAATAAATTTTACCTGTAAAGTTTAGCTGTAAAATGTGAATGGTGTTCCTTCAGATGTGGAGCCTTTGATCAGGTCACCTTGAACATTTATATGCAAAGATGATTTTTATTATGGATTTTTGATTTAACTACATTATAACTAGAGAACTTGGTCTTTGAAACTGACTCTTCAGTACATGTTTAAGACTTAGTCTGTGGCCCTGGGTTTGATTATCAATATGGAAAATTTTTAAATATTTTCTCAAAGTGGTAGATTCAAAATTCTTGGGGTTAGTGAGTTGGCTTAGTGGGCAAAGGCACTTGCTATCAATCCTGATAACTGAGTTGAATCCCCAGGACCTGCATGGTGACAGGAGAGAACCAACCCCCACAAGTTGTCCTCTGAACTCCTTGCATCCACACACATAATTAGCTGGGCATGGTGGCACACGCCTTTAATCCCAGCACTCGGGAGGCAGAGGCAGGAGGATCTCTGTGAGTTCAAGGCCAGCCTGGTCTACATAGTGAGTTCCAGGACAGCTGGGGCTATAGAGAGACCCTGTCTT
>NW_008358490.1:421456-428110 GCF_000622305.1 Nannospalax galili
ATAAATAAATAAATAAATTTAATTAAAAATTCTTTATATGTCTATTGAATCCAATGCATTATGTGTTCAAAAGTTCTCTAGTCTTACTATCTTTCAATATGATTGATCTAAAGAAATCTAAAGTCTCCCACTATGATTGTGAATTTGTCAACGTCTTTTGATAATTACATTAAACTTTTGAGGCTATGTTCTTAGCTCAATAGTGTTGTGGAACTGTTAAATTTTCTGGTCATTGTTCCTTTAGAAATATATGACAACACTTTTCTTTGTAATAATGCTTCAACTTAGCTTACAGTCTCTCTCTGCGCCCCCCCCCATGGAGATCAGGATGGCCTCAAACTCATCTTGCCTCCTGAGTGCTGGGAATAAAGGTGTGTGCTACCATGCCTGGCTTTGCTGTCGTATTCCCCTTTACCTTTCCAACTTTCTTAGTGTATTTAGATATATTTTAGGTTTGTCTTTTTAAATGACATGCAGCTCTATTTTTAAAATCCAATCTGACAACTCCTAGTGAGTACAGCAAGCACTTATTGTGATTACTGAAATGTTTGGAGTTTATTTCTATCTTCTTAATTGAGCTTTTGCAGCTTATTCTGCCTTTTTTTTGTCTTGACTGAATTCTATTCCTATGTTATTCTTTACTTGTTTGGAACTTATATATTGTATTTCTGGCCTTTAGATATTATAGTTAAAACATTTACACGACAGGTGTGGTGGTGCACACCTTTAATTCCAGCACTCGAGAGGCAGAGGCAGGGGGCTCTCTGTGAGATCTGGGCCAGCCTGGTCTCCACAGTGAGTCCAGGTCAGTTGTAGCTACAGGGAGACCCTGTCTCAAAAAGACCAAAACAAAACAAAACAAAACAAAATTTACATATATTCTTTTTGGTTTTTGAATTTTGGAGATGAGGGTCTTACTACATACATAGCCCCAGCTGACTTGGAAATCACTTTGTAGGCCATCCCAGGCTAGCCTCAATTTCACAATGATCTACCTACCTCTGCCTTCCGAGTTCCCAGGTACCTGTATTCTTAAGAGTTTAAAGTTACTTGTGATCTCTGTCCTTCTTATGAACAATGAACAGAATGCTTTAGCTCCAAACCCCAACTACATACACATACATAACCTGTATACATCTCGTATACAGGTTACTGTTAGCTGGCATTTTATTGTCCTTTTGATTTTATAGCTGTTTGATTAATGCTACTCTACTACTGATTTATACTGTCAGTGATTCTCAGATTCACACATTTTACTAACTTCTTTGGTAAATTTCCTTCATATATATTTTAAACGCCTGTTTTGGTTCAAATTTCTTCTTCCTATATCTTTAGAATTTATTTCCACAAGAATCTATTAACATTATCTTATCTTCCTGATAAATACCTATTCAACCTTCACTCCTGAAAGATATTTTAGCTGTAGATAATTCTAGGTAAACAACTATTTTTTCATATCATTTTAAAGCCATTTTCCCATTATCTTCGGGATGCCACTTGCTGCTCTGAGGTTTGTTGTCCGTCTATCTCTAGAGAGTCTTTTCCCTCAGTTGCTGTCAAAATATTCTATTTTTCTTACCTGTTCAGCCAAATTATATCCAGCCATATAAACTATGACATGAACAGGTGAGCAAGTAAAGCTTTACCTGGAACACACTTGGACTCATTGAGCTTCCTGAATCAGAGAAGTGATGGTTTTCAATAATGATGGAAAGGATAAAAGTCTATTTTGCTTCTCCTAAACATTTACTTAATATTTATTAGCTTATCTTTCATGTCTTTATCTTCTTCATGTTTTTCCACTCCTTTGAGTATTTTTGAATGCCAGTGATCACTTTTTGCCTTCACACTTTTTATCTCGTTTAAACAGGCTGGATTCTTTTTAATGACTGATGTCTTTCTGGGTTTTCACTTCTAATGTCCTTTAAGCGCATACAGTATGAAGTACACTTTGACAGCCTCTGTCTCACAGCTTTCATATCAGAAATTTTGGGGAGAAATTACCTTGCTATTTATTGACTTTATTAACCTAGCTCATGGCTAGACTTGGGGTGGGTAGTTTTAGGCTGTGGGCTATGTTCAAAGGATTTTAACCTCAGGAATCATGTTGGGGCTAGGTTGAGGTTTGTCTCTCTAGAGAGAGCTGAGGCTCATTTCTGAGCTTGCTTCTGCAGACACTTCCAAAGCTCAGCATCTGTGACTGGCTCAGTGCTGACGTACTCAACTCTGGAGGTTTTCAGAGCATGCAGGTACTACAAAATTCAAGCTCTAAATTTGTTCAAAGATCAGCCTGTTCAGTAAGTCTCAAAGGAGAGACTGTTCTCTTTCTCCACTGAAGGCTAAAACAGATACCACTACCTATCACCTCTACATTAAAAATATTCTTTCAAAACCACCCTTTTACCAAGTGCATAACCTTTCAAGGGTTTCTGCTGGGGATGACCCAACTCCACCTTCCAGCTTGAAATTGTCCTAAAGCTTCATCTCCTCTCCTTGTGTAGGCTTCAGCATTCAAGTCACTAAGTCAGTAAGACAGCAACTCCCTCAGCTTACATGCCTGCCCTCTGGCTCCCTCTTCACTTTCCCCTTTCATTCTTATAAAAGAAATCGTACATTTAATGTAATTGTATTATGTTCATCCAGAATTCTAGTGTTTTCAGTGGATAGATTCAGGTTTTCTAGACTACCAGAGCACCAAAAAAGATGTCACCCAACCTTTTACCTTCCCGTGACTTTCCATTTGATTACATAAAGGAGAGGCTATTAGATATTGCTATTTTATATAAAATTACTTCAAAAACAAAACATTTTATTGTATTTGGTGCTGTGTTATATGGATCTACTTTTTAAGTAAAAAGAGAAAGCGAATTAAATTATTTTTCAAACGGAATATGAAAGCATGCTGACTATCTTGAGAGTTAGAAAATATGTGCTGCAGAAAGGGTAATAAATAACTTATACTGAGAAAGGCTAAAGAGAAAATTACCATGGGACACAGTGTGGTAGAATGGACACAAGTTGGTAAGAAAGAAAATAGCGATGCTTTAAACAGAACAAAAGCCTTATTGCAAAATGAGAATGTTAGACGGAAAACAAAGGGTTCATAGAAGGAGGCAACACGAATAACAGGGCATTCCGAATGCTCAGAGACAGAGACCCCACTGAAAATCAAGGTAAGATTAGGGAACCGGAAGGGCGACGTTTCCCCCTTGCTGTTCAGGACGGAAATGCTCCCACTTCCCCTCTGCTGCCAGCTTTTCCATTAGGACAGTGCTTACCCGTTCTGATAAAGTGCTGTGCCCCCAGACGTGCGGGACTTCCCCATTTCCAAGGAATGGGGAGAGGGGTGCTAAAGGTAATTCAACACAGGGACTACTATGAAGGCAAGATGACAAAAAGAAGGTTCTCCTCTTAGAGGCTAAGAACCCAGAACTAGGGATGCCACGTACATGAGAATTGAGACTCTCTAGGGGATTTTACAAATAATGAATTGATATTTTTCTTCTTTGGTTATAAAAATAATATGCAGTGGAGGTTTGCCCATTAATCCTGGTACAGCAAACTTGGAAAAGCCCTTAAGAGTTTCTTTAGACCACCAATTCTTTTCATTCAGAATATCTCTTTTGTTCTAACCTATGTGATCTCATTTCTCCAAATCTGTATATTTTAGAACCAGTTAATGTATACATATGTAAAGTAGTCTTTCCCATGATATCTAATAGACCTTAGTATAATTACTCATTTTTTAACTATAATAAGACAATCAAGCTAACAGGGATTTGACGCTGCTGATTTCCACGTTCACAGGAACACACACAGAAGCTTACCTTAGTGAAGGCTCGATAGCACAAGCCACATAGCTCCACCAGGTAGGCCAGCGTGAAGACGGCATTCTGAATCACAAAGCTCAGTAGTTTGGAAAATGGTTCCAACAAACTCTGCAATGAGATTGGAGACAAATAAGTTGTTAACTCCTTTACTTTAAAAAAAGGTATTAAAGTCTTATTATTCTTTGACTGACAGAATTATGTTTAAAACTCAGATGCCAAGCAGCTGCTGTAGCAGCCCAGTTAATCTAATAAATCAATCAACGACTCAAAGGTATGATTCAGTCATTTCCATTTCATTGCAAAAAAAAAAAAAAAAACCCACATTTGGGGTCGGAGAGATGGCTCAGTGCTTAGAGCACTGGCTGCTCTTGCGGAGGACCAAGGTTTGGTTCCCAGCACCAACACCATGGCTAACAACCATCTGCAACTCCAGTTCTAGGGGATTCAACACCTTCTTCTGACCTCCATGGGCAATGAACACATATGTAGCACTGACATGCAGGTAAAACATTCACACACATAAAAATACATGAATTTCAAAAGAACTTTAAAAACACCCACATTTTTCCATGTGGCATCATTTGCAAACCCACCTAACTACAACCTTATTCTCCTGCCCACTCTAAGCAGTTCCACCGCTGCAAGGTTGCATTGGGATCTTCCACTGTTTCCCTGGGCCTTCAGGTGTCTGTGGCTCATGAGATTCATATCCACCAGAAGCCTTTCTTCTCAGTTACATAGTGAAAAGCAGCCTTGTGTGTAAGCACTAAGTGTCATTAGCTTAGACAACTCATGCTGACCTGCCAGTACTTAGAAAAACATTGTCCATTTTTGTTTCTCCATTCTCGTTCCCACAAGGATCAGTTTTAGTTCCGCAGGATTTCCACAAGTCATTTAGAAACATTTGTTGAGCACCTACTGAGCATCGGGCAAAGCGCAATGTTTTCATCCTGTTTACCTTATTCAAATTTCTTCATCTACCTTGGGCGATAGTATATTACATAATAGATAGGTAACAGCACAAGCTTTAGTATCCCATATTATGTTTTCAGATTCCAGCTCTCTGTGACCTTGAATAAGTGGTTCAGCCTCTCAGGGACTTAGTTTTCCTCACTGTGAAATGGAGAAAATAATGGCTTCCACCTCATTAAGGAGAATTAAAGAAGATAATGTATGCAAAGTACTTAGCAACAGTAAGCTCTCTATCAGTGTTAGCTGGCATCTTCACTATTAACCTTCTGGAACTTCAGTGTTCCTCTCTATTCTGCAGCTGAGGCACTTAAGTAGACAAGTAACCTGATGATGGGCACACAGTTATGGAATAGAATTCAAATCCAAGTTCCAGGGCAATTTTCCCAAAATATAATTGCTTTGTAAAACAAGGCAAGATTTGGGGCTGGAGAGAGGCCTCAACAGTTAAGAGCTGCTCTTACAGAGGACCTGGGTTTGATTCCCAGTACCCACATGGCAGCTAACAATCATCTGTAACTCCAATTCCAGTACCCTCTTCTGACCTCTGCAGGCATTGCACAACATGGATGCACTTACATACATGCAGCAAATACACTCATACACATAAAAATAATAACTATTTTTAAATATAGGGCAAGATTTTAACAGATGCCAGACTTCTGTGCCATGATTTCCACCACTTCTCAACCTCTGTAGTCCTTAGCATGTGAATACAGAAATAACAGCATGTGAATACAGAAATAACACCTGTCTAATGTGCAAATTCAGGGCGTACAGGAAAGTATTGATGAGGAAATGAAGTCATACATGGACCCACGACCTGCTACTAACATTTTGATAGGTTTCCCTTCTTTACCTTACACTGCTTTACTTAGTTGAAACCTTGGATATGGAAATGCAATTCTATATTCTGTTTTTGTTAACTTAATATAAGAAATTAGGTACTACTATCCTCAGGCCTCTTGGGAGCAACCCAGTCCCTTTCTTGGGCTTCAGGAGCACCACTTCTGGTCCTGGCCCCGCCCTCACCTCTCGCTGCTTCCCTGGGCCTGCACCACCGGCTAACTCTCCTAGCCTGCACTACTATCCTCAGGCCTCTTGGGTACAACCCAGCTACTCAATCCACTCCCTGGGAAATCTTGGGGCTTCTTCCCTCCCCATCTGCCTTTGCATCCCTGCGTGGCGCAGCCACGGCAAGGGTCTCAGGTCAGTGCCACCCAAGTTCCTGATGCCAAAAGCATTCTTAGAAGATTCCAGACCTAAGGAGAAAGCCTGAAAACTTCTGATCCACATTGGAGTTGGGCCACCGCGGAACTCCTGAAGACAAAATCAATCCGGCCTCAACAATATAAAATCAAAAGAGAGAACCAGAAGCTAAGACGAACCAGCTCTTCATACCCAAAAAGTAAACCACAAAGACACATAAAGCTCAAAAATAAAAGAAGCAGAACTAAACTTGAAGGCCCGAGTATCACACAAGAGTCAGAAACTACAAAAGAAATTCACATGTCAAAATCACAGAGAAAAAATAATAACATGAAAAACCAAAATAAAATATCCCCACCAAATACCAGTAATCCTCTAGAGGAGCACAATGAGAATCCCCTAGAGACAATGCAGGACACGGAACTCAAAAGAACAATGATGAATATAATAAAAGAATTCAGTGAATTTAAAGAACACACAAACAAGGTAATAATAGAGCTGAAGGAAGATAGGGATAAACTTCTGAATGAATTCAGAAAAGAGCGAGAAATATTGAAGAATACTCAGGCTGAAATAAAGAACAAAGTGAAACACTCCATAAGCCAATTAGAAAAGAGCTGAAATGAAGAAGGAAGTGAAACACTCA
>NW_008358490.1:432724-444439 GCF_000622305.1 Nannospalax galili
AGATGCCGAGGAGCTCAGAAGGTGGGCGACTGTGACCAGTGATAGTCATGTATATAGAGATTAGAAATGCATGTGAATACGTCTCAATGTCAATTGCTTTGGAATGAATTCTTTTGTATGAAAAAAAAAATTAAAAAAATAATGATTAAAAAACAATAATTAGTAGATGTGAAAAACATTACCATTGAAATCTACCTGATGACTTTATATTCATGTTCAGATGCCTAGAAGCTCAGAAAGTAACCAACTGTGACTAGTAATAATCAGATATACAGAGATTAGAAATGCATGTGCAAACATCTTAATGTTAATTGCATTAAAATGAATTTTTCTATATGAAACTGTGTATTTTAATAATGAAATGGAGATCTTTTTAAAGGTTAAAACATCATTTAATTTATGTCTTATAGGGTTTATACTGAGTACAATATTGTATAACTGTAATAATTCAACTGTAAGCCTAAAAATTTACAGCCAAATTTGAAAGAGATGCATCCTACTTCAGGAAAACGTTATTGAATATGTCAATTGTGTTGTAATGATATGCTTCTTCTAAGTATGTTGTTATTAAATAAATCATTTTTAAAAATTAAAAAAAAAAAAGAAATTAGGTCTGGGTGTGGTAGTGCATGCTTTTAATCCCAGAACTCAGGAAGCAGAGGCAGGCAGATCTCTATGAGATTGAGGCTAGCCTGGTCTACATAGCAAGTTCCAGGCCAGCTGGGGCTACAGGCAGGGAGACCCTGTCTCAAAAAGACCAAAAAAAAAATTAATAGTGCCATTTAATTTTTCATAATCAGCCATTTTAATAGCCACAAAGTCACTATAAACAACACTCCAAAAATATGTTTACATGAAATCTTCACTTGAATTTTCTTCCTTATAATAGATTCCTAGAAAATGAATGACTAAATCAATGGGTATGAACATTTAAAAAATTACTTATTATTTATTTGTATGACTGTGTGTATTCATATGTAAGGCCATGCACATGCCATGGTGCATACATGTGGAGGTCAGAGAATAACTTGGGTGTCTGGTGTTGAGCATCACCATCCCCCTTGTTTAAGGTAGGGTGGCTCTTGTTTGCCACTGAGCTATGTCCATGTTTTACATGGATTCTGAGGATTCAAACTCAGGTGCAGGCTTGTGTGCTAAGGGCTTTTACCCACTGAGCATCTCTCCAGTTCTAAATATGAACATTTAAAAAAAGATTTTATTTTTTTAGGTGTGTGAGAGAAATATGAGACGTATGTGTGGTGCAGAGATCAGAAGAGAGCATTAGGCCCTCTGCAGATGGAGTTACAGAGAGTTGTGAGCCTCCCAACAAGAATACTGCAAACCAAACTCAGGTTCTATGGAAAAGCAGCAAGCATTCTTAACTGCTGAGCCATCATCTCTTGAGCCCCGATATGAACATTTTGGAGGTTCCTTTTTATTTACATAAAAATGAAGTTTACTTGTTATTTACCCCTGAGAATGTTTTTCAGGTTTTCAGTTATTTTATCAGAATTGCCTCATAGAAACCTAAGTGATGCTTTCCACATAGAAAACAGTAAAGAAACTTTGAGATAGTGCTGTTGATTCACAGTCTTTTTGCTCTGTACAAATGCCTTGAAACACTGCCAATAAATGAACAGGGTTGGGAATAATATCACTTTGATATCACCTGCATCCTGGTTGGGAGAGAGAGAGAGAGAGAGAGAGAGAGAGAGAGAGAGAGAGAGAGAGAGAGAGAGAGATTTAGGAGAAACTTGGAAACAGACCTATATAGAAACACCACACCTAAAAAGGCAGCATGGTGATCGGCAATACGGCACAGCAGAAAAACCAAGGAGCTTGCTCTTCAAGGGCCTACACTCCAGTTTCTCATCTTCCCCAAACTGGCTATGTGACCTTGACCACAGCACACTGTTGCTGAGCCTATTTTGTTATCTGTACGTGAGCAGACTGAACCGTATCTTTTTGCAACTTGCTAACATGAACTGTGGATCTGTGGAAGTGTAGTTAAGGTAAACAGTTGTAAGAAATGTGCACTGTTGATATAGTAACTATTAATCATAAGCTATTATGATATAAGCTATTGGACCACTGCATATGATGCAGCCAAGAAATGTAGCCAGGAATAGAAAAGGGAATGAGACACAATCCTGGACACTTCACAAAGCTGATGGTCTTACTGAGGAGCTTTAGGGACAATGGTAAGTGTAAATACTGAACGCGTCATCGAAGAAGTGGTTTCTACAGATAATATTAGCATTTAAAAAATTGGGATCTTGAAAGAAGAGAGGGCGTTTGCCACACTGATAAACGTATAAAGCAGTTCAGGCAAAGGAAACAGATGAAGCAAAGGCTAGGGTCCGAAACTAAATATTCTATGTTACATATGCAAAGCACCAAACCCAGTGCTGAATAGACCAAACTCAACAGTGTCTACTGTCTTGATGAAGATGAGACTCTGAAAACGCACAGGAAGGGTGGGGGATGGGACGAGCAGCAAAGATAACTGGAAAGGTTGGTGAAAGGGAAGTAACTTTGCTCCGTTAAGGAATTTGGACATCATCCTGAAAGAAATGAAGGGTTATCAAAGATTTTTAAGCAAGGAGCCCTGTTTAGAAGGCTCACCTAGCTGGTAATCTGGAGGATGGACTGATGGGCACCCCCAAGACCAGGAAAGGTTCTAAACAACAGCGTTCTGATGTATCAGCACGAGGAGCAGGAGGCTGAGAGGGGGCATTCGGTATGCAACAACCATGTTTTCAGTGCTGCTACATGCTTGGCTTTTCAGGATAGAAGATAATCAAATAACCAACCAGCTATGTTTTTCTGAAGCATACCTACCCTTGTGGCATTGGTAGAAGGTATCTTCAAGAGGCAAATCATAATTCTCAAACTGGAATCTAAAGAACACTGTGAACAAATATGAAAGAATAAAAGTCAGTTTCCTTCTCAATATTTCTTTTGCTTCAAATATTTCTTATATGTATTTAGAAAAGTGGGACTGGGGAGACAGCTCAGCCAGTAAAATGCTTTCCACATAAGCATGAAGACCTGAGCTTGATCCCCAGAACCCACACACAAAGCTGAGTATGGGGGTGTGCACTTGTGATCTTGGTGCTGGGGGGGGGGTGAAGACAAGTGGATCCCAGGGGCTCGTTGGCCCGCTAGCGTCACCTGCTCTGCAAAGTCTAGGCCAGTAAGAGACCTTGTCTCAAACAACCAGGTGGACTGACTACACCTGAGGGAAGACACCAGAAGTGCACCCACAGGAACACACACAGAGAAAAGTCTGAACTATCACTGCCTCTTTATAGTATCCTATACCCTGCATTCATGTTGAAAACAATCATTCTCAGATTTTAAAATCTCATGAAAAAATTAAATAGTGCTAAAACATTAAATAATTAAACACAGCTCTAAAGTCTTTCCTCAAAGATATAGCTCTAGTATTAAATCATATAAAGTGCTAGATAAAGAACTGGATGGATGGATGGAGATGGATAGATGGTTGAAAAGATGGACAGATGGACTGATAAATGAGCAGGTGCACACAGAGATGGAAAGATAAACACATATGTAAGTGAGTACCAAATGTATAAACTCTAAAAAAGTATACTAATTTGTGAAAGGCTATGTTGAGGGGGAAATGCTTACAAGAAACATCAGTCCAAGTAAGAACCATTTTCACCTGCCTGTTCCCTCAGATATTATTATTATTTTATGTGTATGACTATATTGCCTGCATGTATGTAAGTAAGTGTACCTGTGTCATGCAATGCCTGCAGAGGTCAGAAAAGGGCATCAGATCCCCTGGAATTGGAGTTACAGACGGTTGTTAACCACCATATGAGTACTAGGACTCAAACCTGGGTCCTCTGCAAGAGGAGCCAGGGCTCTTAACCACTGAGTCATCTCTCCAGCCCCTATTATTTTAATTTTTCATAGGGCTGATTGGTCCTAGGTCCTTTTGTATAGTAGGAAAGCACTTTACCACTGAGCTATACCCCCCAAGTCCCTAGGCTGAGAATTCACCTCCCTCTCTTCTCTGTCATGAAAGGGCATGACCAAAAACCTGGAGAAAAACAGGAAAAATTTCATGAGAGAAAAAATACTTTGCAAATCTGTTTTGGCAAGATTCTACATCAAAATGCACTTTTAAAACTGAGTTTGCAGGGACTGGGAGAAAATGTTACAGCAAGATTAACAAAGCTATCATTTATTACTGTGTATCATAATAGCAGTCTACCAATTTCTGCATCTCTGTAACCTAGTATAAACTAAGCCAGGGGTTCCCACATAGACCATTGACCAGCAGCATAGCTTGCCTGCTGCCTAGAATTTGCATTTTAAGGATGCATATTGTCAAGCTGCATCCCTACTAAATCAGAAACACTCCAATCACGTTCCAGTAGTCTGTCTTTAGCGGGACATTGAGACACACTGAAGTTGGAGATCTACACTAATGAAAACAAACGGCAAGGTTTTCAGTAACTAATATTTTCCTGAGAGATTAAAAATGAAACAGCGGTTCTCAGCTCTGCCCTAGTAGGGAACGTTCTTACACAAATCATAAAATTATTTCATAAGTATCTTCTAAAAGTACCATTGGCCTATTTATTTAATATGCCAACACCCGCCAGAGTTGATGTGACATTTACTACTATAAACCAGGGGTTGAAAACTAGCTGCTCATCAGGCCACCCCCTGGTGATGTAAAAATCAGGAAATGTCATTTAGAAAAAAATGGGAAGCAGTACATTATCAGGCCTGTTTCCAAACAGTCCTCTGCAGTGGGATCAGCGTGGACCCCAGGAGGACGGGTGCAGTAAAGCCATTACAGGGCTCAGTTCTCTGTAGTGCCTTAGCTTGCACAGCTTTACTCATTAAGCTTACAGGCAGAGCCCCGAAGGCGTAGTTAATTGTCACAAATTAGGCCCACCAGTTGCTTGCGGTGGGCACTACTTCCAGCTGGTCGGTGTTTGAGTTCAGCATTTTCACCATTACATTAGCATGGGCATTTAAGTTGGTGACACTTGTCTGCCTGACTCCTCTTAGACTGCATGGCTTTTTAGCAATGAATGGTCCTGAATGACACCCTGATCTAAGGCGATTCTGTGTGGCCATGTTCAAATGTGTGCAGTGTGTGGGTGTGCACGCACATGTGTGAGTGTGTGTGCATGTCCTTCCCTGGGGGTATAGTATTGGGCAGAGTAAGCAGTCCAACAGAATATCATCTTGGTGTTTCAAGTACATTGTTCATTATTCACAAAGAGGTCACTTTAAATAGTTTTATAAAATTATATATGTCTGGGCTCCTTTTAGGCAAAATTATTAATTTTCTTGCTTATTTAATATCTGCTTGAGAAAAATTTCTGCATGAACACACTAAGGACCTGCAATATAGCTCGGTGATAGAACAGGTCCTTCATGTGCACAAGATATGAGTTCCACGCCCTCGTTGAAAACGGAAGCAAATACAAAAGAAGAAAGGAAAGGAAGGAAAGAAGGAAGAAAAGCAAAAACCACAGCCTACAAATGTCCTTCTGGTCTTTTCCTCCAACTAAAACCATGCGGTCACTGAGCATATTCACATCAGTGAGCAAAATGCCCACTCCATACTGCTGCCATCCTGGAATATAAGGGAGAGAATGACCTAAATAATTCTCTACACTCTGACAGATTCCTTGCAGCCTTTGGGATGCATCAAATCACCCAACTCTGCTTCTCATGTTGAACACTGCAAGCGCATAGTTGAAAGTAACTGAAGCTAAAATCTGGGTCCAGCTTACCTTCAGAGGTAAAACACAAGGCAGCTTGGCAAAAAATGTCTGAAACTGGTTGCTGATTGTGGTCCACAGACTGCTAGGAGAATCCATGGGCAGAGCTTCCATGAAAGTCGCAATGTTTTCCAAACAGCGTATCATAGCACCCCCTGCTGGTAAATTCTTTTTGTTATTTAGACCCTAAAAACACAAAAGCATAGGCAATCAACTGCTGAAAACAGCATACGAATTCATATAGCTATTTGGTGAAGATCTGTTTAGAAATCACAAATTCACACTATAAATGTGCTGGAAAGCCTACCATATAGCCCAATCATTCCAAAAGGCATAAGGAATATAGAGAAAAAGCCAATACGTTTAGAAAAAAACTTCTGAGGCAAGGGTGAGGGGCTAGTGATCTCTGGTTCCCTCAGAGCTGAGATTTGAGCATGAAATAAAAAAAACCTAAGGCTCTGTAATTGGCGTGGTTAGATGCTAAGAAGGCACAAGACTGATGTCTGCTGGAGAGAATCTTCCAAAACAAAGATTGGCACTAATAATGACAGGAGCAGCTCCTTTCTTCCTAGCAACAGCTGAGAGTGAGCAATCAGTGGAGTGGAGACTTCAATCCAAGTCTCTTGATGTGGTGCATAAAGACTTGAATCCCAGTCTCAAGATATAGTATCGCACAGCAGAAAAGCAGCTCTGGGAAGCCATGGGTCCAGCTCTCATCATACAGGGGCAAGGATGTGGCATTGAAACTTGAATCCAAGTCTCAAGATATAGGATAGGCTTCTCTACCCACTACACTGCATTTTCAGAGTCTAAAGCAAGGTAGCTCTATGGGGGTGAGTTTTCAATGCCTGCAGCCACCACTTTTGGGGGGAGCGTCTCTAGATTCTTTAAGGGAACAGTAAATCCATTCAGTGTTTATATTTTAAGTAACTGAATTTCTCTTTCATCAGCACAATACGGAGTAACTCAAGTGTGGCAGGTAACTTCAGCTGGGGTGCAGGGCACCCATCAAGCAACCTACCTCCAAGAGCTGACTGAGAGCAGCAATAGAGCTCAGCTCATTGAAGTCCATGAGGGATGTAGCTAAGGTCCGTAAAAAAGTCCCATCTGCAAAGCGAACAGTCAGATTTAGAAGGATTTCCAGGACTAGCTGGGTTGCAGAGCCATCCTCAGGGAGTGAATTACCTTTGATGGTGCTCTGGAACAGCTGAGGGAAGATGCCATTGGGGGCCAGCTGATGGAAGATGCAGCGCAGGAACTGCTTGGCCACCCCTGCAGCATTGCCAGGAACCATCATGCTGTGTTTGAACACAGAGAAGAGACAAATGATGGGCCAACAAGCACACATTTGTGTATTTATTTAGAGTTTAGGCTTTTAACTCAACAATCTGTCATTTTCATCAGTGAAAAGAAATTATGTAGCCAAACCTAATACTTCTTAACAAGTTTTTTAAACAGAGAACTGTGAAGTGCAAAGTGTCACCAGACACTTTCCAGTTTCCAACGTACAGATAAATATTCCCATGGGGAAAAGGTGACTTGCAGAAAATGGCAGTCAAAATTGGAACCCTGGACAAGGTTTATCGGGAATGTCACCCCAAGAAAATGTAATTGGCTAAGATGGAGCTGCTCAGAGGGAAAACACAGTGAGGGAGGTCTTCACTCCAGCTGGGAAACCTGGGACATTTTCTCTGAGCATCTGAGCTGGTGCTTGTGAAAAGGAGAACTTGATAGGCAAGTTTCCCCTTCACCCATTGTACACCTGAATGGCAACAAATGGAGCCAAAAGAGCTTCATGTGGCCCTGCCCCTAAGCAAAGGCACCAGACAGGGAATTTCCTGAGGTGGTTAGCAGGTAAGTTACCAGAAGGAAAGAAAAAATCAAATGTCACAAAGGGATGAAGAATAAAAAGTCCTGCTCACCTAGTTATACCAATTACTGTCTCATTAGAGCATGCCCACCCTGAAATACCAGTTTAAAGACTTAGGCAAAAATAGTTCTTCAGGAAAAGCATAACTAAAAACATAATTAATTCTGGAAAACAGAGGCCAGCATAGCCCTAAAACTAAAATCAGATAAATCCATTATATAAGTAAATATATAAAACAAAGAAGGAAACAGAAATGGAAAAATATAGACCAATATTCTTCTTGACACTGAATCCAACTATTGATTAAAAGAATGACAAATCATAACCAAATATCTAAGAATAATTTCATATTTAAAACTCAATGAAGAGGTTGAGGAGATGGCTTGATGGCTAAAGCACTTTCCCCACAAGCAAGAAGGCCAGAGTTCAGATCTTCCACGTGGGCATAGTGGCCCACCTGTAATTCCAACCTCAGAAGGCAGAGACAGGGGAGCAAGCTGGCTAGCCATACTAGCTGTATCAGCAGTCTCTGGGCTTGAGTGAAAGACCCTGCCTTACAGTGTAAGGAGAAAGGGCAATCAAGGAAAAGTGCTGATATCAACATTAGGCCTCCACATGCATATACACATACACACACACACACACACACACACACACACACACACGTGAAAATACATACATGTGAGAGGGGGGAACTACAACTCAACATGTTTAAAAACAAAGGGAAGAGCATGCATGATTTTCGAAGCTTCAGTAAAATGGAACTGGAAGGAGCATTGCTAGAATCTCCACACAAACTATGAATAACATAACCAAAGTGAGACACTGAAAGGAGGAACAGAACAAGAATGTCCACTCCTCATCTCCCACTGTTCTGGTCCTAACCCATTATGATAAGTAAGAAAAAGAAATAGAAGCAAAGATATCAGAAAGGAAATAGTAAAACTCATTGTTTGCAGATGATACGATGTTTATATACAAAATAAAATCTTAGGGACTCTAAAAAGCAACTTCTACAAGTGGCCCACAAATTCAGCTTGGGAGTATAAATTTAACAAAGCGTTTTCAAGACCTCTGCTGAAAAATACTGCTTGAGGGCCTGAGTGTATTTTGGGGGTGGGTGTCAGTAAAGAACTTGCCTTAAAAGCAAGAGGACCTAAGTTCAAGTCCCAGAATCTGTAAAAATGCTGGGCATGGTAGCAGGCACTTGTAATCTCAGCACTATCTCAAAGGCATTGGATGGTATTCTTGAGGACGACACATAAGATTGTCCTCCAACCCCCACCCACACATGCATGCATGTGAAAATTTCACGCCTACACACACATACATGCACACACATTAAAAAACATAGCTGAGGGGTTGGAGAGATGGCTCAGCGGTTAAGAGCGCTGACTGCTCTTGCAGAGGACCCGGGTTCGGTTCCCAGCACCCACATGGCAGCTACGAACTATCCTTAACTCCAGTTCAGGGGAATCCAAAGCTCTCTTCTGACCTCTGCTGCATTGCACGACACAGGTGCACTCCCATACGTGCAGGCAATACACTCATACACACAAAATAAAAATAAATAAAATATTTAAAAAGAAAACATAGCTGAGAGAAAATGAAAACTTAATGAAATGGAAATATATATCATCTTCATCAGATGGATGATTCAGTATTTTTACATCAGTTATTCTAAAATTGATTTATACTTTTTTAATATCTTATTAATTTCTATTTTATGTGTATGAGTGTATTGCCTACATGTAGGTAGGCACACCCATGACGTGCAATGCCCTCAGAGGTCAGAAGAGGGTGTTGAATTCCTCTGGAACTGGAGTTACAGATGGTTGTCAGGTGCTATGTGGGTACTGGGAATCGAACTCAGGTCCCCTGCAAGAGCAGCCAGTGCTCTTAACCGCTGAGCCATCACTCCAGCCCCTAACTTATATTTTCTATACAATTTCAGCAAGTTTTCTTTTTTTTGTTTAAAAATGAGAACTTAGGCCGTGTCTAAGTAGTGTATGCCTATAATCTCAGCATTGCAGAGATGATCAGCAAGCAAGATGATCACCATGAGTTTGAGGTCCACCTGATCTACATAGCAAATTCTAGACCAGCCAGGTCTCATAGCAAGACAGTCTCAAAAAAACAAGAAAGATGGGGCTGGAGAGATGGCTCAGTGGTCAAGAGCACTGGCTGCTCTTGCAGAGGACCTGAGTTCAGTTCCCAGCGCCCTCATGGCAGTTTACAACTGTCTGTAACTCCAGTTCCAAGGAATCTGATGGCCTCTTCTGGCCTCTGCAGGCACCCGGCATGCATGTGTATACTTACAAACATGTAGGCAAAACATTCATACACATCAAACAAAATAAATATTTTTTAAAACCCAGGGGGAAAAAAAGAAGCTTATTCTAAAATTTATATGGAAATTTTTTTAAACCTAGATATCTAAATCAATCTTGAAAAAAAAAGGGCTAGAGCTGAAGCATTCCTGCTACCCAACTTGAAGACTTACTATAGAGCTGCTGTAATCAAGATGGTGTGGTACTAGCTTAAGGATCAGCCTATCAATCAAAGGAAGTGGAAAGGAAGCCTATATATAAATCTATCCTTATATGGTATTTTGAGTTTAACAGATATCATAGGGGGGCAATGAAGAAATGAGTCTTTTAAAAAGATTCTGAAATAGCTAGATACTTAAATGAATAAAAAAGGATTTCCTAGCTCCTTTCTCACACCACAGATAAAGATTAATTTTATGTGGGTGATGTAAGTACTAAAGCTAAATATATCTAAAGTCTTAAAGCTTTTAGAAGAAAACAGTGGAGAATATGCATGACTTGGAAAGAGACAAAGTTTTCTTAGGTAAGGAACAAAAAGCAAAAATTATATATGCTTTAAACCCTTGACAAATTAAAATTCATGTAAATTAAAAATTTCTCAGCAAATGGTACCATTAAGAAAAACAGTAGGTAAGCTCAAAGTGGGGAAGATACTCATAAAACACAGTCATACAAAGAAGCCCTACAACTTTGGAATAAAAGGAAACAACCTGCTCTGCTTCCCTGGGCCCGCACAACCCACATGCCTCTCTCAGGGTAAGTCCATCATGCCCTCTGCGCCTTGACTCCCCTGGCCTCATTCACCCTCCCATCTCCCCCACCCATCTCTCCTCCTAGCCTGGGTCCTGTCCCATTCCTTGTCTTGGCACCCCAGACATGGGGAGAACCACCACTGCTTCCTGATCCTTTGCATCCAGACAAACCCAGTTCTTTCTTGGGTCCCCAGGAGCCCTCTGGGCCTGGCTCCGCCCTCACCTCCCTCTGTTTCCCTGGGCTGCACAAGCCACCAGCCTCTTTCCAGCACTCCGGGGCTGACCTTTCTGCTTCCTGATTCTTTGCATCCAGACCAAGCCAGCTCCTCAGCGCAGTCCCCAGGAGCCCTTGGAGTCCCTTCCTACCCCCACCCCCCTTTGCATCTCTGGGTGGCACGGCCACCAGGTGCCCTAGACCAGCGTCTTTCCTGGGCCCTGCTTCTAGGCCAGTCCAACCCCCAAATTCCTGAGGCCAAAGTCTTTCCTGGAGGGATCCAGACCTTAGGAGGAAGCCTGAGAGCATCCAATCCTCGTGTGACTTGGACCTCAGTGGGAACTCCTGAAGACAAAAGCAATCTGGCCACTCCAACATAAAATCAAAAGAGAGAACCAGAAGCTTAGATGAACTAGCTTTTCATGCCCAAAAAATAAACTACAAAGGCACATAAAGTTTACAAAAAGAAGCAGACCTAAACTTGAAGGCTTGAATCTCACTCAAGAATCAGAAACTACAAAAGAAATTCACATGTCAAAATCATAGAGAAAAAATTGAAAAACCAAAAAGACATATCCCTACCAAATACCAATAGTCCTCTAGAGGAGTACAATGAGAACCCCCTAGACATAATGCAGGACATGGAACTCAAAAGAACAATTATAAACATGATAAAAGAATTCAGTGAATTTAAAGAACACACAAACAGATCAAAGAACTAAAGGAAGATAGGGCTAAACTTCTGAATGAATTCAGAAAAGAGTTAGAAATA
>NW_008358490.1:444813-446039 GCF_000622305.1 Nannospalax galili
ACAGAATCAGAACAGAAGCTCCCCTCGACATATCATAGTAAAAACACTAAACGTACAGAACAAAGAGAGAATACTGAAAGCAACAAAAGGAAAACAAGTCACATATAAAGGAAAACCCATGGATTACAGCTGACTTATCAATGCAAACTATGAAAGCCAGAAGAGCCTAGACCAAGGTATTTCCAGCTCTACATGACAACCGATGCCAGCCCAGAATACTATACCCAGCAAAAACGTCTATTATAGTTGATGGGGAAAGAAAAATCTTCCATGACATGAATAGCCTGAAAGAATACATGTCCACAAAACCAGCCCTTCAAAGAATATTTGAAGCAATACAGAAAGCAGAGAGAGAAACAACTATACCTTGGGGCAACAAAAGAAAACAAACAAAGATATAATCTAGGAACCACAAAATTACACAGAGAACACAAACAGCAATCAAAATGACGGCAACCAATACACATCATTCATTAATAACTTTAAATAATAATGGACTGAACTCCCCACACAGACTAGGTGAATGGATTATGAAACAACACCCATCTTTTTGTTCTCTGCAAGAAACTCATCTTACTTTCAAGGACAGGCACTATCTTAAGGTGAAAGGATGGAAAAAAATATACCAAGCAAATGGTACTAAGAAAAAAGCAGGCGTTGCAATTCTAATATCTGACAAAATAGACTTTGAACTGAAAATACTCAGAAGAGATAAAGAGCACCACTTCCTTCTGATCAAAGGAACAATAAACCAAGAAGATATTACAGTCATGAACATATATTCACCAAACTCTGGTGCACCCAACTTCATAAAAACAATACTGCAGGACTTTAACATCCAGATTAATCCCAACTCATTAGTAGTAGGGGACTTCAATACCCCACTGTCTCCATTAGATAGGTCAACAGGGGCAGAGAGTTAACAGAGAGACAACTGAATTAAACAATAGCATATATTAAATGGACCTAACAGATATCTACCAAGTATTCCACCCAAGCACCAAAGGACATACTTTCTACTCAGCACTCCATAGAACCTTGTCCAAACTCAACCATGTACTGAGGCACAAAACAAACCTCACCAAATACAAAAGGATTGAAATAATTCCATGCATTCTATCAG
This sequence comes from Nannospalax galili, assembly GCF_000622305.1. Lineage (NCBI taxonomy): Eukaryota > Metazoa > Chordata > Mammalia > Rodentia > Spalacidae > Nannospalax > Nannospalax galili. The sequence goes on from NW_008358490.1 coordinate 445,937, forward strand.
ACTACAATGCAATAAAGCTTACAATCAACATCAGAAGAAGCCCTAATCACCACATGAACACATGGAGATTAAACAACACACTCCTGAATGATGAATGGGTCAA
>NW_008358490.1:447181-451099 GCF_000622305.1 Nannospalax galili
TAAGACAAGAGCAGGAAATTAAAGGAGTAATAATTGGAAAAGAAGAAGATCAAATTATCCCTTTTGCAGATGATATATTATATCTAAGAGACGCCAACAAAAATTCCAGAAAACTCCTAGAAATTATTAACACGTTCAGTAAAGTGGCAGGTTACAAAATTAACCTACAAAAGTCTATAGCCTTTCTATATACCAATAACAAGCAATCAGAGAAAGAGCACATGGAAACACTCCCCTCCACAATAGCTGAAAAAAAATATGTCAGAATAAACCTGACCAAAGACATTAAAGAGCTCTACAATGAAAATTTTAAATCTTTAAAGAAAGAGATTGAGGAAGACATAAGAAGATGGAAGGACCTCCCATGCTCATGGATTCGAAGAAATAATATTGTGAAAATAACCATCCTACCAAAAGTCATTTATAGATTCAAAGCAATGCCAATCAAAATCCACATGACATTTTTCACAGAATTTGAAAAAAACATCCTAAGATTCATATGGAAGCACAAAAGACCTCGGACAGCCAAAGCAACCCTGCAATGCCAGGGGGATTACTATGCCAGATTGTAAGCTGTATTACAGAGCTAGAGTCATAAAAACAACATGATACTGGCACCAAAATAGACCCATAGATCAATGGAACAAAATTGAAGACCCAAATATGAGTACATGAAATTTCTGCCACCTGATATTTGACAAAGGGGCCAAGAATATTCACTGGAGGAAAGACGGCACGTTCAGCAAATGGTCCTGGCAAAACTGGATCTCCACCTGTAGAAGAATGAAACTAAACCCCTATCTTTCACCTTTATAGCTATCACCTTGCACAAAAGTCAATTCCAAATGGATCAAAGATCTCAATGTGAAACCGTTAGAAGAAAACACACCTACAAGATATAGGTGTAGGAAAGGATTTTCAAAACCGGACATCAATTCCTCAGGAAACAAGGTCAAGAATCAACAAATGGGACCTCATTAAATTAAAAAGCTTCTGTATATCAAAAGAAGCAACCAAGGAAGTGAAGAAATAACCCACAGAATGGGAGAAAATCTTCACCAGCGACACAACTGACAGAGGTTTAACATCCAGAATATATGATGTGCTCAAAAAGCAAAGAATCAAGAAAGGAAGTAACCCAATTAAAAGATGGGCTAAGGAGCTGAACAGAGAGTTCACAAAAGAAGAAATAAAGATGGCTAAGAAGCATCTTAAAATGTGTTCAACATCACTAGTAATTACAGAAATGCAAATTACTTAAAACCATTTTAAGATTTCATTTTACCCAGTCACACTGGCAAAGATCAAGAGAACAAATGATACCAAATGTTGGAGAGGATGTGGAGAAAGAGGAATGCTCATTTCCTGCTGGTGGGAATGCAAACTTGTGCAACCACTAAGGAAAGCAGTGCGGAGAACCCTCAAAAATTAAAACTGAACCTACCATATGATCCAGTGATACCACTCCTTGGCATTTACCCAAAAGACTCATCCTACCGTAGAGATACCTGTTCATCCATGTTTATTGCTGCTGTCTTCACGATAGTTAAGAAATGGAAACAACCTAAATGTCCCTCAACTGACAAATGGTTAATGAAAACGTGGCACATCTATTCAATGACGTTCTACTCAGTAGTAAGAAAAGATGAAATTATGACATTTGCCCTAGAAAACCCTATGAGAAATGCACATAGAGTGTCTGAACATTAATGCATATGTATACCTAGAAGCTGCTTGGCAGGGAACTCAGTGCCAGAGAGAAGAGATCTTCCTTAGAGTGACAAGCATGCTGTACAGCACTCATCAAAGAAGGTTCTTTTTGCAACAGATGGAGGCTACTGCAGAATTCCACATCTGGAGAAGCACAGAGAACATACCCCTGGGAGATGCCAAGTACTAGGTGATACAACTGCAGTTGAATCTTTATAACTAAGGCTCATGCAGCATAGTGGAATACTGGGTAGAGAGAGGGCCAATGCAGCCTTCAACTCTCACCAGTGAGGCTTCCATGTATATCAGAATGTGATGCACACAGAATTTGGGATGCAATTGGTCAAGTTTTGGAAAACAAGTGACTGTAGAATGTAGGATTGGACTCCTATATGGAGCTTCACCCACCCATGGCTCAGGGACCAGTGCAGAAGGGGAGGCAGAAAGATTATAAAAAATTGGGCTGGTTCATGAACATATGGAGGTAGAGGCTTGGCCTGTTCATGTGAGCCTGTAGCAGTACTGGCAACGAACCCAGGATGTGTGTTAGCTCAATTAAACAAGGGCCTGAAGGGGAGTTGAGAAATAGGTGGTGGGCCAGAAGTTGATTGACAACTATTTGATACTTATCGCTTCTGGGTGAAGGAGAGTATGACTTACATAGGACCACTGGGTGGGTTACTAGACTCCAGTGAATGAATTTACACTGAAGGACATTTGGGTACAAATATCTGATTGAATAGGACTCAGCATGTATGGCAGAGTGCATAGGGTTCATTGGGGGGATAAGGGGAGGCATGGATATGGGATGGGGTCTCGATTTGAGTGGGTTATGTTGTATGAAACTTAAAAGTGTCAATAAAAGAACTTTAAAAAAGAATTGGCTATTGATAATGTGATTATTTTTCTTGAAAATACAGCTCTTAGTGTCTGAAATGTACTCAATAGCCTCTCCAGTTTTGGCAGGTAAGATCAGTTGGATGCCATCCATTCAGACTGAGAAATGTTGATCTGGGTCAACTGTATGGCCTTAAACACCCAAAAGGAAAGTATAACCAAAGATTAAAGGAGCCAATATAATTTTTAAGTATCCATATGTATAGTTAAAGGCTACATAACAAGCAACAATACCAGATAGGAGATACCTTCTTTTGAGTTGTTGGCCAGGGTGGCCAAAGGGACTCCCAGATAGTAAGCCAGCATAGAACTGGGAAAATAAACAGCAAACCCCAATCTTATCTAAAGGGATATTGACAACTGATTGCTGCTAGATGAGGAACAGCTGATCTTCCTAAAACAAAGACCTCTAGATAGGCTGACTAGATTCACTGGATGGGCAAATAGTGGGGAACAGGGGTGCCAACAACACAGCAGACTGTAGCAGGGATAATAGAGTATAAGGGCTCTAGTGCAGGGAGGGTGGCTATGGGAGGGTGCCATCTGGGAAGTGGGTATATAGTTGAATAAGATGGTTTGGGATGCTCTGTGTGATACACACACACACACACACAAACACACACACATACACACACACACAAACAATGAACAAATTTAAGAAAATGTATTATATTTGAGGAGAAAGCATGGAAATTTACGTCATGTTAATTGGTAGAGATTTTTTAAACGTTCAAACCTCATTTAATTTTATGTTTTATAGAGTTTATAATGAGAAAAAGATTGTATAAGCGTAATAATTAATCTGTAAACCTAGAAATGTACAGCCAAGTTTGAAAAAAAAATGTAAAAAAAGCGTATTTAAAAATGAAACGGTGATTTTCTTTAAAAGGTAAAAACTCATTCAATTTTATGTGTTACAGGGTTTATACTGAGTTCAAAAATGTACAACTGTATTAATTCAACTGTGAACCTAAAAATTTACAGTCACTACTGAAAGATATTTATTCTTGCTCTGGAGTGTGTTGCTGAATATGTCAAAGCTGTAAAGAAATGCTTCTTCTAATCATGTAGTTATTAAATTTTTTTTAATTTTAAAAAATAATAATTCTTCAAAGCATAAAAATTTGCTCCTTAATAATTAGTAGATGTGAAAAACATTACCATTGAAATCTACCTGATGACTTTATATCCATGCTCAGATGCCAAGGAGCTCAGATAATAACTGACTGTGATTAGTATAGAGATCAGACACACATGTGAAAACATCTTAGTATCAATTGCATTAAAATGAATTTTTCTGTATGAAACTGT